>NC_143395.1:159059524-159362555 GCF_052110815.1 Crocodylus siamensis
TGCATGGGAATTCCTGGGGTGCACAGGGTCAGGCTCCTCAAGCCCCCAGGAGAACGTCACCCATTGTCTCACAGCATCTATGGGCAGTGCAATGGGCAACATGTTTCACCCAGTGAAGCAGAGCAGTTGTGTCAGAACACATCCCCTCATATATGGCTGACTGGTGCTGCCTTAGTCGGGTGGACACATACCCCCCCACCCCCCAGTGACCAGTCAGTGACCGGGGGGGAAGGGATAAAAACTTACCAACCTGTGAGCAGCCATGCCGCTCCCAAAAGCGGGTGCGGTGCTCCTGGAAGTGGCCACAGGGCTTCTGGAAGGAGCCATGGCCTACATCCGGCATTCCCACTCCCTGGCCAGCGCTCACAGGGGGGCAACGGTGCTCCCAGCACCTGAGCAGAAGCATAGCTTGACAGGAGGTTCACTGGTGCTCTCAGAGGGTGCATGTGCACCCCTGTGCACCCCTTATGTGTTGCCACTGGCATCATGGTTTGATCCACTTAATTTGGCAACATCTATTTCTAGCCAAAGACTCTAGCCCTGTGACTGTGAAATGGTCCAAGCCCTGAAAGGGAGGGGGCTTGGGATTCTGCCCCCTACTGCTGCCTATCCATTTTATCTAATGACTGTTAATTACAAGTTTGGACAACTAGGGACAGAAGCTGGGGAAGAAAACAAAGAGAGAAAGAATATCACACTCATAGTGATCTAAAAACTGAGGATAAAGTTGAGGCAAAGGGGGCTTGTTGCATGTCTCAGTGCATTTATCAGAGACTTCTAGTCAGATGCCTTCACACAGGAAATACATAGCACAATAATATTTTAGGCTTGAATCAACAGAACCTCCTCCTGACTTCAGTACAGCTGTATTGTTTTACTTCAGGAAAGAATGGCTGCCCTGGAACTATACTGTCTTACCTCAGCTGAGGATTTTGCTCTCAGCCTCTAACCTTTCCAGAACCTATGAATCCCCAAAACAATTTTTAAAAAACTACATTTAACAGATGTAAATGTCAAAATGTCTCTCTGGGAATTATGACTAAAAGCCTTTGATTATATGTAAGGTATTAAATCAGATATTCATATGCAACGGTTTATGCAAGAGTATATTTTCTTTCTATAGTCCTGTTTTATGTTCCTCCATCTCATATGTCCTCATGAGTTGGCCCAGTGCTGCTGATTTAGTCACCTCTTTCCCACTGTGATGTGCACTTTATGACTCTGTCCATCTTCTAGCTTTTAGGTTGACATTAGTCAGCGCTATTTGTACTTGTTTAGGTATGTTAAATCCTAGAATTAAACAATCACTGTGTCCCTACAGCTATTGCATTCCTGGCATATTTCACAGGTCTTTGTATGAAGTGGCAGGATTTTTTTTATATGAACTCAGAGACATGAATCTGCAGAGAGGTGCAAGATCTACCTCACTTTCTGACTTGAGATACCCACTGCAAAGGCCAGGGAGGGTGGTCTTGTTCTGGGAGTCAGAAGATTGGAAGGAACTTGATGGTTGTCTAATACAATCAGCTGTACACATGCATACCAGACAATACCCTACCCAGCTGCTTTTTGAAAACCTCCAGTGAAGAAGATCCCACCAGTTCCCAGGGCAGCTTCTTCCAATGATCTACTGTTTTTACGGTTAGGAAGGTGTTTTTTTCCCTGAGATTTCATCTAAATCTGCTTTGGTGTAGTTTAAACACATTGGGCGCATCCCCACTAACAGAAACATGGGGACAAATAAGCAGCACAAATAAGTGGCCAGGTGAGATAGGGAAGACTGGGGCCAGCACCTGGACTGGCCCCAGTAGCCTTACCTGGGGGTCTGGGGGCCTCCTGAGGCTCCAGCAGCAGCAATCTAGGTGTGCAGAGCCTGGATGGTAGCCAGACCATATCTCTGGCTGGCCAGGCTCTGGTTTTGGGATTGTGCACACTGCTGCCATGTGTACTACCCTGCTTTTTTCTGGCCTGCATGTGCAGCACATGCAGTTTGTGGTATTGCAGATGGGTCTGCGGTGCCACAAACCACTCATGCGTGCTCATGGAGACTGTTACCTATCAGCTCCATGTTCTTGGGGAACCCTGACACAGGATGCAGACTGTCTGACTCACAAAGAATCGCCCCCCCCCCACCTAAACAGAAACTGATTAAGATGCAGTGAGAGACGCACCTAAAACCCTCCAGATAAGGGTGACAAAAGTGAAACAACTTCCCTAGGTCTCATTTGCATCTGAGATGGAACCAGATGACCATTCATTTACATGAGAGATGGAGAACAGAAAACCTGAAGCAGATACGGCAGTGAATTGTGGGATCAGCGAAGCAGGGGAGCACTGCATGATGGGGAATCTGTGCTCCAAATGCTAATCAACCCTCACACCCAGCTCAGCACTTATCAGACCATTTCTAATCTGGATTTACAAAGGACTCCCCCCACCCCACCCCACACACACCCACCTCTAAGCAAAAGTAAGTTTACTAGGCATCTCAGGCCGTACATTCCCTGGTCCCACTATGGGAGGCCTATGTAAACTTAATTGGCTAAAACTCGGTTGCCGGGTTAGGGAATGCTGAGGCAATAGACTGAGTCAGAGGGAGTATGGATAACATTTGAACAATGGTACAGGGTTCATCACGGCGTCCAGCCCATTGGAGCCCTGTCCACAAGTGTTGTCATACTTTTCCCGAGACGACTGGTGGAAGTCCTCTCCACAACAGGTTATGAACACTCCAATAATTGCCTTAAGTCTGTTAAAAGATTATAGTAAGATCTGGAAAAGTCATGCTAAGCTGAGGCTTGTTCACAGCCAGTAAAAATCCAAAACCCTGATGCTGCAATCTATTGTTTCTGAAGACACCAAGAGATATCCCATCAAGTATATAATGTCAAGCTGGCTCCCAAGTAGGTGTTTCCTGAGTATCAGTCATGTTCCTGAGATGTTCCACCCAGATAACCCCTTGTCAATAGAGAGGACAATTTGATTTACACTATTGAGAATGCCTGAAAGAAGCTGAACTGGGGGTATAAAAATCTGTAAAAGCAGCAGTGGTGTGTGTGCTGACACCGTTTTCTTCTGGAGAGGCTGAAGGAGGCAGATCATCTCCCTTCAAGGATTGTGCTGAGAACTTTGACCTGTCAGCTTTGCAACCCGAGTGCCTTGGACTGGTGAGATCCCAGCTCTCTCTCTTTTCTCTTCTCTCTCTCTAAACATAGATTTCTGAACTTGAACTGTATTAGTTAAGCTTGAGCTAAGTTTCCCCAAATACTTAGTGAAACCAGGGTATACTGTGACTGTTTGTGTTTGTTTTTCCTTTGCATGTCTATTACTACTAGTATCATTATATATTTCATCTACTTAGCAATAAATAACTTTTATAGTCAAACTGGTGGTAATTGGGTATATTTTGCCTTCTTTACTTCTCTTTCCCCACTTGCTCTGCAGCAACGCTCCTTTTACATAAGCTAAAGATCCCTGTGAAGTCCAGAAATACTGTGGGGTCTGCTCATCAAGAGGCTAAAAGATTGGGACGTGCTGAGTTTGAAACACATAAGGGGATCAGCTTGTACAGGCTGATTGACCCAGTTTGGCTCAGACGTGCCCTAATAAACTGAATGCTGGCCCATGGGGGTGTTATCTGGACACGGAGCAAGATTCAGAGGTATTCTGTTTAACTGTGTGCTTGTGTCTGACTGTAGTTTATTGTTGCTCTGATGAACTGATTCTTGGCATATGAGGATGTCAGCCTGTCCATGCTGATCAACCGGGCCAGGTCAGACGTGTCACATTAATCTGTGTGTGTTTGTGTGTATGACTGATCTGGGGACCGGAGGAACCCAGCCCCACTGAACTGAGTCCTGCATTGGGGGTGAGGGCTTGCAGAAGGGAGAGATACAGTTCCTTATAGAAACACAAGTAACACAAGCAGCACATTGATAGAATTACCAAGACCCTCGCCCTAATAAATGAGCACACCCCAAAGTAGCGGGCAAATCTGGTAACAAAATTATGCCCATTACCTCATCAACACCCCTCTGTGGCAAGGGCAGTTGTTTTCCCCTTTCCTTTTGGCAGCTTTTTACATAGTTGAAAATTTCTATCATTTCTTTCCTTTTTTTTCCTCCAAACTAGACAAACCTCTTGCTCCCAACCTATCTTTGTATGACTTGCATTCCAACCAATTTATTGTCTTTCTCTCTTACATGCAGATCACCTCCATTTTCTCTACATCCTTCTTAAAATGTGGAGCCCAGATCCAGTTAAGACCTAGGGAGAGTAATACTATAACCTCTTGTGTCTCCTGTTAATGCAAGCCAAAATTGCACTTCTTTTTCTTATAACATCATCCTGCACCTCCTGTGGCAAAGGCCTAAGCCTTAACTGACTACTTGCTGCATCTTATAATAAGCCAAGAATATATTCTTTTTTGTATCCTTTTTACTTTTTGTATCCTTTTCATCTTAGCTAGGGTCTCTAAGTGCTAATGTAATATGCTAGAACCCAGATTCCTCTCTAGGTTAAGTTCCTTAGGCCCTTGTAAATATGAGGATTTCAAGTATATATACAGCTGTAGCAAACAGCTTCACAAAACAGATGAGGCATTCTAGCTGTCTGCTGTGGTATATTTTCAAGGCACTTTCTCCAGTCATCTGCCAAAGACTGCATTGGTGCTTCAGCTAATCAGAGAAGTAGTGCCCTTTGAAGTAAAAGCCACAGAAAACAGCTGAGTGGTTCATCTTTAATTCAGCAATTAAGCATGTTGTGAATGAAGATTGCTGAAAACCATCAAGATATGGAAAATCTGGCTTCTACCGTATCAGAAGAATTACATCAGTAATAGAGGTTTGGGTTCTATTTCTGGCCAAAACACAAAATTCCTATAATCAGATGGGATTACTTTGTGGTTAAAGTACCTACTACAGAAAGTCAGAACAGTCAGGGCCTGTCCTAGCTTTAGTTCAGCTATACCTCCATTTTTCTTTGTAAAATGGACATCACAGGCACCTATACACATGCAGCTGTAATTACAGCACATTGGAACAGACTTGATTAATCAAGTCTGCTGGAGGGTGATAATTACCATTTGACGGGCTCATTCGATGAGCTTCAGCAAAAGCACCTCTGCTGCCATTTTTCAGTACAGGGACACTGATACACGTGATGCTCTGGGCACTTTAATTAGAGCAGCTCTCAGAGCTGCTTTAATTAAAATGCTCCCCCACCCCTCCCAGAGCACATGTATAGACTCCCTATTTGAATTCCCATAACATGTGTGTTGGGAGACTTCATACACAAATACTGTGGGCACTGGGGACAAAGAACTGACCTAAATATAATAAATGAACCCAATGTTGCAGGTCTTTAAAACGCAGGATTTTGGTTATGAGGTCAGGACCTAGAAACATATAGGGGATGAGAGAAACCTCTGAATCCACTGCATGAAGCTAACTTCCCTGTGTTATACCCAAGCCCCTCTAGCAATACCTCTAGCGTATGACTCTGTTTGAATGTTTTTCCTCTTAAAATGATAGAAACTTAAATAGAACATGACAGAGAATGACATTGGAATGCTTGAGTAGTCTGGCAATTGGTAGTTCCCATCCCAATAACTCTAGCTACTGGAAATACAATATGGATAAAGCTAGATCAACCCAGAATTAGAAGTCTTGAAAAGGATTCAAATAATTCCATGGGCCTAAGAATAGAGATGGAGTGGGGATGAAGTGATAGGGGAAACACGAGGGTGGAGTGCCAAGCAGACAAACCCCAACATCAACTATCCCTCCTTGCAAGTACTATAAAAAACTGGCAGACACCACCAAGAGGAGCTGTCCCAAGAAGGGTGAGGAAATAAGAGAATGTTAATAAACTACACAGTAAGTCCCTCCTCCTAATGCCATAAATGGCCAGATTAGCCAGGACCATGAAGAGGTTGATCTCAGGAAGAACTCAGGACAGAAAGAGCCCTTCTGGGCACTGAGTCCAATATTCACCATTCGTAGGCAAGGATTCCACCCAATTAGCCTCTTCAATCCTTCACACACCTCAGGCACAAACAGAAAACTGAAAACACCAACAGCACCCTGCAACATGCAACAGAAAAACTGGAGACATAAGGGAGGGAAATGCAAACGCCCTGCCACTGCACAGGGAGAGAAGCAATTGATTACTAAGTGGACCTAAGATGTTCTAGAGGAGGTAGAGATAGGCTCAGGACACTCATCGCAACTCCAGCCACAAGAATTCCAGTACCTTCCTCCAGGGTATAAAATCATTCTTTATAGGTACATCATGAATCAAAATGAAGACAAAGGGAGGGGATTCATTAGGAAAAGAGGGAGGAAATTAAGAAAGGAAACACTGAGCAAACACTTCCTGACAGTGAGACATACCAGGCTATAGAATAGGTTCCCAAGTCAACAGACAAAAGCCTTTGTCACTTCAGATAATTTAAAACAGAAGTGGATGAAACAGTATAAGATATACAAAAGATCTTGTATTGGCAGGGAAATGGATTAGAAGAACTAATAAGGTATTTTGATCTCAGACTACCTTCCGCCAGTAATTCTAATACTAATAAATATTCCCAACTGAGATGAGCCACATGCACCCAAGGCCTACTGACTCCCCGCTCCTTATCTGAGAAGTGCAAAAGAATCAGACACTGAAACTTCAGGGGAACAGCTTCCAAACTTAGAGTATACCATTTGCTGTCTTTCACCTCAGTGGGAATCAATCATGCCATCATCTGAGCAGGGGTCCTCAAGGAAGGTAGCAAGAGTTTATATTCATCCCCTTGCGAGTCACCAGGTGTAAATTTACCTCTGTAAATTCCCAACTACCATCTCTTTTTCTCTCTCTCTCGCCATCATTTTAAGTGAAGCACACATTTATTCTGGTTCCTGAAAATAAAGAAGTTCAAAGGAAAAAGAAATGGTTGCAAATGAGAAAAAAATCCCTAGCAGAGTGACTAGTGGGAAATATATATGCATAGAAAACAATACAGCCAGAGGTATGAGGGAGAGAGATAGGAAAAGATCTTGAAAGAGCTGTTTGGAGAGAGTGAGATGCAAAGACAGAGAGAGATTAGCTGGAGGGAAAGAAAGCAAGCACTGGAAATACAATATGATAGCTTCCCCTTGGTCTCTGTAGCTGCACAGCCCAGGAGGAAATGATTATCATAGACTAATAGGTACTGCTGCCTTCATAGGTAATGAATTAGATGAGTTCCAATCTAGATAAGAACTCTTGAGTTACTGTGTATTGTTGTAACATCATGGTCTAGCCAATCTACCCTTTTAGGTAACTCTTGTGCTTTATAGAGTGTACAACAGCAGAATTGCGTCTGTCAGCTTCAAACCCCAGAACAGTTAATCTAACTGAGGTTTTTAAGGTTTTAGCTGGTCCTTCTAATAGCTGCAGTGGTGCTGTGCAGTTAACCTTTATTGCCGTAAGGGCCCTATTAAGAATGAGTTATGTTCATCTTCTTAAGCAGGAAAGGATTATATTTCCAGATGTGTTGATCTTGACATATGCCCTGTGACCGCTTGGCCTCTAAGGCACCAAAATACTGTGGTTTTCTTGGAACCACAATTTTTCTTTACACAATGTATGCACACCCTCATACTGGTTAATTCTTGCTGGGCACTCAGAAGCTGAGGTGAAGAGCTCAATATAAATGCAGAGACAGGGAGAGGTTGCATCTTATGTAACATTGCATCCTTGCAAAATTCTGTTCACATACTCAGATCAGATAAAAAAGGCCTGCTTGTTTTCCTAATGACCAAATAAAATGTTAAAGTTTTCATTACTATCATCAGCAGAGCTGGCTGAATACAAAGAAAAGTGAGATTTTCAATAATTCTGTGAGAGAAACCACTAAATTTGGTTCACTCTGGGTGAGTCTACATATGCATTTGGTCCAAGATCAGTTTACTTGCAAGTAAACTACTCATGAGTAAATGCTCCCAGGCACATACAGGGACTAGGGAGAAGATTTGCTGCTCTTAGAACCAAATTTCCTGCAGCCCTGCAATAGGCTTCTGCCACCACTGTGGGGAGCTACTGGCTGTAGCTGCAGCTGCCAGCAGCCGGCAGCCCTCTTGAAAAGCCAAGCCCACTCTCTGGCTCTCTAGTCCCAGGCCAGCCACTTCCCTGAGCAGAAGCAGCAAGCACAGCACAGGGGCAGCACACAGAGCCATCCCTAGGGGTGTATGGGGCCTGGGGCATAATAGCCCATATGAGGCCAGGGGGTGGCGAGCAGCTGGAGCATGGAGCTGATGGTGCATGGCAGCTGCGACAGCACATAGCAGCCACAGCAGGGCCTGTACAGTGCTGTCTGCAGAGGCCCCCCAAAGTGTGGGGCCTGGGGCAGTCACCTCAATTTGCCCCTCCCCGCCTACCCAGGGACGGCCCTGGAAGCACACAACAGCTCTCTCCTCTTGGCCTTTGCCTCCCCGTTCTATGGCTGCTCCAACCCCTGCCCCTGGCAGTGATGACTTCCAGATTTAGGCACAAGCTAAGCAAGCTATAGCTTAGGGCATCACGTTATGAGGGGCCTCTAAGAATCGGCTGCCAGAACAAAAGTGATCATGGACTGGCAAATGACAGCCCCTGCAGAGCCAGGCAGAGAGGCCACGACTCCTCTCACAGGGCCTGTAGTTGAGGTTTCGCCCACCCCCCCGCCTGGGGGATGGAAGAACCTTTACCCATATTCCAGCTGGAAATACAGACCATGGGGCTCCATGTGGTAGTCCACAGTTTGCCAGGGCACAGCTGTGGCTGCTTCTGGTCTGCAGTTTCACAGGCTGCAGAATGGAAAGGTTGGGAACCCCTAGTTTAGGATTGCACCATGTCATAATCCAGCCCTGGACCAGAGCCCCAGGCTCCTACTGGCCACCATGCTGACCCTGCTCATCCTCTGTGCTGACCACCAGCTGGCCCAGAGTCGTACCACAGATTCATAGATGCTAGGGTCAGAGAGGACCTCAATAGATCATCAAGTCCGATCCCCTACCTAGGCAGGAAAGAGTGATGTGGTCAGATGACCCCAGCCAGATGCTTATCCAGCCTTCTCTTAAAGACCCCCAAGGTAGGGGAGAGCACCACCTCCCTTGGAAGCCCATTCCAAATCTTGGCCACCCTTATCATTAAGAAGTTTTTCCTGATATCTAGCCTAAATCTGCTCTCTGTCAGTTTGTGACCATTGTTCCTAGTTACCCCAAGAGGCGCCCTGGTGAACAGAGCATCTCTGATCCCTTGCTGTGTCCCACTAATGAATTTGTAGGCACTCACAAAATCACCTCTCAGCCTTCTCTTGAGGAGGCTGAAGAGGTCCAGGTCCCTTAGTCTCTCCTCATAGGGCTTGTCCTGTAAGCCCCTAACCATATGAGTGGCCCTCCTCTGGACCCTTTCGAGTCTATCAATATCCTTCTTGAAACACCACACCCAGAACTGGACTGACCAATACCACATAGAGGGGAAGTATCACCTCCTTGGTTCTATTTGTCATGAATCTGCTGATGCATGATAAAGTGTGGTTAGCTTTGCTGATGATTTCATTACACTGACAATGCATATTCATCTTGGAGTCCACTATGACCATTGTTCCTTGTTACCCCAAGAGGCGCCCTGGTGAACAGAGCATCTCTGATCCCTTGCTGTGCCCCCCTTGCGATCCTCCAGGCCCAAAACGTAACAGTCCCTGAGAAAAGCAAGGGGGGTAAGAGTGCTCAGAAACCCCCATGGCTCAGCAAAGGCCTGACTAAAAGGGTGGCATACAACCAGTGGAAGGGAGGAGCTATCACCAAGGAAGAATACTCCTCCTCAGCCTGTGAGTATAGAAGGGCTATTAGGAAGGCCAAGGCAGAGGTGGAACTCAGGCTAGCATCCAGAATTAAGGACAACAAAAAGTCCTTTTTCAAGTACATTGAGAGCAAAAAGAGGGCACCAGGCCCCTGCGAGACTCAAATGGTAACCTTGTGGCTACTCCAGATGAGAAAGCCAATATTTTTAACAGTTTCTTTGCCCCTGTTTTCTTGAACAGGGAAAGGGACATCCCTCCTGCCAGATGTAGGGACAATCTCGGGGATAGCTCTGACAGGCCTTGGGTCAGCGCAGAGGTAGTTAGGGTTCTTCTGGAAGGGCTGGACATTTTTAAATCTCCAGGTCCAGATGCCCTCCACCCAAGGGTGTTGAGGGAGCTGACAGGGGTCATCGCGTAGCCTTTTGCCCTGCTATATGAGCATTCAAGATCATCTGGCCAGGTGGGATTGGAAACTAGCTAATGTGGTCCCCATTTTTAAGAATTACAGGAAGGAGCACTACTGGGCACCGCACTTTAAAAAGGATGTGGCCAGCCTAGAGAGAGTTCAGAGGAGAGCCACCCATTTGGTGAGAGGGCAGCAGGACAGGTCCTATGAGGAGAGACTGAGGGACCTGAACCTGTTCAGCCTCAGCAAGAGGAGGCTGAGGGGGGACCTGGTGGCTGCCTACAAACTCATCAGGGGAGATCATCAGCAAATAGGAAGAGCCCCATTCTCCCCAGCACTACCTGGGGTGATGAGGAACAATGGTAATAAGCTGCTGGAGAATAGGTTTAGGTGAAAGATCAGGAGGGAATATTTTACAGTTAGGGTGGCCAGAATCTGGAACATCTTCCTAGGGAAGTGGTCCTCGCCTCTACCTTGGGTAAATTCAAAAAGAGGTTAGATGATCACCTGCCTGGGGTCTTGTGAACCCAGCACCCATTCCTACCTGTGGCAGGGGGTCAGGCTAAATGATCTGTTCAGGTCCCTCCTGACCCTAGCTACAATGAAACTATTATGAAACCATGACTCTGAGATCCCTTTCCACTTCTGTGCTGCTGAGAGAATCACTTCTCATCCAGTAGGTGTGCTGGATATTTTTGCACCCTAGGTGCAGCACTTTGCACTTGTCCTTTTTGTACTGCATCCTATTGTGTACTGCCCACTTTTCTAACCCGTCCACGTCTGCCTGTAATCGTTCCCTACCATCCAGAGTGTGTACTTCACCCCACAATTTAGTATCATCCGCAAACTTGGAAAAAGTATACTTCACACCCGCATCCAAGTCACTGATGAAGATATTGAAGAGTACAGGTCCAAGGAATGAACCCTGAAGGACCTCAGTACCCACATACTTCCAGGTCGATACTGACCCATCTACTACCACTCTCTGTGTGCAACCACTAAGCCAATTTGCCACCCAACAGACAGTGTAAACAACTATGTCACAGCCTCTTAATTTATGAGACTAAGATGAGATACTGTATCAAAGGCCTTGATAAAGTCCAAGAAAATGACATCCACCTCTACTCTTGTGTCTAAGCATTTTGTGACTCTATCATAAAATGAAACCATATTGGCCAGACATGATCTACCTACTACAAATCCAGGCTGGTTTCCCTACTGCATTATTTTTCCTGCTGGGCTCCCACAGATATGACACTTCATAATCTTTTCAAAGACCTTTCCAAGGGTGGAGGTGAGACTGACTGGCCTATAATTACTCAGATCCTCCTTCCTCCCCTTCTTGAAAATAGGAACTATACTAGCCCTTAACCAGTCCTCTGACCCAAGAGCCACAAGCACTCAAACAGCCATGCCAGTGGTTCTGCTATCACACCAGCCAATTCCTTCAGTACTCTCAGATGCAGCTCATCCAGTCCTGCTGACTTGAACATGTCCAGTCCATCCAAGTGACTCTGCACCAAGTCAGTGTCAACAGTTGGTGGGCTGGTGTCCCTCTGATGCCCATCTAAGAAACCATTAGGAGACTTAACCATTAGGAGACTGTTCAGGAACACTGAGGCAAAAAACTCATTGAATAGCTTAGCCTTGTCCCCCCGTCTATCACTAATTGCTCCTTCCTGTTCAGTAGGGGTCCTATGCTTCCCTGTACCTTCCTTTTACTCCATACATACCTAAAAAAAGACTTTTTATTATCTTTAATTTGTGTTGCCAGCCTCAGCTCTGTAGTTGCTTTGGCTTTTCTAACTGCCTCCCTGCAAGCGTGGGCCAAGTAGGTATACTCCTCCTCGGTAGCTTCCCCTTGGTTCCACTGCCTATATGCCTTCTTTTTTGCCCTTAGGCTCCCTTGGATTTCCCTGTTTAGCCAAGAAGTTTTTTGGCTCCTTTCCCCCTTTTCCCTCATACTGGGATAGTCTCCCTCTGTGCCCATAGGATCGCTTCCTTTAGAAATGATCACCCTTTCTGGACTCCCATCTCGCCAATACTCTTATCCTGCAGTGCATCATTGACTAGCATACTAAGCATACTGAAGTTAGCCTTCCTAAAGTCAAGCACTTCCACCCTACTAGTTATCTTACCCACCCTACTAGTTATCTTACCCACCCTACACTGTATGGTGAATTCGATTGATTGGTGGTCACTGTCCCCAAGGTGACCAAGAATCTGCAGCTCCCCTACCAGATCCTTCCCCGTAGCCAACAACAAGTCCAGTAGGGCATTCCCCCTAGTGGGACCGTATACCTCCTGCATTAGGTGATGGACCTGCACACAGGTTAAGAAACTACGTGAATGGTTGGATTTGGCTGACTGCTTCTTCCAGCAGATATCAGGGTAGTTTAGGTCCCCCATGACAACTACATCCCTACACTGTATGGCCTCTGAGAGCTGCCTCAAGAATTCCAAGTCTAGCTTTTCTTCTTGGTGTGGTGGTCTTTAGCAGACCCCCACCACCAAGTCCCTTTCCCCTCAACCTCCATGTACCCTAACCCCCAATGACTCAACTTTCTCCTCCTCTGATCCCATTTGGATTAGGGTAGTTGCATAATGCTCCTTTACATTGAAAGCAACCCCACCCCCTTTCCTCCCTACTCTGTCCCTTCTATACAACCTGTAGCCCTCAGTGTGTACTAACCAGTCATGGGTAGGGTCCCACCAGGTTCCTGTTAGCCCCACAAAATCGAAATTATTATATGCAAGTAGAAGTGCAAGTTCTTCCTGCTTGTTTCCCATGCTCCTAGCATTAGTATAGAGGCACTTGAGCCCTCGCAATAGTGCCTTTCATGCTCCCCTGTTCTGATGCCCAAAGGGCCCCTTGCTACTTATCTGGGGTGTACTGCTGCATGTCTCACTGTTTGTAGGTTCTAGACTCTCTCTGTCTCCTGCCACCCTGTCCCCTGTCATACTTAGTTTAAAGCCTGATGTAGGAGGTCAGCCACCCTGTAAGAAAAGAGACTCTTACCTTTTGTGGAGAGATGAAGCCCATCATGAACCATGAGTACATCATGGGAGACCAAGTCAAAGGCTTTCTTGAAATCCAGATATATAACATCAACCTCATCTCCCTTATCGAGGCAATGTATCACCTAGTCATAGAAAGAGATGAGGCTGGTCAGGCAAGACCTACAAAGCCAAGCTGACTGAAATTCAAAAGGTTGCCTTCCATTCGTTGTTGCTGATAGAGCCCTTGATGATTTTCTCCAGGATCTTTCCCAGGATGCACGTCAGGCCTGTAGTTCCCGGAATCTTTCTTCCTTCCTTTTTTGAAGAGAGGGACCACATTGGTTCTTTTCCAGTCTTCCAGCAACTCACCCAGGCACCACAGGTTCTCAAATATCTTTGCCATAGGTTGTGCTATGATGTCTGCCAGTGACTTCAAGACTCTCAGGTGCATTCCGTTCAGGCCTGCGCACTTATAGATGTCTAGTCCTTCAAAGTGTTCCCTTACTAGATCCATGTCAATTATGGGCCCATCTCCCACTCCCTGGAAATTCTGCATTCTGTCTGAATGTGTGACCCCCTTGGGCAAGCTGAAAACTGATGCAAAGTGATTGTTTAGGAGATTGGCCTTTTCTTGGGTGTCATACATCAGCTGTCCCATTTGATCTTGCAGGGGTCCAAAGTTGCCTTTGTTCTTTTTCTGACTACCCATATATCTAAAGAAGGACTTCTTGTTGTCTTTGATTCTGATGGTTAGTCTGAGTTCAGTTTCTGCCTTGGCCTTTTTTAACTGATTTCTATAGGTGCAGACAACTGTTGAGTAGTCCTCCTTGGTGACGATTCCCATCTTCCATTTGGTGTAGGTTTTTCTTTTACGTTTTAGGAGGTCCAGCAGTTGCCTATTTAGCCAAGGGGGCTTTTCTGCCCTCTGACTGCATTTCCTGTGGGATGAGATGGACTTGCCTTGCACTTCTAGGATTGAGTTCTTACTTCTTTTGGATGCATTTGCTGGTGGCCCTCCATCCTCACATGCTGAGGTCAGCAGCTTACCTGGCTCTGCTCTTTATTTCCGTCACAGCGTCATCAGTCATCAGGTGGAAAACCTTGAAGTAGATGTCCAGTTGCAGTTTTGCATCCCTAATGGTGCACAGCCTGTGCACTGTTGCCTGGAGGTCCTAATCTGGCTCTCCAGGGCCTCCACCATTGACAGCACCCCACAAGGGGAGGTGTCAGTGTTCCCAAACCCAGCAGCCCACATCTATGCCAAGCAGCCTCCACAGGAAGCCAGGAGGTCTGTCTGAGTAGAGGTCAGGGCCATGGGTCTAGCCTGGGTGGGGCCATAGACCACAGGCTCCATTTGGGTAGAAGCTGGAACAATGGGCTCTATTTGGGTGGAGAACCCACTAGTGCCAGAGAAGTGGGGTCCAGGTGCAGGGTGGAACTTTGGGGTGCAATGCATCCCTCCCACCATGCTCCATGTAGTAGTCTAAGCTACTACTGTGCAGACCATTTTCTTGAGGCTTACTGCCTAGAGCCTCATGTCCTCCTGCTCACCCTCCTGCACAAACTTCCATACTAACTTGGGTGCTAGGCTCAGAAGCATGCCCATTTGCACGCTTTGTTCATGTGGCTCCAGTTGCGTGGCTCCCTCAGGGGATGGGCAAAGTAGGAGCTGGGGGATCGTGACCCTTCTCAGCTCCTCTCAGCTGCCTCCCCACAGTTGTGCTAATTCCCACCCACCATGGGCCCTGCTCACCTCTGGCTGTGCTGGGGGTCAAGGTTGTAGTCAAGGTCAGGGTCTGTGACTCTGCTGGGGTTCCCTGAGGGGTCCTGGGCTCACAGGGGTGCAACAGTCTTCCGCCTATGCATCTCACTCTAGAGCTGAACCCCAAACTCAGGTGTTTGGTATGGTGGAGACTGCAACTAGGGATCTCAGTGGGATGGGCTGCTAGACACCCAAAGACTCTTCCCCTGTGACCTGTTACTACAGGCACCAGGCCAGGGCAGGGGTTCAGGCAGGTCACTGTACTGTCTACGTAGAGAGTACAGATGCATCCTGGGTCCTAGAGTGCAAGGATCTCTATCAGTTGCTGGATAAAGGACATGGAGTTGTGGGCACTCCTGGACCAAGTATTGTGGTCTGTCACTGTGACTCACTGTGCCCGCAAGACTTTGACATTTATGCAGCACTGCCATGCTCACTAGTCATGCCCATGATTCCGCATCCAGCCTGAGAGCCCCTCGTAGATGTGGGCATTGGAGTGCCCACCCTGTGTGAACTGGCACCACACCTCTGCCTTGTTCCACAGCACCACAAAGTCATCAGTCTCCTCCTGTGACCAGTTGGGACTGTGGGTGGAGGGCACAGGTATGGGAGAGGTGGACTAAGGAATGGGTGTTGGTGAGAACACCCTTGAGGATCCCGCACCAGCTCTCTGGGCCTATGTGTAGTTGTCCCTGTGGTGTCAGGCCTTGGCAGCTGCCTGAAGTGCCTAGCACAGTGGCATGGCATGGGGCTGGCAGCCACGTGGTAGAGACAATGCTGGAACCACATTGTACACACTGGCCGGGGCAATGGGACTATTTTGCTTCTCTCATCTCCAGCTGTGGCTGCTACTATGGCTGCCCCTGCCATGCCATGCTGCACCACGCTGCACCATGCCACTCTGGGTGGCCAGGTAGGAAGCTTCATTGGGACGCTTCTGCCCATTTTCATGGAGCTCAAGCTCCAGTTCCCAGCCACCTTCCACCCGCTCTACCTGCCCAGCTCGATGAGCAGCCCCTGAAGGTAGGCAGAGCAGGTGGAATATAGTTAGGAGCTGGAGCTGGATCTCCAGGCACTGGCAGAAGCCTCCTGCTGAAACTTTTCCCCAGCCACCCACCTGGAGTGGCACAGCATGGTGCAGCATAGTGTAGCAAGAACAGGAGCCACAGCTGGAGGAAAGGGGACAAAACAGCCCCGCTGACCCTGCCATCATGCCCAGCTTTCACTGGAGTTGTTCACAGTGTGACTACAACCGGCCAGGTGCTATTGTGCTATTGAGTCTCCAGTGGAGACTCCTCTTCCCACTCCTGCCCCCTACTGAGCCACTTCAGGTGTGTGTGTGGGGAAGCTTCATCCCAGCTGCTCCCACTGGCGTTGAGGGAAGCAGAGAAACATCCTGGCTGCAGCCACACTGGGAACAGCCCCACCAGAAGCTGTACACTGGCTAGGGCTGGGACTCGAGGAAGTGCAGGCACGGGCTGCCCAGGTAGGAGCAGGTGGGACTCAGTCCAATGTGGAGCATTGCTGGGGCAGTTGTGGGCCAGATCCAGCCAGTTGGTTGGTTGGGTCGGGTCTGGCCCGTGCACGGCTGGATTAACCCATTAGTGGGCTCTAGGCAAACAAACTCATGGACCTCTACTTAATACTGTATATTTATATTACTTTTTTCACTCAATAATTATAATATGTAAAATAAACACAGCTGGGCCCCTTCTTCACTTAGGATCCTAGGCATTGTGCCTAGTTTGTCTATGCATTAATCCAGCCCTGGGCCTGCAGTCTATATTTTGCCTGCCCCTGCACTCTGGGCTTTAGTCTCTCATCTGTAAGATGGGGATGATGCTATTTCATTTCTCTCACTATATAATCTATTGACACTGTAGAGTAATGAGACTGTCTCATAGTACAACAGATTTGTGCAACGCATGGCACTGCTGATTCCTGATCCCAGTTAGGTCCTACTGGAAAATTATTCGTCGTAATAGCAGGCACAGAAATTGATACAATTTTAGGATCCACCCTTAAGAATCATTTTACTTTTATTTAGTTCACACCTCCTGATCCTGCTATTCTGGGCCTGTTGCCTCTACAGAAAGATGTCAAGGTGATGGCTGCAGCTGTGGCACAGGAGAAGGATAGCACCAAGTAATTGTGCCTTAGGTCAACCGTTCCACCTGGAGAAGCCAGGGAAGGCTCAGTAACATAATTCACACATTTAACTTCATCATTTCGTAAGAACTTAAAGCATAGTACAATTATTTCAATCCTCTCACGGGCTCATAAAGTTCTCTATTTGTATGAATCACAACCACTCTCACAGTTCAAGAAGGAGTAAGAAAGAAAGCCATCTAACTTGGGAGCTGAGTCAGTAAAAAGAAGCTGAGGTTAGTTGATTGGAGTCACCTTCTAAAATCAATGCAAAAGTTCTTCTGGTTCATTTTCTTTCAAAGTAGCTAAATGCTTACAAATTATAGTGGATCTGTCATCTTCTAACCATTCCTAGGCCTCTATTTTCAGCAACTTGCAACTCTGTCTTACAGAATTCCTCCCAAGGGACAGCTGGTATGCAGAAGCTCAGCCAATGAGGGATCTTGTTTATTTTGGAGATTCTGAGCAAGTGGTCAGACACAAAGTCAATTAGAAGATAACGATTCTGCTATATATCAATGGGAAGGCCACGGGCATATTTATTGATTGATCGATAGCTCCAACAAACTTTTTGCAAATGGTCTCAGAAATCTGGCCTGTGCTAAGTGAAAAATAGTGTTCTGCCAATACTACAAAGCAGTACTTTCTCATCACCTTTGCCTCTTTTGCATTCACCTGTAGCCATGCCTTAGTCCACCTCTCCCATAGACATCTTCTTGCCTTTTTCCATGCTCCTACATGCATGGAGAGCAAGATTTAAAAAAAAAAAGCAACACTAAAATAAATCTTCAAAATGGTTTCTTAGACACCTAAACAGCAGGGGTATGCCAAGCAGGTCCTATCTGATTCAGATTTGGCCTGAATCAGGGACAGTGATTCAATTCGTTGATTCAGATCACTGTCCCTGATTCAATTTGGCCAAATCCAAATCTGAAGATTCGATGCTGATTCAGAGAATCACTGATTCAGACATAGACACAGCTTTAAAATGTTCTTCTACATACATTGAGGTAGCAGGCATGGTTAATTATTGCTGCAATCCTGGGGCACAGGAATGGGGGGGGGGGCCTCCACATGCTTGGTGGTCAACCTGGAAGTGCACCCGAAGTACATCTGGTCCAGTTCTGGGTCTGCTGGGGAGCACGCTGGGGGGCCGCCCTGTGCCTCCCCAGCTTGGCGATCAGCCACAGGGGGACCCTGGGTGCCCCCCCCAGACCCAGAAGGCACCAGGCACCGAGCCAAGGCAGGGGTACACCCCCCCACACCCTTTGCGCCCTCCCGGGAAGACCAAGAAGTGGACCAGAAATGCTTTTGGTCCACTTTCAGGTCTGCTGCCAACTGTGCTGGGGACACCTCACACTTCCGTGGGACACTCCATGCACCCTAGCACTGCAGCTCTCATGAGCCCCTGCTACCTAGAGGTATGTAGAAAAAGCATTTAAAGCTGTCTTTATGTCCAAATCTTTAAATCTTTCCGAATCTCTCCAAATCTATTAGGAGAGGTTAAAAGGTCCTCTGATTTGATTTGGATCCAG
This sequence comes from Crocodylus siamensis, assembly GCF_052110815.1. Lineage (NCBI taxonomy): Eukaryota > Metazoa > Chordata > Crocodylia > Crocodylidae > Crocodylus > Crocodylus siamensis. The sequence continues at coordinate 159,078,181 of NC_143395.1, forward strand.
AAATTTGGCCATCGAATTGGGCTGAATCTCTGCCGAATTGAATCAGGGACTGAAGCATCACACAGCCCTACTAAACAGTAAGGTCAAGAGTTTAATTGTACTGTGTCTTGTACTATGTCTTAACATCATCTGTAAATCACCTAAGGTAGCTTGTGGATGCTCGTTGCTTCTAAAAATCTGGCTACACATTTGGGTGCCTACAGATTTTCTTGAGTAGATGTGATATCTTTTATTAGACCAACCAAGTAGTTGGAAAAAATGTTCCAACTATTCAGTTGGTCTAATAAAAGATATCACATCTACTCAAAGAACCTTGCCTGCCTATGTCCTTAGACCAACACAGCTACAACCAGAAACCCCATAAATATAGATTTAGAAGCCTATTTTTAGGAACTCGTTTTTGAAGATTTTCCAATTGTGCTCCAGACTGTCATTGCCTCAAACCTCTCTTCTTCTGTGATGCTTACAGGTAAGGGTAGGTTATACAGAAGATAAGTTTGGATATAGAAAAAAGTTTCAAAAGTTTTAAGGACCTATACATAAAATGTACAGAATAATGACATACAGCTTCTTGACATTTTTCTGTGTCTATTCCTCCAGCCACATACCAGTTGGTTTCTCAGGTTAAGTTATTTTGGGGCAGCCATCAAACATTCTATCCATAATACAGTGTCTAGCTCAGCAGTGCTACGATCAGAGAAGAGAATCTGGGAACTGCTGTAATAGCTATCCAAAACATTCAAATTAACAATTTGATTATTCTCTGATTCAGCAGTTTATCACTGCTTAGCAAAATATGCCATTAACTTTGGTGTGAGCACAAATGCGCGTGAATATGCTGCAGACCATGCTTAAAGGCACGGCTAAAGTATGGTCATAAATAGGATTCATGATGAGAAACTTGTGAGACATTTTTTCCATTCAGTTGCTGTACCAAAACAATTGGGAGAAAAGAAATTGGTTTAGGTCTAATAGAAAGAGGGGGGGGTTCCCCCACGAGATGTTAATTAAAATGCAGCAGTGGGGAGAGACAGGGGAGCTAAAACATTCTGTTTCATATCATACTAAAACATTTTGCTTGCTTTCATCAGAAAAATCATCATCTTCATTTTTTGGGTAATGTAACCCTTTTGTTTACAATTCTTTTATTAACATAGATCAATTGTAAAATAGCAAATGCCATTTTAAAATGAAAATTCAGAAATTTTAAATGTAAGAAATGTTGTAATATTTCAGCATTTCTGAAATGAAACATTCCATTTAGTAAATATCAAAATGATTAATTTTTCATAATTGCAATTTTTCCAAGCATTTTTCTCACAAAAAATATCCGCCAAAGAAATGACAGTTAGTTTCAGTTTCACAAGAACATCTTCCTTTGCTAATTTGCTATTTTTCAAAGCAAATTACTCAGCTCTACCCATGACCCTTTTTAGTCACTCTTCCTGGATATTAATACAATTATATGCTTTTATTTTTTTAGAAGAATGTTTGGGATAAAATAAGGTGCTGCAAATACCAGGTGAGTATAGAGTTAATGACAGAGATGTCTGCAGTCATCCTGAAAGCTATTGGGGGGAGGGAGGGGTTGGGACTCAAGAAAAAGAGACACTGCAACATGACCAAGGTGACAAATTATCATGTGGTGAATGGTTGGAGAGGGATCCACAGGCTAGAGTATGTATACATCAAGCATTGTTTGGATATTCAGAAACAATCAAAAAGGGCTATGTGAAAAAGGGGAGGAAAGAGCCTAAGTACTTGAATCAATAGTTGATTGCGATCAGTTCACCAAGCTGTAATTATAGGCAAATATTGTTCCTCCATGTTCACTCTTAGTCAGTGTATTTCTTCTCCGTGTATGAGCACTCGTCAGGGCCTTGTCTGTGCATTACTCCAAAAGAATGACCACCCAAGCTGGATTGTTGGCAAAATCTCAGGCCAGTGTATTACCTACAAAACACCAACACTTCTCCAGAAGGTTACAAGAGGTTAGCTATAGGTGCCTGTGGCAAGGCACAGGCATAACTCATGTAACCCATGTTAGTATGCTAGGCCAGGCAATGTGCCAGATTTTAGGTCCTCAGTGTGCCAGTAGCCCAGGGAAACTTCCTGAGGCAAATCTGCTGACTGAAATGTCCTGTGGAGAGGTGTTTCCCTCATCCTCACCACCCAAGAATTTGGTCCATACCTAATAAACACATTGGGTTTCTTTATTATGTACAACTATATACCAAAAATAAATGATTAATCAAAAGAGAAAAAAAAAATATATATATATATATATATATATATATATATATAAAATCAATAGTTCATAATAAAACCAACAGTTTAAATAACATTTACAACTGCAATATTAGGTGAATCATTCCAACACACTGGGTTGCCCCACTTCCATCAAACAACCTCAACAATTACATTCACCTGGTGATAACCCTTTACAACAGTTTCCCATCCCCCTATAACCCAGGTTGATTTCCCTATGATCACACTCCCTTCCCATAACAATAAATGGCAATACAGCTTTAACTATGATCCACCACTAGATGGCAGGGGCAAGGCTTCTTCTGCTCCAGGGAAAGTGGACTCCAGTCTTTCTTGGTAACTCAGCAAAGAACAAATCTCCTATCAGCCACTGCAAGTAATAGGCTTGTTTTCTGTAGTTTCCTTCTGAAAAATACACCTCCTGCAAACACTAGGGGTTAAGTGTCCCCTTATGCACCCAAGCAGGGTTTGCAATTCTCACAGCCTGCTCCCTCCCTGGGCTGTCTCTTTCTCCCAGCACCTTCACATGCAGACACTGGATTCCCCCTGTGAGTCTCTGTTCCTGCAGTACCAGCTTTTCCAGCTCAAATAGAGGACTTCCCTCAAAAGGTCTCTGACCAGGCAGCATCTCCAAACTCCCAGTCAGCTTACCAACCCCTCCCCACTCTTTCCTTGGGTACCTGTGGCCCTTATTGCACAGCTCTTGCCCGGGTGGGGAATCAGCCTCTCCTGGGATGGCTCAGGCTCTCCTCAGTTCTGATGTCTGCTCCCTGGCAAGCCTCAGCTCCGTTCCGTACTGCCTGGGAGGGAGGGGGCCGAATCCCTGCCACTCTCTCAAAGCTGGCATTGCTCTCCTCCAGCTTCTCTGTTCCGCTTTTCCCCCTCTCAGCTTTTTTATGGCTCAATAGCAGCCAATCAAAGCTCTCAGTTTGCAGTGGGGGCTCTGGTCACAATTCAAATGTTGCAATAAAAGCATGCATTGTGCACAGTATATCCTCCTGCTTGGAAAAGCTATTGCACCTGCTGAAAACTTTTTGCCACCTTCTTTGCAAAGTTCTTAAGCACAGTTCACCCACTCAGCTTGTAGCTAATCCCCTTTTTTCCCCCAGCAGAGCCTGCCTGCTTCTCCCACAGCTGGGGTCTGAGCTGACAACTGCATCACTGCAATTGGCAGCATTGCAAACTCATTTAAAGCTCCTAAAAACTCTTGCACATGTATATTGTGACACCATTAAGCCACACAAAGTGACATTTTTGTCATGTATACATGGAAAGGGCATCATGTGTACAAGACCCCCATGAAATTAGGCCACTATAATGCACTCTCTGTGACTATGTTTTGGGATTACTCAAGGATGAAGCCACTGCAGAGGTCTTTGGCAGGCTAGTGAAGTGAAGCCTCATGTTGATAACACTTTATACTCATGGGCCATTATATGCAACAATTCTATTCTATAGGATCTTCCATGTGGAATTCAAATATGCTTCCAGGTGAAATGCAAGGTCATAATTTTAACCTACAAAATCCTGATTACCTGAGAAATATAGTTTTCTCCCTGTGATATATTGAAGCTATTGCGATCAGCATAGGCATTGAGCTGAAACCCCTTTAAAAAATGAGCTGAAAATGGTAGCAGTATGCTCTGTGAGAGGAGACCTCGTATTTTAACTTTCTCACTACTTGGTTTACCAGAGTCCAGCTTTGATAATCTTAGTTAACAAAGCTTCTTAATTTTCTCTCCTCCGTATGGCTCTCCAGGAGGGGTTTTTTGACAGATGGATTCTAAGACCCAAGAAAGGTTCAAAGAGCTAGTCCCACTAAAATTAAATACTTGCAACATAAAAATATCTAAATTGGTAATAGCACATTCAATAATAAAATACAGAAAAATATAAATGACTAAGTAAAATGGATAAGGCATATCAAGAAAATGATTAAAATTGATAAAACATGCATTCATCTCAAGGCATAACAATCTTATCAACATTTGAAAGCAATTTAATCTTAACATTGTTAAGTCCTAAATTGTAAAATGCCTCTAACAGGTGGCCAGCCTCTTAGGGAAATGAGCTTCTTACATAGGTTTTAAAAAATCAGGGCCTTTATAGACATGCTTCAGGAGTGGGGCACACTTTAATTAGAGCAGCTTCAAGAGCCACTCTAAATAAAGCGCCCAGAGCATCATGTGTATCAATGTCCCCACACTGAAAAACAGCAACGGGAGTGCTGTAACTAAAGCTTATTTGATGAACTTTAATTAAAGCACCCCCACCACCATTTTTCAGTGTGGGGACTCTGATATACATGATGCTGGAGTCTGCTGGAGCGCAGTAATTACCATGCTCCAGCAGACTTGATTAATCAAGCACATTGGAGCAGCCTCTCTACATGTGTATAGGCACCGTAAGTTGCTAGATAATGCTAACCAGACACATTTCCAAGACGGCAATTCAGCAAGAACCATAGTTTACAATTGAAAAGTAAAAACCCCAAAGTGGACCCAGTTTGTATACTCTGTTGCTTAGCTAAAATACAAAAAACTTAGTAAAAAAGTTTTAAAAATATAAAAGTGTTCCTAATAGGTGCCACTCTAATTAGTATTCATATGCCTATTTTTATTCCCTAGATAAGCTTTGTTTTGCCAAAAATTAGCCTTGTTTATCATCAGGCCATTAAATGTAGTCATGGTGACCTTGCCGCCTCTACCCCCATTTTGTTCCATACATTTTACTTGAGTTTTCTAAAATAATTCTCTGCTTGTGACATTCTCTTGCTTGAGTGTTTCCTTTGCCTATTCTTTTTTTAGCAAAACTATTGTCAAGCTTATACAAATAACTCTATACTATCCTACCATTAAACAGTTTAAGGACTCTATAATCTGCAGGTTGGGTTAGGTGGATCTGTGGAGACACAGTCTCTTGTTTATTTTATGATTTTTAATTTGTGAGTGTGTTGCCCAGGGCACAGGATGAACACCCAAAACTACAGCTCAGAACATGGAAGAAATGGAAGAAATCATATAGCAGTCTGTGCTTGACTTCCTACTCCCTAATTATGATTCGCAACATGCGCCCCTCCCCAAGCCTGCTTGAGGGTTGAATTCTAAATCCCAAACATAAGGTGTGGGTGCTTGCTGATGCAGCAGCTGGTTCAAAACCATATGTTCATATGTCCATCACCAGTCTGGGTTCCTTTCACATGAAACCTTTCACCTGCAGTCAAAGTTTGACATGAAGGTACAAATCCAGCTCCACCTTTAGCTGCATAAGGAGCACCTATGTGGCTAAATACAGTGCTACTTGTCTAAAAGAAAGCTAAGGAAATGGAAGGGGATCCTGATTTCTTCAGTGTCATTAAACTTCCATTCATATGCTCTTGCCACTCATTTGCTCTCCATATGGGTTCCTGCTTATCAGAATGAGGACCCCTCTCCAGCCACATCCCGTTATTCTCATACCTTTCTTCTTGTCAGAAAAAAAAACTGCTCTCATGCAACTGCCCACTCCCTCTGGGAGATCTTCAAGGGAGATATAATAGGGTCCAAACAGAGGTGGTTGCAAAGCCCCTGGGACCTCCCTTAGCTCTCATCACCTGTGCTTTCTTTAGGACCATCTCCGCTTCAACTTTTCTGTAATTATACTTTTTGAAAAGGGGGGCTGTACCAGGGCTCCCAAACCAGATGTCATGCTCATGAATACAGGTTTCCTTACTCATCACCTTAAGGGTTAATTACCTGGCTTCTCATCTCCCCTTCTAGCCACATCCAAGTCTTGCAAATGTGGCTGATCACTCACTAACTCAGGTCTGTATCCTCTACTCCTCCTGGGCTCAGGCTTCTGTCTCCTTCCACTCACACCTGGGCACTTTGCCTATTTGGCTACTCCCAGGTGTGGTCCTGGGTCTCTGACCCTCTTTCTATTTCTCGCAGGTACTGGGTCCCTGGTTCTGTCTCTGCCCTTCTTTAGGCTATGGGTCCCTGCCCTTGTTAGTATCCAGCTGTGGCCCTCCTTAGCCTTTGACCTCTCTGCCTGGGCCCTGGTCCCACTTCTAGATCGGCTGAGATCTCTGCCCTCCTTGGGCTCAGCAGTCTTCAGCTATAGCCCCCTCCTCAATCTTTGGGCCCTATTCCTGGTCCCTGTCCCCACTCCCAGGCCAACTGAGACTTTGCAGGCTACAGGTTCCCCATCCCCGCTTGTACTTGCCCCTCATGGACTATGGGTCCCAGACCCTGCTTGTTCTCACCTCTCATGGGCTACAGGTCCCAGACCCTGCTTATTCTCACCTCTTATGAGCTATGGGTCCCACACCCCAGCTGTGGCCCTGGTCTTCAGCCTTGGCCCTTTTCCCATAGGCCCTAGCCCCACTCCCAGGTCAGCTGAGACCTCCACTGCCCCTACAATCTCAGTCCCTAAACCTTCTGCACACCTTGGTGGTTTATTTACTCATTTCTTCAAACTGGCATTCTCAAGGTGAAAGGTTCCACAGCCCAGTGTCTATTCCATGTGTCACCCAGTCCCTGGTCTTGCTTACCCAATTTGGGTGTTTATCAGAAGGCTTGATGAAGCCCTACTGCTCAGGAGCTCTTCCCTCCATGGCTTTCAAGACCAGACTTCCTGCTCAGCATAACAGCACATTATATCCTCTTATCCCAGACCCTTTGGCTAGGGACAGACATTCAGAAAGCCTGAGCCTGAATCAATTAAACCTTTGCAGGCTAGTCTAACCTGGCTAGGCTGAACTGGTTTCCAACCATACAGACAATCTCTCTGGACTGAAGAAATCCAGACACATGCCTGCAGTGGCTCAGGCTAGAAGCCTAGGGGCACTAGAGCAGCCCTCCCTTCTCTTGCATAGAGTTGAGCTAAGGGGGTGGGGGCATGGACAGGCCCTGGAGGGACTTCCTCATTAGGGAGGTCTGCTTGCACAGTCCCAGGTTGTTTCCCTGCTGGCTGCTCAAGGGGCAGGAGAGTTGTCAGCCCCCAGGCCCTTGCTAGCACTCCGAGGCAAGGGTGGGTGTGCAGTCCATGCATCTGTTGATGATATGGAGCTTTTCAATCTCCCTTCCTGCTTTGTCAGACTGTCTGCAGCAAACTGACAGGAGAGCAAACTGGCAGGAGAGCTGATAAGAGTCTTTATCACATGATTAGCAAAACAATACCCTCTCTCCCACTACTGCAGACTTCTTAAACAGCTTACCAGGATGTTGATTAGCTCCAAAAGCCCTGTTCTGTCTGCCTGCCTATCCCAGTGAAATTGGAGAGAGATGCATGCAGGCATCTCTTGTCATTAGCTAGCATACTACATGCCTGGGGTCCCTGGGGCTGAGGATCATGCTGTAGGAGTTGGGAGAGAGGGAAGGGGGGATTTCCTTCCTGAGCAGTGAGAGGGGGTAGGCAGGGCACACACCCTGCTGTGTCTGCTGTCTCTGCTGGAGCCTTACACAGCACTAGCTAGCATACCACATGCTGGCTATGGTCTGTGGTGTGGGAGAGGGGAGGAAAAGATCCTGCTTAAGCAGCAAATGCTGGAGCAGGGGGGCACAGAGAAGCCAACAGACCCTGCTGTGTCTGCAAGTCTCTCCCAGAGGAGCTCTACCCAGGGAGCAGAGGGGAGGGACAAACCCTGCTGTATAGTAGACAGCCCTGCTCAGCCCAGAGTGCATGCTGGGATGCTGGGGGAGTCTGATTTATCTTAAACCAGCAAGGGGTCTGGGATAGACATTGCATAAACTGGTTTGACTCAAATCACTTAAGTCTGATACTACATTTAACCAGGTTTATCACAAACCAGTTTCAGCCATTTTATGTGCACTGGTTTATGTGCACTGAACATCAGTTCTGTTACAGGTTTAAACCAGTTTCTGATCACTTAAACCGGTTTATGTGTAATGTCTGTCCCTAACCTTTAGGTCATGTGGCTCCTAACTGCCCCCTAACACACCTACAGGCTGTTTTTCATGCAGCCTACTTACTCAGAGTAGCAGGAGCACCAAGCCTCCTACTACAGGAGATTTTAAAAAAAGCATGTGTGAGGGATAGGAGTTGGGACAGGAAACACATGACACCAAACTGTTTGTACATGCTTGTGCCTCATAGGACACCATAATGGGTCCTGTTTAAAGTAAACTGAACATTTTCCAAAAAACTTAAGTAACAAATGTAATCCCATGCTTTAGATACAAAGTGGATAGGTTACTTAGAAGTAAGAGAGAGGAGAAAGAAAGAAGAAGAGAAAAGATTTCTTTAAAAGGCATTATAAATTCCCGCTCTTTTGGTATTTGAAATTGTAAAGAATGACGGGTCAATAACTCCCTTCTCATGCATTGTAAAGTGCAGACTGTGCTGACAGCTGGCCTATCTGTATTAGGATACAATGCACTGGCTTTTCTGCAGACTCTACCAGAGCAATCAGTAGTCTACAGACCTCCAACCAGCTGGTTATGCATCTGCATAATAACTGTCATATGGCTTCACACTATAGAAGAAAGAGAGATGAAGAAGATGGAAAGAGATTAATTAAAAAAGAAAAAATTGAATGTGTTTCTCTTAGCTTCTCCACAGCCTTGCTAATGTGGCACCCTGAAAGACTATAAGACAAAGGCAGGAGGAAAACAGTGGCTAGGAGTGGGAAGTGGGGGTATTGAAAATTTTCTTGTCCCTTTTGATTTAAAAGGGGAGGGATTACTTGGAGGGCTGCATGAAGAACTGATTTTTGATTCAGTGGCTGAATCAGGAAGCAAGGCACCTGGTTTCTACACTCCCCTCACAGAGGGTTTGAACCTGAATACTGTCCAATCTCCTTCTAACTACCACACCACAAATCAGGCAATTTCCCTTTCTCTCTCCAGAAAGATGTGTAGGGCAGAGAGATAACAGCAAGTTAGAAGGCAGAATAAAATGGCTGTTGATTTGGGTAGGAAGAGACCCTGTGTTCTAGTTTTCACCTTTACTCCCAATTGGGCAGAAATGTTGCCACTGCTTTCTATCCAATGACCAATAAATGCAAGCTGTAGGGAGTCACCTCTGAGAGGGGCCTAGATAATGTCTAACTTGTAGCATTGTGCTTAGACTGCTAGGAAAGAAATGGTCAGAGAAATGCAGACTAAGATCACCTTTCAGGTAGAAAAGGTCTCAGCTTCCTGGGCTAGCTCACTAACACCTTTAGCTACTCAGGCTAGAATATAGGAGAGCCCTCCTTCTTGTCAATTTGTTCCCTCTCTGATACACATATATGTAGCCACGAACATGTGAGCCAGTGCATAGCCTACTGCACACGGTGAGTCCATAAGTACACACTTACACATCCACACTTCAGGGGTAATAGAATCACAACCTGTGGAAGTGCCCAAACCCCTACTTAAGTGGCTATAGAATTGCCATTTATGTACCCGAAAGAGACAGTGGTATTTCCAGGGATACCAAGGCCTACCATTATCTCTTTTGGTGCCTTAAGACTTTGGGTGATACAAGAAGAAGAGGCTGAATTAGGAGATCCAGATCTAGTCTTTCCGTTATATTTTATTTCACCTTCAACCTGTTTTAGGTGAACTAAAACCCAAGATCAGATCTTCTCTCTTCCCACATCCTTTGAAACAGGATTGCTCTGCCTACTACTTCACCAAGTCCTGCCAATTACTTCAGTTGAAATAGCGGTGAATAATTCATAGCAAGGCTTGTCAGAACCAGGGTAGTCCCTAGATGAGAGGGGTAAAGTGTAGATCACAGGCCAGATTTGACCCGCAGTGGACTCCATTTCCCAGCAGCCCCTGTCCACGTTGGGATGGACAGCTTCCATGGAGATCCCAGGAGTGGCAGAGCTGTGATACAGCGGGGCCAGGGTTTCCATGGAGACCGGCCCTGGGTGTTCAGGCAGTGGATTGCAGTTCTGCCCTGACTCCAGACCGTGCCATCGCTGCTGCAAGATCCCAGCCCTGGTCCTGGAGTAGCTCCCACTCCAGCTCCACACCCTGCCAGCACTGCTGGGACTGGTCTCCATGGAAACCATGGCCCCACACTGTCATGGCTCTGCCACTCCTGGGGTCTCCATGGAAACTGACTGCATCAGCGCTGATAGGGGCTGCTGGGAAATGGAGTCCAGCCGCCAGCCAGATATGCCATTTTGCCCATCCTTGCCCTAAACTGCCCATATGCTCAAAAGCTGGCTAGTAAAGGAGGCAATGTGGAATGAAGCAGGAGACTTGTCATCAGGTCAGAGAAGAGGAGATCTGTTTTAGAGATTCTGGGCTGACCAACACAGGAATAGGAAAGCAGGAAGGTTGGCTAGGAGAAAGAACGGATTTAAAGAAGTGGGAAAAGATACAGAGAAAGGCAGAAGTTGACAGAAGCTGTGTTTTCTTTGCTCTTAACCTTCTGCTTAGCACCCTAGAGATTAAAGTATTTGTCATCAGGGTTCTGAGCTACAGAACTTCATTCTACCTAGTGAAATAAAACACAAGAAAACTTTGTTCTACATTTAATTTGAGATTTTTTTGCTGTATTTCAAACCCTGATTCTTGCAGTATTTCAACAAAAATCACAAGATAGGCCACACAAGTTATGCAATTAATTCTCTTACAAATGATGGGATTTAAAAAAAAACCCCAAACATGAGGTTCTTTTTATTTACTATTTGTTCTTTCTACGTTTAGGGCCAACTTAAATCATATTTTCAAATCCATATCCAAGTTTCTTAAAATACAGGTGCTATTTTTTAACAAAACTGAGAGTCATGTGGCACTATGGCTTTAAGAAACCAAATATCATGAGCTAGCAAGACATTTTGTGATTTTTTTTAAGGTCAGCTTTTATCCTATCCAAGCTGGCTCACTCTTCCTCAAAAGCAACTCAATGCATTTGTCCTTCTTTATGAGTTTGGCCTGGGCTATTCTAGCCCCCCTGTCCTGAGCATAATTGACTTCCCATTGCTTCCATTACTTTTAAAGGCAGAATCATGACACTAAGGTTACAGACATTGTTATTTATAGGAAAGAAAAAGAATCCCACAGCAATTGATGCTTCCTGGACTATTATTTTTGTGCTGAGCAAGAGGTTTGTGGGCTTTTTTTCCTAGTATAAATACAAAATAAAGGTAGTGAGCAAGAATAAAAATGAAAGGCTGTTCCCAGGGTGCTTGCAAAACTTACCCAAATTAATCTCCCCCTCCTGCAAAGGCCATATTCTTTGCTGGTGTAGTTCAGCAGAGGTCCATTGACATTAATGGTATTATAGCAGTTTGCCCCATCTGATAATCCAGCCCCAGCCCTCAACCAACAACACAGACAGAGCTTTCAGGGAAAGAACCAACACAGAGACATGAGCACAAAGGTAGTGAAAGCACAGTCTAAATTTCACTGATATTCAGTCCCTCTGCTAGTGAATCAAGTGCCTTGTCTCAGGTTCAGAGATAAAAAGAATGTTCTGTTATCATTCTTTGTAGCTGTTGCTCCCTCCTCCCCTCCACATACACCTATTCCTATCACAAGAATTTGCTGCTCCCATCAAGATACATGGGAAGGAAAGAAGCCTGTAAAACCCGACTCGAGAGGATCTCTGGAGAGAAGGGAATGGAGGAAGGCAGCCAATGCAAAGTGATCAGTATACACCTGAGCATTGAATATTTGATGAGGCTGCCTGTTCAAAAGAAGAACCAGCTTTGCTTACTTCAGCCCATAAAAATCTTTTAATGGGTACAGAATCATTTGTGCTGAGTTCCTCACTCTGTGATAATGTATTATCGGGAAGAGATCTGCAGTTTTTCTCTTGCTGCCCACCCCCTCATGTACAAGCTGCCCTTCTAAGAGTAGTATTTTTGGCTGACCTCTTTATGGAATATTTCTAACAAAGATTATCATGTAAAGGAACAAATACATTTCACTGTATTTTTTTTCTGTAGGAGAAGGGAACATGTTCATTTTATCATCTTCCTTTTTGAATGAAAGTGTGTCACTAGTTAACATGGTTGTTCCTGCCATCATCTGTCATCATCTTCTAGTCTTCTAAAATGAATGGAACATGGGATCACTTCTGATGTATTCATCAGCAAATCAGACATGTAGATGCCTAACATCTACCTGAACATACTTGTAGATGTGGCAGCAAAGTAAGTGAATAACAAAGCAATTCTCCTTCCTCTCTCTGTTAAATGTAAGTGGTAGGGAGCTTTATCATAAGTGTTATGGAAGAAACATCAAGGATGCTTAAGGATATTTCAAGTGTAATGAGCTTACAACTTTCCGATCAGGGATATGCCTAATGAAACCATTTTTTTTTTATTGGATACATTTGTGCATGTTTATTTCTTCAGTGAATCTGGCTGTCAGAAAATAATGTGAAGCTATCTTCAGCTCCTCACTCTGCTAGCATTCTCTCTATCTTTGTCAGTCTGAGTTGGGAAAAGCACAGTTTGGGATTTCATCGGAAATGTTGTGATGTCATGACACTGTGATGTAAGCTTCCCGTCAAAAAGGATAGAGTGTAAAAGTCACACCTCTTTGGTCAACAGGTCAGTTCCCTGAGTGTTGCCATTCACAACTTCACTGTCAAAGACAAATCTGGGGTTTGGTTTGGTTTTTTTACCACAGGTCAATCCAGCGAAGAAGGAAAAAGCTGGGTCCTACTATAGCTCTCGCATTCTCAGTACAACTATTAACTAAGTTCCAACTGTAGGGTCGATTTTTATCCTTCCTAACTCATTATTCTTCAATCCTACTGAAGATAATAAACTTACACAGGGAATGGAGAGGAAATTTTAAGACAATGAATCTATAGTAAGCAAATTTGTTTACAGGCTCTTGATTCACTAATGACTGTGTCAGATTCATAGCTAGAAAAGACTCACTTTTACTGTGTGTTGAGTAGATTCTGAAACAAAATACTGCCAACCACAATTTGGGGAAAAGTGCTGCCAGGCTGGCAAGCACAGGATATTGTGAATGTAGCATAAACCTGTGTATGCTTTGCCATAAGCAGATTCAGCAAAAGGTAACTTTTTAGAGTCTCATGTGCACGTTCAACACATTGACGTATCTCACAGATGCAGAGCAGGGTATCTTGAGGCTTGTGGTGTGTAAACAACTCTTCATTACATACAGAAACATATATACAACTACTTATACTAAAGAAGAAACACTTTTTACTATTGCCCTTGCAACAGTTCTGTGGCTGACCTGTTCCTGTTAAGCTACCCAGAAGTTCCCGCTGGCCTCATTCAGACTGTCTCATAGAATACTATACTTCCTGGACACTCAGTGTTCCCAGGCTTACTCTCTGTCACATAGACATATAATACAGTGACCATGGGACCTCATGAAGTACACATCAAATGGAATTTAAATAAATGGATAAACTGTACCAGCACATGTTTACAAAGAAGTCGAAGTTATGTGAAACTGCCATATGAATAGAAGAATGTTGATTGGGAGGGGTTTCTGCAGATGGATATGCAACAAGCTTCATGCTTCCTGGAGCCATAAGATCATTCACAACTATTTTGAAGACAGATGCAAACATTTAAAAAAAGATGAATTCCCTGATGAATTTCCCTGACTCTTGTCTTCACCGTATGGTACCTTCTGTTTTGCAGCCTGTACTCTAGGCTTAATGAGCAAATCACCCTAGTGTGAGACAATACTTAACCAGTCAGGATAGGCAGTATGGTAATGAGAGTAATTAAAACACCTTATGGTATGTATGTTTCCCCAGCAAACACCATGGTCGAGATATTGAGGTGGCTGACAGCAAAGAGATACAAATCTGCCTCTTCTTCAAGCAGAGCTAAAGGGAAGTGGTATGAAGATAAAAAGATCTGATCTGATTATATTAGGCAGAGAGAGGGAGGGAGACTAACTTACCACCATCCAGAGCTTCTAATGCTGCTACTGCACCCCATGCTGACAGTGAGTGAAACAGCCTCTTTGAGATGTAATGGCCTGACATTGTAACCAAAGAAATCCTCATTTTATGTGTCTCAGTTTCATATTAAAAGCACTTTGTTATTTGCTCCTTACACATATGTGGCTGAGATGATTATTTATGTGTCTCATCTTTGTTTCTGTTGTCTCCATATCCCTACTATTTTTTACTTTCAGATGGATTTATGGCATCACCACGAGGGCACATTGCCCAATCTAAGCAGGAAGTGTTGTAGGAAAAACAGCACCGAAAAAGAATCCCACTGACAAGCACTTCTATATCTAGATAGAGTCTAATTAAATAAAAGCTAGAGGGACTGAGTGACACATGGAACAGACAATGGGCTGGGGATCCTTTCACCTTGAGGATGCCAGTTTAAAGAAATGAGTAAATAATTTACCAAGGTGTCCAGAAGACACAAACACAGCCATGAATGGAAAACAAGAAAATCATGTATAGGAGATGACAAGATACTTCCAGCTGCAAAGACTTAAAAAATGCAAGCATTCTCTCATATTTAACTCCAAACTTGCCATTGACCCAGAAGGAATATGATTTAATGACCAATTAAAAATGAAAATGCAATGATATTCTGTTTATGGGGAATGAACCCATTGTGAAACTAAAATGAGTATTAGGAAATTTGACCTTGTATCTCCAGTTAATGGATAGCTGAATAATTGCAACATTTAAAACCAGCTACCATCAGCAATGGATGGCATGTTCAATTGCACAAAATGGAACCAGTTGAAAGTGCAATGCAAATCCTGAGAAAGTTCATGGAACTGTTTAAAGATGGAACCAGTAAAGACAGTGATTTTTTTTCATTAAATGTGGTTTGTTTGCCTTTTACACTTCAGAATGCAAAGAAGCCTGTCTGTAACATGGTGACAGTAAGTCTACACTGTGACAGTTTGATGAACTGCATAATAGATGTCATGCCATCTATAAATTAAGTAACAGATAAAGAGAGTCTACCTGTGTACATGGAGTTTGCAGGAATATAAAAAGAAAAAGCATCACTGAGAGCTAACATCCAAAAATACTTTGCTACAAGGCCTTCATGAACAAGATGATACTTGACCTGAGAACAGAACCTCTTAAGCAACCTAGAGATTACCTGAACAGAGCAGCAGTCAATGTGCTGGGATAACTGAGGGATTTCTGTACAGAACAGAACTGTAATCATCTCTCCAATGATATTACTAAGTCACAAAATATCAAGGAAACATCCTCACATAAACCCCAGACATGTTGCAGATAATGAAGGATAAGGAATAGTTTGGCCCGGGCTACAAGTTTGAAGAAATATGTTCATGTACCAGGGACTCGGGCAAAGGACACCTACTGGGCAACACTGCATCTCGAAAAGTCCCTCCCACCCTGCCTACCTACATTGCAAACAAGAAAGATGGCCGGGCCAGGCAAGGACTAGGGAACAGCTGGGGGGCATGGCACACAACAACTGTGAGGCAGTCATGAGGGGCAGGTGGACATCCTGGATTGGCTGGAGTGATCACATGTGTCACATCTGAAGCTTCTGGAGGTAGCACATGGTGGGAAGCACCAGGGAAGTTCCAGAGGACTAGATCCATGCCAGAAACCCTCTCCCTCACCAGGCAGGAGATGCAGTGGATGGCAGGAGGCAAGCAGCTTGGCCTGAGAGGTGTGAGTAGCCAGTCTGGCCTCAGCTGGCCTGCCAAGCAGGACCCAGGGAACTGGGAGGGGAATAGCTAGATCCAAGGAGCAAGGCTTGGAAAGAAGTAGGAGGAGGGAAGGCCTGTGGCAGCCGGACCCCTCAGGCTTCCAGAAGGACTACCACACTTGTTGGACTGACTCACCAAATGGGCAAAGCAAGCCAAGGATTTATTTATTTATTTATTTGTTTGTACTGGTGGCCCTTGAAAGGGCAACTCTTTTGAATGGAGCTTGGCATTCCTTAAAGAGGCAACACTGGAGGAAAGGTAGAAAGGAAAATCAAAGAGACTCTGGTACAAGGCATGAAAGAAAAGTTGTCAACATCTGCTACAGAACACCTCATCTGGAGAGGGGAGGGTGAGGTGTAGGGGAGGAGGAGCCCCATAAAGACATCCAGTGCTCTCCTTAACCCTTGCAACAGACTACCTCAAAGATTAGGTATGTTCCCATTCATTCCTTCTATCAGTTAAGACCAAGGCATGGTGGGCCAACCCAGGGTGATGGGAATGGAGAGCAAGGATGTCAGTTAATACTTCTGCTACTGGAGAGCCCTAGCCCTCACCTCGGCTACACTTGGCAAGTGAATGGTTTATTGATTGTATGTAGTAAACAGTACATATAAATGTTCTGTGCAATCTCATTAGTAAAAGAGCATTGTGAACTATTGATGTTTACAGCCATGCATGCTTTAAGTTAAGCATATGCTTAGTGTTTTTCTGGGTCAGAATTGAAATGCTCAGTGCCTCAAATGAGTGAACTGCATATGGTAATTATCTGTCATTCCAGAGGAGCAAATTGTTTTATACTTTTCTAAATACAAGTGACTGATTTGTGTCATAAGGGTGGCTTAAGTAAATGTAAGTAAGTTGCCACCGGCTTTAGCAGCTAATGATGGAGTCCTAGTAGTTATTAGCAGTTTTTACTGTGCATTGTTTCAGATAGGGAATGACTGCTTAACTGCAATCCAGCAGAACTTAGTTGTCTATACCTTTAAGGAAGGAAGGGAGATATTATTAGGCAACCATTGATCCTCTGGATCATATTGTATGCATAAGAGGTCAAGTCAGGTACCTGGTGAATGATATCAAGTCAGAAGACCTGAGAACCCCACACCAATACCTTTGATACATATGCCTAGGAAAGAGTATGAGGAGTGACTGAAGACTGACCAAGACCTACACCCTCCCTTTAGACTACTGAGACAGAATCTAAAGGCTAAATTGTGTCTAGATATCCAGTACCTCAATGACTGTAGCTTCTGCCAGAGACTAAAAAATAAGAACTGCTGCTGACTGCCTAATACCTCAGGAAGGCTGTACTTCTGTCAGGATGATGTCCCTTGGCCTTTCTCCAACCAAGAAGTACCCACAAGGCTGTGGGGGTAGGGTTTTGAAGTGCCCTATACTAGTTTTACTCTGGAAGTTGCAACATTGTGGTATTTTACAGGATCTACCACCACCACAAGTAGCCCCACCATGTTGCCACCATGCCCTCTAGTCAGATGCAGTTTATGGTCATACCCAGGAGGTATAAAGGGAGATATAAAAGGCATAGAAAAGTCATTTTTGGCACTTAACTACACAGCAGCCACTAGAGGCTAATTACTGCATATCACTTTCAGTTACTGAGCCCTCATAATCCCCCTTAGAGTAGTTAACGGTGTGTGGTTAGAAGAAATGAGTGAACTATTCACAGTTAAAAATTAATTTGGTGACTTCAAGCCCTTTTTCTGTTCAGAATTATCCAGACGTTGGTGTGTCCATTATTCAAAAAGATTCCACAAATGTTTATTGCCGATATATTCTATCCTGTGGGTTGCTCACCAATTAGTTGCTGTAACCACTGCTTACACATGTATTCTATTGATAATCAATTATTCATACTGTGTAACTAATCATCCATACCACATGGTATTGTTTCTGATCTCCAACGGGCTGACAAATCTTTCTAGCAAGATGGAAGGCTTTAATAAATCATTATAGGGAATATATTGACCCAAACACCCAAACACAAATTTTTGCATAAAATCTGACTGAAACATTCATAGGTTCATAGGCCAGAAGGAACCATAGCTTATGTAGTTTGACCTGCTTTGTGTCACAGGCCAACAATTTTTACCCAGTTACCCCAGAATTGAATCTAATAACTTGTTTCTGATCTAAACCATCCACCAAAAAGCTGTCAAGTCAGTCAGCAGTACAGAAGTCCTCGACTTCAGGAGGTCTGACTTTGACAAGCTCAGGAGACTTGTCGGTGAGACCTGAAGGGACCACAACCCCAAGGGGAGGGGAGTCCAGGAAGAGTGGTTGCTTCTCAAGGGAGAGATCCTAGATGCACAAGCTAAGGCTATTCCGTTTCAGAGGAAAGGCAGCAAGAGAGCATAGTAACCCCCTTGGCTCAAAAAGGAACTAGCGGTTCTCCTGCATCTAAAAAGACAGACCTACAAAGGATGGAGGATGGGATCCACCTCCAAGGAGAAATATACTGCACTGGTCCAGAACTGCAGGGAGCAAACCAGGAAAGCCAAGGCTGCGATGGAACTCCAGCTAGCTACAAATATCAAGGACAATAAAAAGTCCTTTTTCAGATACGTGGGGAGCCGGAGGAAAAAAAAGGGCAACACTGGACCCCTGCTAAACCAGATGGGAGAACTGATATTTGAGGCCCAGGAAAAAGCCAACTTATGAAATGGATGCTTTGCGTCGGTCTTTCACAAGTCCTATGGGTTGCCCCTGGCAGGGACACCTAAGTGAGGGTGGTTCCTTGCCCTCCATCAATGCTGACCTCGTGAAGGAACACCTTGACAGGCTGGATACCTTCAAGTCAGCCAGCCCTGACAATTTACACCCCAGAGTACTCAAGGAGCTGGCCTTCATCATAGCTCAGCCCCTGGCATGGATCTTCAAGAGCTCCTGGCACTCAGTTGAAGTGCCTGATGATTGGAAGAAGGCCAATGTGTTGCCTATCTTCATGAAAGGGAGAAAAGTGGATCGGTCAAATTACGGCCCATCAGCCTGACCTCCATCCCAGGGAAGTTCTTAGAAAAAATCATCAAAGAGGCCATTCTTAATGGACTGGCTTATGGCAACACCCTGAGGGATAGCCAGCAAGGGTTTGTTGTGGGTAGGTTGTGCTTCACCAATCTCATTTCCTTTTATGACCAGATGACCTATCAGCTGGACAAAGGGGAGGAGATTCATATCATATATCTTCACTTTAAAAAAGCCCTCAATCTGATATCCCATGATCACCTTTTGGCAAAACTGGCCAACTGCAGCCTCGGGTCCGCCGTGATCCACTGGCTGGGGAACTGGCTCCATGGTCGGACCTAGAGGGTGGTGGTTGATGGAAGTCAATCGTCATGGTGCCCTGTGACCAGTGGGGTCCCTCAAGGCTCTGTCCTTGGACCTATTTTGTTCAACCTCTTCAGTAATGATGTGGACATTGGAGTCAGAAGCGGACTGGCCAAGTTCGCCAATGATACCAAACTTTGGGGTAAAGCATCCACACCTGAGGACAGGAGGGTGATCCAGGCCGACCTTGACAGGCTTAGGAAATGGTCAGACAAGAACCTGATGGTGTTTAAAACCAGAAAATGCAAGGTTCTCCACCTTGGGAGGAAAAACCTGCAGCATGTCTATAGGCTCAGCAGTGCTATGCTGACTAGCACTATGGACGAGAGACTTGGGGCTCAGGATTGACCACAAAATGAACATGAGCCTGCAATGTGATGCTGCAGCTAGTAAAGCAAACAAAACCCTGGCTTGCATCCATAGATGCATCTCAAGCAAATCCCAGGATGTCATTTTCCCGTTGTACTCGGCCTTGGTGAGGCTGCAGCTGGAGTACTGTGTTCAGTTTTGGGCTCCACAATTCAAAAAGTTTGTGGAGAAGCTTGAGAGAGTCCAGAGAAGAGCCACACACATGATCAGAAGTCAGGAAAACAGACCTTATGGCGAGAGGCTGAGGGCCATGGGACTCTTCAGCCTGGAAAATTGCAGGCTCAGGGGCGATCTGGTGGCCACCTATAAGTTTATATGGGGTGACCACCAGGATCTGGGGAACGTTTTTTCACCGGAGTGTCCCAAGGGATGACAAGATCAAATGGTTATAAACTCCTACAAGACCATTTCAGGATGGACATAAGGAAGAACTTCTTTTCTGTATGAGCCCCCAAGGTCTGGAATGGCCTGCTGCCAGAGGTGGTTCAAGCATCTATTTTGAATACCTTCACGAAAAACCTGGATGTTTTTCTTGCTGGGATCCTATGACCCCAGCTGACTTTCTGCCCCTGGGGCAGGGAGCTGGACTTGATGATCTTCTGAGGTCCCTTCCAGCCCTAATGTCTATGAAATCTATAAACATAGTTCTCAGAGAAATGCATCCAGTCTTGATCTGAAGGCATCAGGTGATGGAGTATCCACAACTTCCTTTTTAATATATGCTTCTCTCTAAAAAAATCACACCCTTTTAAAAATTGCGTCTAATCTCTAATTTAAATTTGCCTGCCTTCAGTTTCTAGCCATTGGTCCTCGTTATGCCTTTTTCTGCTAAATTAAAGAGCCAATTAGTAGCTGATTTTTTTCCCTCTCTAAAGATACTTATACATTGTAATCAAGTTATCTCTCAATCTTCTCTTTAACAAGCTAAGCACACCAAGTTCTTAAAGTCTGTCTGGATATGTATACAGAATTTCATTCAGCCCTTGAATCTTTTTTATGTCTCTTTTCTGCACCCTTCCTAGTTCTTAACATCCTTTTTTAAAATGTTGGTAGTACAACTGGATTCACTGTACTAATGTTCACCAGTGCTGTGCAGAGGTAGACTTCTCTCTGTATGCCTGCTCCCTAGTGTTCTATTTATACAGCCAAGAATTGCATTGGCCCTTTTTCCCACACCATCTTTCTGGAGCTCATACTGTATTGTTTGTCCACTATGACTTCCAGTTCCTTTTCAAAGTCACTGCTTTCAAGAGTACAGTTCCCCATTCTGTACACAAGGCATGCATTCCTTATTTTTAGATGTATGGCTTTGTATTTAACTCTATTACAAGGCATTTTGTCTGAATGGGTCCAGCTTACCAAGCAATCACTTTGTATCACTCTCATGTGGTACTAAATGAAATGAGAGAAATAGTACTAGTTAGCCATGTTAGTTTGAAGTCAGGCAAAAGGCAAGGTAGGGATGCACCTTATAGATTAACTAAATCAGAGATGCATAAGATTGTGTGAGTCCAAGTTCATTTAATCAGATGCTATGACAGGATATGCACAGAGTGGTCTTACAGAGAGAGAGTGATTTGAATATAAAAGGCAGGGAAGGGAGAGAAGGAGGAGGGAGGGGAGAGGGGCTCAGTGCTGGGAGACGCAAACAAGTAACAAACCCAGGGATAAAGAGATCACAAAAGCTAATGCAGGAATGGGATAAAAATCCATAGTCCCTGTTTAAACCATACTTAACACAATCCAGTCTGTGGATTATTCCTTTTTCCACAAGTATACACTCAAGTCAGTTTTTAAAAGTTTGCTGCCTAAAAACGACCATCCTGAGGTCAGCAATGGAAAGTCCAGAGCAGTTAGCGTTCTGTCACAGGACTTTCTGTCTCCAGTTGGAACTGATGTCAATTTTGTGTTCATTCATTCTTACACACAGGGATTGCCCTGTCTGTCCCATGTAGACAGTAGAGGGTACTGTAATCAGGTGATAGCATACATGACAGTGGTAGAGGTGCAGGTGAATGAACCTCAGAGCCACATCCAAATCTTTTTGCAGCACTACAAACCACATGCCTGGAATGCAAACCATGCCCCAAATTTGCAGTGGTGGGGCAAATTTTGCTACTGGGAAATCCTAGTAGCCAAAAAAAAAGTGAGAAAAAAGGTGGCACAGCACATGCAATAGGAGTGTATGCTGGCAGGCACAGAGGCTTGGTCCTCCAGGGAGATGCTCTGGCTGGTGGCCAAAGTGTCTCTATTCCTTTCATTGTGCCTTGGCTACAACAGCATGCCAGGAGCAGGGAGGAGCAGGGAAAGGGCAGTTTGCCCAAAGCAGCGCAATTTGCCCCACACCAAAGTGCACTGTGAGAAAAATTGGAAGCACTATTTTTGCCACTGTAAGCGCATGCTCCTGGCTGTGGGGACATGCCCTAGATGCTACAATTCATGTTATTTGGTGATGATATGGTCTGTATTGATGTGAAGACACAGCTTGAATCTGGGTCTGCTGCCATGTTTGGTGCCTTGGTGAGAATAGGAGTTAGGTAGCACATTGCTTGAGAGACACCAACTCCGGTTGAGGGACTGTCTGTAAACCAGAGCAGGTTTGTCTCCTGTGGCTACCTTAATATTGTCATCATTTTTCAGGAGGGGTTGGAGGTCATTAATGATGTGTCTGAAATATTCAAGCTGGGGGCTATAAGTGACAACCAGAAGGATTTGGTCATCCTTGACTCACGAAATGCCTTACAAAATTCTAAGCATTTAAAGTTATGAAGATTCTTCATAGATTTCATAGATTTCATAGACATTAGGGCTGGAAGGGACCTCGGGAGATCATCGAGTCCAGCCCCCTGCCCAAAGGGCAGGAAGTCAGCTGGGGTCATAGGATCCCAGCAAGATAAGCATCCAATTTACTCTTGAAGGTGTTCAATGTAGGTGCTTGAAAACCTCCGCTGGCAGACTGTTCCAGACCTTGGGGGCTCGGACAGTAAAGAAATTCTTCCTTATGTCCAGCCTGAAACGGTCTTGCAGGAGTTTGTAACTGTTCGACCTCGTCATCCCTTGGGGCGCTCTGGTGAACAGACGTTCCCCCACATCCTGGTGGTCACCCCTGATAAACTTATAGGTGGCCATCAGATCACCCCTGAGCCTGCGCTTTTCCAGGCTAAAGAGTCCCATGGCTCTCAGCCTGTCATCGTAAGATCTGTTTTCCTGACCTCTGATCATGCGTGTGGCTCTCCTCTGGACTCTCTCAAGCTTCTCCACATCCTTTTTGAATTGTGGAGCCCAAAACTGGACGCAGTACTCCAGCTGCGGCCTCACCAAGGCCGAGTACAAGGGGAGAATGACGTCCCGGGATTTGCTCGAGAAGCATCTATGGATGCACGCCAGCATTTTGGTCGCTTTACTAGCCACAGCATCACATTGGAGGCTCATGTTCATCTTGTGGTCAATGATGACCCCCAAGTCTTCATTGTAACCTAACTTGTAAGTTCATCAAGAGATTAAATCAGTTTGCTGACAAGGCCTACTTTCTATAGCACCATGTGGACTGGTATTAATAATATTGCAATCCTTTAATTCTTTATTAAGTGTATCCTACATCAGCTTTTTGTTTAATAATTATTATTTTGTGTCAAAGTAATATCAGGCTAATGCCATAAAGTTATCCATTCCATAACATGAGCCTGCTTCCAGTTTTCCAGAATTTCCCTGGTATTCCAATGCAGGGGATAGAGTTATCCTCAGACAAGATTTCTAGTCGTCTTGGATGAACCTTAAATGGGCCTGCTGATTCAAAAATGTATATTCCTATTAGATGTATACCTGCCCCTCTAGGTGTTAGTGAAATTCACATGAATGTTCAAATCAAAGTGGTTGAGTCACATGCATCCCAGTTCTACCACTCTGACTCACACAGAGCAGTGCCTTATTCTACAAGGTGTTTCCTCTGCAACCAATGTGGCTCAATTACTTGAGCAATAATATACAACACAACATGTCAGCAGCACAAAGAAGGAGGACTAGCATACCAGAGAAAGGCACAGTTCAAGTGGAGTAAAAGCAACAAATAGGCATGTCTAATGCAGTGACAATGGTGAACGAAGCATCCACTCTTTTGAGAGCAGCCTTACAAGCAAACCCTTTACTTTCCAAAATGGTCATGAAAAGTGAACGGGAGGGGGTGAAAAAGCTATCCAAGTAATACTGCCATGATTATTTGAACAAATGTTCATGCATGCTTTTGTCAGCATTCTCCTAGCTCTCTCCCTGACCTCCTTTTCGATTATTTTGCAAAAGTTGTGCAAAACCCTTCTGGAACTACAAAACAACAACAGATTAACTAACATAATGTTTCCTAACCAGCAGCTCATTTTTAGAATAATCAATAACTATATCCAAGCTAAGTCCCAGCAGTCATCTCTCAGAGCTGAATTTGAATTTCACTCCATTTAGGTTTCAGTTCCAGCAGTG
This sequence comes from Crocodylus siamensis, assembly GCF_052110815.1. Lineage (NCBI taxonomy): Eukaryota > Metazoa > Chordata > Crocodylia > Crocodylidae > Crocodylus > Crocodylus siamensis. The sequence continues at coordinate 159,102,249 of NC_143395.1, forward strand.
CCATCTGTTGGTGAATTTAAAACAGTATGTTATCATGGCAGATATACTGTGCATGCACAATATACATTCTATGCTAGATATTTGTAAAATAGATGCATTTTTTCCATTCACCATCCATGCAACTATAAATGATTTCAGGTAAAATGTTGCCCCCATGATTATCTACAGATGCCATTTAGAAATGTGGTTTCGCTACCACATCCTGGTCACTATATACTCTGGAAATGGACAAGGGTTATTAAACATGCTACCAGAAGCTGAGGCAGTCATTACAGCACCTGCACTGACTATTACACTGGATAAATTCCCCCAACAAATCCCAGCCCAGAGGCCATGCCAGAAATGGAGCCAAGGACTAGAGAAGCATTATAGAGAGAGAAAGGTTGGAGCCATACTACATGCTGCTACAGATGTTTGAGCTTGTGTTACATACTAGAAGTGGCCCTCAGGAGGTTGTTATAATGGAGAGCAGCCTGAGGTTATACAGGTTTATTCCATGCATCGTTATGACTCACAGAGATGTTTGGAATGGGAAATGCACAAATGTAGCTTAACTTACCTTTCCCTTTCTCTAGACCACTGGCCCTCCTGGAAATACAGCCTTGGCCTCTTGCATCCCATATACCTGACTGGACATTAAGTACTTGGATGTCTAATTGATTTAAATTGAACTTGCAAGCGTCTGAACTCGCAAAACTGTGAAAAAAGGAAAACGTTCATTTATGGCCGAATGAGAAATCAAGCCATCTATGTGTAATATACATTCTCTTAAATAAATGACAAAAAATGCATTTCTATTCAGGTATTTCTGTATCACCATGGTGTCCAAGATGCTTAAACGCTCCTGTAGAATGGAGAAGATTAATATCCTTATTTAACAGGAAGGATAGAGAAGATGAGTAAATTACCCAAGATTACATGTGATGCTTTTGCCAGAGCCAAAAACTGAATCTAGATTTTCTGAGTCCTGAGAGTACAGGACTATGTCACAATATTATTTATCCTTCTGTTATCCTGCAGTAAACCACATATTCTAGCAGGGGGAAAAATAAAATTAGGGCTGACAAATTATTTAAAAAATTCATCGTAATTAATTGTGAGATTTTTTTAAAAATAGTCGCAATTAATCGCAATTTTAATTGCACAGTCAAACAATAGTCAGCACCTGCCCCGGCCCCCCCAACCAACAGCCTGAAGCCCATGTGCCCTGCAGCTCCTCCCCACCACCACCAACAGAGCACAGCCCCAGCCATGACCCTGGCCCACCCCACGCCTGCTCTGGACTCACCCTAGCTGGAGAGGACAACCTGAAACTCATGCAAACATCTCTGACCTCAGCCCACCCATGCCTGCTCTAAACTCGCTTGCCCCATGCTGAGCAGTGGCAGTGGCCAGGCAAAAGCTGCTTCTCAGCATGGAGAAAAAGCAGCCTGTCCTCTTCACCACTGCCAGGCCTGTCTTGCTGCAGCCACCCAGAGCCCATGCCTGGGCTGCCCTGTTGCTCTTCTGCCACCGCTGCTGTGCAGTCCATAGGTGGTGATGACAGCAGCAGAGAGTAGCTGCAGCAAAAAGGTCTGGACTCTGGGCAGCTAAAGCAAGAAGGGCCCAGCGGTGGTGAGGGAGAGGGGCTGCTTTTTCCCTCGTGCTGAGTAGCAGCTTCTGCCTTCCTGCTGCTGCTACTGCTGCTGCTGCTGCCACAGTTCAGTGTGGGTAAATGAGTCTGTAGCAGGCGCAGGGTGGGCCGCTGTCGGGGCTGTGCACACAGGTTCCAGCTGGTCCACAATTGGTCCACTCCAGTGGTCAAAATGATGTGCATGATTAATGTGATTAAAAAATTAACAAGTTCATTTGTTTTTGCATTAATTATGTACGTTAACTGCAATGAAGTGACAGCTCTAATTAAGATATAAAACAAAGAGCCACATTTGTATATCAAATACCCCAAGTGGTTTGGGTCAGTTCACTATATAGTGAGTTATATATATTGGCGTGTTCAGATCTCAAACCAAGTTCAGACTAAGGGCCTTTTGTTACCTATTAATTTTAGGTGGTTCCTGGAGCTCTTAACCCCTGGATTGTCCACACATTAACAGCTAAAACTAATTTTAAGCACACTTCAGGCAGTTTAAAGTTATGCCATTCCAGGGCAGGTTTATCTCTGATCTGTGTTACCCAGCTCATTTTCCATTAATGTGTAGTCAGTCTCCACACACGAGTTGCCCAAGTTGCAATCCTCCAGCATCCCAAGATGCAGTATCCTCTTCCCCTACCTACCAGTTCTGTGTAGACAAACTGTCCACCCCTTGAACTGTACTTCCCAGGGGCAGTTACAGCACCAGGTCAACTCCCCCTCCTATCCCCAGGAATGCAAACCCATGCAACCAGCCTGCATAGCACATGCCAGCTAGCAAGCAGAAACTTTTCCTGGACCTCCAAATCAACCATCTTCTCCAGGCTGAACCAAAGGATGCCTTCTCCCACACCATTCCCCAAACCAGCAGCCCCCACACCCAATCCCAAATCTCAGTTTATTAAAACACGAGACCTTCTTTAATATCTTCTCTCTTTTACATTTTTTTACTTCTTTTTATATTTTCCTTCAGTGGCTGACTTCCTTCATTTCAGCACCCTCCTCCACCCCAGTTTCCTTTCCACCTCCCATTTTATTAACCACTCCCATCCCATTAAGTCTCTGCCTCCCACCTAGATGTTCCACCCCTCTATTCCCCATCTCCCCCATCTAGAGCAGGGATAGACGCCTGTCCTGGCTCACCAGGCCTCTAGTGGCAACTGGCAGCTGTAGCTTCTGGTCAGGACCCCGTTTGCCAGTCCTTGAGTGTAGAAGTCACATCTGTGCAGGTGGGGGACAGTCAGAAAAGGTTTTTAGCTTGAAGGTTTGACTGGTCCAGATTGAAGCTAGCTCTAACACCAATCAACCCAGAGTTTTGTGTAAAACCCTTTATGTCTCCTTTCAAGACACCTCTACTTCCATCTCCAGAAAATGTGATATAATTTGGAAAAACATGCTGTGACTAGAGAGAAGCCAAAATTCTGTCTTAATAATTTGTGGCAGGTCCAGTCTGTTACCTTTAAAAAGTGATGACTTGAATGTGCAAGTGATTGTGTTCACATAGGTATTGGGGGGGTGGGGCAGGTTGGACGGTTACGGAATAGTTGCTTTCAATTTTACTAACAGTTTTATCTCAAGTTAGGAGGAAGTAATAGACTCAGGACTGAAGCAAGTTAGGCTTTGCCTGCAGTGTTACATCTGAGTCATTTAAACCCTAAACAATCCTGCAAGCATTTGTTTGTCAGGCACTCAGATACAACCTTTTCCAACAACCAGTGTTCTCTAGTGCCACAGATTCCTCATTCCCCTAAGCAAGACAACACTTTACCACAATGGATTTTTCTAATTTTTTTATTGAGTTAAAAATAAAGTAATGACATTTTCTGCAGCAAAAATGCTCTGTGGGCAGCCAGGGAGAAAAAAGTTTATTGCTGTTTTATTAAAATATATTAAATAAATTGAAGACATGCTATCCAGCCAGCTGACTGAGGCAGAGACTCCCTGTAGATATTTTGGTTTTGCATTAAGAAAGTTGTCACAAGTAATTTGGACTGGAGCGCAGAGTTATAGACTGCCAAATGTTGATTAATTAAGCCCATGTTTGGATTAGTTCTGCTAGATTGTTTCATTAGGGAAAATGACTGAAAATATGGAATAAAGCAACAAGGGGGAAATGGGGAGGATTTGCATGTAAGTGAAACCTACAGCAAATAATGGGATAAGAACACAACCATCTCTGGCCCAGAGCATATGAAAAGCCCACCCCTCTCCCCATTTCTTTGTACTGCCATTTCACTCATTTACACCAAAGTAACTTGACTGAATTTTCTGGAGTCATTCAAGCTGACTTGGTTTGGTGCCATGGGCTGAAGAAGGGTCCCTTTTATTTCTTTGTGCTGCACGTTTTCTTTTGTTAAAGGGCAGTGGCAAATTACGTTAGGTCCAAACAACTGATCCTAAAGTGAGGAAGACAAGGTAACACAATTTTTTTTAAAAGCATGATTATTTTTTCTTAATTTTAGGTTTTTTCTCCGTCTGACTTTTCCCCTCCAACGCTGTGAAGTCAAATATCAAGGTAGGGAGAATTCCTACTGTGGGAAATACCTTCGTTTTTTAAGCTCTCATAATTAACCTGTGGAATTTGTTATCCCAAGTTATCTCTGAATGCAGCAATGTGGCAAGATGCCGAAGATGTTTAGAAAGTGAATAAGAACATTCACAGTTACATATGAAACTGTAACGGGGGCCTCTAACCTGAGCAGAGAGAGGAGTGCAAGCTACAGAGCTATAAGCTACAGAGCTGTTAATTAAGTAATGGGGTATCCCTTTCCCTTAACAGCAAGCAACTTAAAACAGAGAGAAAGAGGCCCCTTTAAGGCAGCGTGTGCTGTGACCAGAAGGCACAGAGCCAAACGAAGATATAAACTTGACTCCAGAACTGAGCAAGCAGTCTGGCCCAGGTCATAGAGGAGAAAAGAGCTCCCTGGTGAGGACCACAAAGGCACCTTCAATAAACACTGAGTGAACCCAGAGGGGCTATACCTGGTACGGTTACCATATTTCCAGGTCCGAAAAAAAGGACACCTGTCACCAGGGTGGGGGGTGGGATATGATGGGCTGGGGGGGGGCAGTGACATTCTGTTGCCACTCACTGACAAGCCCCCCTCTCCCCCAAGCCCTGCTTCTGCCCCTCACTCCAAACCACTGACCCCAGCCCTGCCAGTGCCTCTCACTCCCAAACAGCAGTACCCTGCCCTCACCCTTTGCTGGTGGCCCCCACTCCCGACCTGCAGCCCCCTGGCACTGCCAGTGCCCTGCATACCCAACTGATGGTCACCCATCCTGTCCCCCATACCTGTCACTCTTGACCCACAACCCCTGTGCCCCTCCCAGCCCTGCCAGTGCCCCTCACTCCTGACCCACCTGACCCACAGCCCCTGCCCCCCAGCAGTGCCCATGTCTCACACTCTGGACCTCCAACCCCTGCCCCCCCAGCCCAGTTGCCAAAGCAGCTCTCGCATTGCAAATGCACCCACCCACTCACTCTCTCTCTCTCTCTCTCTCTCTCTCTCTCTGTCTATACCTCACTAGCTAGAGCCTGCGCCAGGAGCACACAACCCTCAACAGCCAATCACCTTGCCTCCTGCTCCCAGCCAGAATCAATTAGCTGGCAATCACAGAAAACCCAGATGTTTTGCTCTTATTTTAAAAATACACCCGGACGCAGCACAAGGGTCCAAAAAAGAGGACATCTGGAAAAACCCAGATGTATGGTTACCCTAATTCCTGGGGTAGCCAGTAATAGAGGGGAGGCCTTAGGGGAAAACACCCCCACAAAGGAGTGGATTATTTTCATTAGGGTTTGTAAGTACAGGCAGTCCTTGGACTTACGACACAACTGGTTCCTGAGAACCACGTCTTAAGTCGAAATGTTGTAACTCGGAACCAATTTTCTCATAAGAAACAATGTTATAAATGGGGGATTGGTTCCTGAACAGCTTAGTAGGTAGAAGGCCACTGAATGCAGTAGGGAAGAGTGAAACATCTTTTTTATTTCTGGGTTGGTGTGGATTAAGGGTTGTGGGACCAAGAAGCTATTGAGGGATGCTGAGCTAGTAAGTGTTAACTGAGGGGTAATTAGCCTGGTGGACTAACTGAGGGCTTTGGAAGGACCAATCAGAGCAGAGTTCTTGGGGAGACAGAACTGGGGCAAAAGCCCTAGAACTGAATGGGGCTTATTAAGGCCTGGGAACTAAAAGGGTGCTCACTAAGACCTTACAGACTTGAGTTGGTGGGCTTCAGTATGCCTAGGACTGATTCGTAATAGAAGGTTTGGGGAAGGAATGGAAGCTAATGAACTCAATGGCTGAATCTGGGGGGCACCTGCAGAAGCTGCCAACGGCGGCAGCCCTGTCAGGGGGGGCACCAGCCCTACCAACAGCATTAGTGTCAGCCATTGGGGGAGGAACTGGCTCCATCGGGGGGGGCACGTACACCCCTGTACACCCCCTACCAGTCGCCTATGCAAGCAAACAATTGTTTGTGACTTTTCACCAGGCAGTGATCTTGACTGGATCACACTTGAGATAGCCCCGTGATGAGCATTATAGACAGAGGGACCTGAGTGTCACAGTATCAGAATGGAGAGCTGTTCCCACATTACAAAAAGATAAGACCAAAGGCATGGTGAGAGAGACCAGGAGGGCACTGGGACACCAGAGTAGAAAAATAGGCCAAGACTAACTGCCAGGAGGAATCAGACTGTGTGGTATAACAAGAAACCTGCTACAATAACAATAAAAAAAAAATCTGCAAACCACATATTTCAGAGCCTAAGCTGGCCATTCATTGTATGCAGTTAGGTGAAAACTCTCCCTATGGCCACAATTCTTGACAGTAGTAGTCCCCAACCTAGGGCTCACAGGCAACTAACTGTTAAACCATCTGACTTCCTAGCAGCTACAGGAAAATTTACTGCCACAGATACACATTTCTTCAGTTTGACATGGAAAGCATGGCATGTTTTTTGCTTGCAGCGAATTACGGACTCCATATTATTGCCCATGACCCAGTAAAGGATAATACTACTACTCCAGGGTATATGTTATTAATCAGATCTTGTGGCAAGACTAAATGGGGGGTAGGTGGATGGATTTCTATTACTCTTTACATACCTACATGACAGTTTTTCACCTGTATAAGTGATAATTTTTTGCACAGTTTGCAGCTCCATTATTGATGCAGTGTAAATGTATTGGTCAGGCAGGTATGTGCCTATGTATGTGTGTATTTGTGTGTAAACCTGGGAAAAAGAAACAGGTGAAAGAAACAGCTGAATGGTTAAGATACTTACAAAGAAGTAACTTCTAGGCCACCATCATCCAAAAAGGTAAGGACTTACATCTTCCTGACTTTCCAGCACAATGCTATAAATACCTCACTATAGGTTAGGAATTATCCAGTCCTTTCTCCAGCTCCCCTTTTGAAGCTGAGCAGCTTGCATTTAATATCTATTTGGATAACACTAATGCTGAGCAGTGAAGAATTTTCTACCTTATTTGGAGAAAGGTCCAGTCTACAACACAGGACCTGCTCCATTTCAGGGTAGAATCTATCACCCTCTAGCTGGTCCTCTTCATCTTGGCTCTACATATCTCCCTGTCTTGGACTTTTAAGGGGACAGCTTCAAAAGAAGCTCCACCTAACACCTGCTAGTCATTGGTATTTGCTAGGCAGAATTTTGTGACTTATACACGCCCGCATATGTAGCCACTTACCTGCCGAAGTAGTGCATAGTCCACTGAACATGTCCAGCAGCAGTGTAAAAGCTTTCACATTCACATTGCATGGGTAACAGAACTACAACCAGGGCACAAGAGCCAAAAATGTCATACTTAAACGGCTAGGAAACTGCCATTTTAGTTCATAGCTGGTGTGTCTATACGTTCATTAATGCACTGTAATTATGGCACAGTATGTTTAGTACCCGTAATGACAACTACTAACTTAATGCGCCATAATCAGCACTATTGTGCATTAGTGCAAACAGTCTTTTTGTGATGTTAAAGCGCAGTAAACTAAACCTACTGCACATTAGTGCATTAGCATAGGTTTTGCCTGCTGCACTTACGTGCAGTAGAATTAGTCATGCAGATACTCCCAGTAAGAAATAGAATTTGGACCTGTCTCATGAGTCTGAGTCAATCTGGGAAAACCTTTGTAACAAAAGAAAAAAAAAGTCCTTGGAGGGGCTTCACAGAGACGATTGCAATGACAGAACTCAAAATCATGCAGGAGAATGACTGGGTATGATTCCACCACAGTTTGAGGAGAGTGTGCTTGGGTGCCAACCCACTGCAGATTAGCAAGGGAGAGTCCATACCACTGAGCCATAAGCAAAAGAATGGCAAACTGGCACTCGTATCACATAGGTGAAGTTACAATACAAAAAGTGAACTTACCATGCTTGCCAAGATTCATAGCTTAAATCATCCTGCCTGGTTCTAAGTACATTTTTGTTGTGCTGCAACACAACAGTTGCAGTCGCTAGGATGTTGCCATGCAGCATAGTCATACAATATCATCGGTATACAATAAGATGGGCTATATGCATTTCAACTACTACGCTACATAAATCTTCACATCCCATAGTCATGGAAAGGTAACATCCTTACAAGCAAGTTTGCCTATATGTCACAAAGTTTATTTTAAGGCAGTGATTAGATATTTGGGTCAATATTTTCATGCGATGACAAAGGAAGTCATCTTAAGGTCCAAAGCAAGTTCTGGGAAAGAAGGATTTCCAGAAACTATGGATTACTCACCTTTAGAAATACCCCTTTAGGGGCTTTCAAACTAGTTACCCAAATTCCCTAATCATTTAAAAACTTAGGGCCTGTACAGTTTGCGCTATTGTCTCCTTCCTTTAAAGCCTTGTTTGAAGCCAGTTTAGGAAATTAATGTATTCAGAATTAAAAATGAACTCCCAAGTCCAAGAAACCCATTGGTACACCAGTAACACTACAGCAAATAAGCCTGATGCATATTCAATTTTCTGTTTAGACTAAAACCAGTGAATACAATTTGATCAAGACTTTCATCCCATTAAACCTTCTTCCAGATGGACTCACCATCCACGAACATCACTTTCAGATGGAGGAGAATCATGCTGAGGTCAGGAAATCTCAAGGAGATTTGAAGAAATACTTGTGAACCCACATCTGAAAAGCATAATGTGAGATTAAGACAAACAAACAAATGAAGCATTGAACTAGCCTTGGCTAATTTGAATTATTTCTTTTTAGCAGATGTGGAAAATCAAACTGAACGGAGACAGAATTGTTGGACACACTCATTTGCTTTCCTCCCATATGTCATGCTGCTCTTATGCTAGGCATAACCCTCTGATGTTATTCTGCATAAATTTGATGCCAAGATACAAATTTATCTCTGCTATACCTCCAGTAGAACTATTTAAAATCAACGAAGATACTGTATGAATTAAATAGGCCAAATTTATTGATCTAACAAATTCACATTTAATACAAGATCTTTCAATGTTTTCAAATTTAACAAAATTACTACATTGTTCACCCTTCTCCTCTCCCTTACTCGCTTCCTGTTGTCCCTCTCCTACCCCTCCCTATCCTGACTCCAACCATTCTCTATCGTTGTAACACTTCCCGCCTTCTACCACTCCACACCTTTTATCTTCTGTTTCATGGAATATCATGGTGGCAACCATAAGAAAATTCAGTATAGACCCTCACCATCTGAATTCAGAGCAAATCTCAGTGGATTGCGTGCTGCATAGGCCTTATAATATACAGCTGAGAAGTTCTGATTCCATATAACATGGTACAGCACTACACATAGCTTATGAAAAGGCATATTACCAAAAGTCCATATCTCTTTCCCTAGGCCATCTCCATAAGTTATATTTTCTTTGATATATATATGGGTTAAGGTTCACAGGATCAGTAGCTTAAATGATTCCTCTCCATTTTTCCTACCTTCCTGAAATTATTTTATTATATACATAAAAAGGATACTTTTATACAATGAGGCAGTACTACATTTATCCAATTTTTAAATTAAAAAATATCTCCACTGAAAATTCCACAATTTGTATATTTATAGAAAAAATTAAAACCAAATTGTTCTGTTAATGGGAGCTGTCACTGATGTTGTCAATAGCAAGGTTCCATATTTATAAAGTGACAGTTTTCTATAAATACAGAAATTCTGTAATTATCACTCAAGCTACTCATCAGAATACCCAAAAAAAGATAAAACAAAGAACAAGAGCACAGTCTTAACATTAACTTTCAGCCCACCCTAAATATCTACCAACCATTATTTTTTGATGTACTCAGCCCCTTGTAATGTAAATTGATGCCATGAAAGTAGCTAGATCTGCACCTGACAAGGTAAAATATAGTGGAAAGCAGAGTATTTTTGGACAGGAAATCTAACATCAAATCTGACAGTCAGTATCCAATTCAAAGCCAAACTTATCAGGTTTTGGACAGGAATCAGCTGAAACATCCTCCTCATACCCTGTCTTTTATCATCCTTCTAAACATAGAATTTATACAGCATCTAGTTCAGCATGCCTCATTTAAGTCATCTTGAGTTTAGTATCTGCCTTGGTTCCTGACTGGGTCAAGTTCTATTTACTGGGACATAAGTGGGGAAGGAAGAAGTATTTTTTAGTAAAGGAGTCAATAGATCAAGAACCAAATTTTCATAATGATTTTGACAATGTGTCTTAATCCAGAACTGTGTTCACCTTTTGAGTGGAAAATGTGGGATGTATAAGTTGAAAAGCCACTTTTGCAAAGAAGGACCAAAAATTAAAATGTATGTGGTCTCTCATCAGGCAAAGCATCTAAATATGTGCCTAACTTGTGTTCAGAGAGGTTGCACCAGTTTTATACCAGTCAGGGATTTGATCCTAATATAGGAAGCAGTAACAATGTTTTATCTTCACCTGTACCTTTATTTACATTGATCTTTTATCCATTTGGACCCCAAAGCACTGAACAAACCATATACATGAAACGCTTCAGTCATCTCTGAGGTGGAGAGCAGAACACTGAATGACACTGGGTCAAAGGGAAAATTCTGGCCAAGACAGCAAGATAAAAACCTGCCCTTACAAACAATAACAGCAGATCACAAATGTGTGTACAGAGCAAATATAACCTCTGCAGTTAAATCTGTGTTTTGAAAGCCCTGGCCCTGTGAAATGCTCAAAATTCAATTTATCTACCAACAGAAAATGAAATGAGAAGCTTACCCAGCTAGGAGTTGAGCTTCTGGTTCCAAGAAATCTAGGGACCCTGGCAGAAATGCAAGTAAAGGCACAATAGGCTCTGAAGTGTGATCCCTACAATTGTGCTTCCTGCCAGGCCACATGTGCATGGCAGGCGGTGTGACTGTGGGATTAAGCATCAGATCCCATTTTGCACCAGCAAAGAAGTAAGCTCCCAAGACTGGGAGCCATCAACTGACCTGGGCTCCCAGCTGTAGGCCTCACTGGGGCATTCATTAATATATGCTGCTCACACAAAGGCTTTGCTAAAGCATTGGCCAAAGTAGGTTTCACCAGCAAACCTGATGGATGCGTGCATTTTTCACACAAACAAAACATGGCATATGAGCCAAGTGTGCATTCCTCCCAAGAAATCGGAGGGGGAAATAATGGTACAAGGTAGGATAATCCAGTACCAGGATGGTATGGCTGGAATAGGAACACCCAGGTCAAAATGTGAAATAAACCCATGGTACAAGATGGTTTAAAACCTTCAGGATACAGATGAAATGCTATATATAATATGTTTTGATTGTGGGAATAAAAAAGGAGAACTAAAAAGCAGGGAAACTTTGTAGCAGCCTGGGGGAGCCTGTGTGGTATTGTGCTAAATACCATGTCACAGGTACAAATGCATTGACTCTTGGTCTGATGTGATTGCTAAGCCAAAAAGTGTTAGGGTTGTGCTTGTAAACAATAAATCTGACTGAATTTTTGCCACTGAACTGAGGCTGTGGTCATTCTTTAAAACAAGATTGGCATTGGAATCTCTTGGCTGCAATTTGTCAACACTGAAGTTCCTAAAACTTCAATGCTAAAAATGCATCAGTAACACCGAATGAGGACAAAAACTGGCTAAAGCACTGGGCTCAAAGGGTAGTAATCAATGGCTCAATGTCTACTTGGCAACTGGTATCAAGTGGAGTGCCCCAGGGGTCAGTCTTGGGTCGGTTTTGTTCAATGTCTTCATCAACAACCTGAAAGATTGCATAGAGTGCACCCTCAGCAAGTTTGCAGATGAAAACCAAGCTGAGGGTGGTAGTAGATACACTGGAGGGTAGGGCTAGGATTCAGAGTAACCTAGACAGATGGGAGAATTGGACCAAAAGGAATCTCATGAGGTTCAGAAAGGCTAAGTGCAAAGTCCTGCACTTAAGACACAACAATCCCATGCACCAGTACAGGCTGGGGGTTGACTGGATGGGCAGCAGCTCTGCAGAAAAGAGCCAAGGGTTTGGAGTGGACAATAAGATGAATATCAGCCAACAGCATGCCCTTGTTACAAAGGCTAACAGCATATTGGGATTCATTGGTAGGAGCGTTGTGAGCAGTGCAAGGGAAGTGATTATTCCCCTCTATTCAGCACTTGTGAGGCCACATCTGGAATAGTGTGTTCAGTTTGGGGCCCCATCACTACAGAAAGGATGTGGACAAATTGGAGAAAGTCCAGCAGAGGGTAGCAAAAATGGTTTGAGAGCTGGGGCACATAACTGATGAGGAAAGGCTGAGGAAACTGGGCTTATTTAGAAGAGAAGACTGAGAAGGGATTTAATAGCAGCCTGCAACTACCTGAAGGGGGGTTACAAAGAGCTAGACTGTTCTCAGTGGTGGCAGATGCCAGGACAAAGAGCAGTGGTCTCAAATTGCAGCAAGGGAAGCTTAGGTTAGATATTAGGGAGAATTTTCTCACTTGGAAGGTAGTAAAACCTTGGAACAGGTTACCCAGAGAGGTGGTGCAATCTCCATCCTTGGAGGTTTTGAAGACCTGGCTGAACAAAGTCTTGGCTGGGATGATCTAGTTGGGGATGGTCCTACATTGAGCAGGGGGTTGGACTAGATGACCTCCTGAGGTCCCTTCCCACCCTCATTTTCTATGATTCTATAATTCTATGGCAACAGCACCAACAATACTAATAACCCCAAACAACACTGGTGACCCTGACAACACCAGCCACAGGGGCACACCATGTCTGGCTCAGCTGATGGGGCCCCCAAGTTGGCCACACACTTAACTAATGGCAAATACTGGATAGGAATGCAAAGATGTGTCATAACTTTCTGGTTTAGTCCTTGTTTTATCACTCCATTAATTGCATTAATGTGTGGCTGAGTAACAACTCTAGGACATGATCAGCTGGTTAATTACATCTTAAATGTAATGTGCGTCAGAGGCCTAAGTATTCTGGGGCTGATGTTTAAGAAGTCAGTCATCATTGTTCCCTCTCCCGCCCCTCCGACCGCCAACAATGGTAACCTGAAAGGGACTGCCCATACTACTTCTGTGCCAAACTCAGGATGAAGCAAACCCTGCCAACTCGCTATTGTTGGCCATGCATCAAATCACAGAAATGAAGCAATATAACTTTCATAGATTTCATAGATTTCATAGACATTAGGGCTGGAAGGGACCTTGGGAGATCATCGAGTCCAGCCCCCTGCCCAAAGGGCAGGAAGTCAGCTGGGGTCATAGGATCCCAGCAAGATAAGCATCCAATTTACTCTTGAAGGTGTTCAGTGTAGGTGCTTGAACCACCTCCGCTGGCAGACTGTTCCAGACCTTGGGGGCTCAGACAGTAAAGAAATTCTTCCTTATGTCCAGCTTGAAACGGTCTTGCAGGAGTTTGTGACCGTTCGACCTCATCATCCCTTGGGGCGCTCTGGTGAACAGACGTTCCCCCAGATCCTGGTGGTCACCCCGATAAACTTATAGGTGGCCATCTGATCACCCCTGAGCCTGCACTTTTCCAGGCTAAAGAGTCCCATAGCTCTCAGCCTGTCATCGTAAGATCTGTTTTCCTGACCTCTGATCATGCGCGTGGCTCTCCTCTGGACTCTCTCAAGCTTCTCCACATCCTTTTTGAATTGTGGAGCCCAAAACTGGACGCAGTACTCCAGCTGCGGCCTCACCAAGGCCGAGTACAAGGGGAGAATGACGTCCCGGGATTTGCTCGAGAAGCATCTATGGATGCACGCCAGCATTTTGGTCGCTTTACTAGCCGCAGCATCGCATTGGAGGCTCATATTCATCTTGTGGTCAATGATGACCCCCAAGTCTTTTTCTTCTGTAGTGCTAACCAACGTAGCACTGCCGAGCCTATAAGGGTGCTGCAGGTTTTTCCTCCCAAGGTGGAGAACCTTGCATTTTTCGGTGTTAAACACCATGATGTTCTCGTCTGCCCATTTGCTGAGCTTGTCCAGGTCAGCCTGGATCACCCGCCTATCTTCTGGCGTGGATGCTTTGCCCCAAAGTTTGGTGTCATCGGCAAACTTGGCCAGTCCACTCCTAACTCCAATGTCCACATCGTTAATAAAGATGTTGAACAGTATGGGTCCCAGGACAGAGCCTTGAGGGACCCCACTGGTCACAGGGCACCATGATGAGTGACTGCCATCAATCACATTATATAACAGTTATATAACAGTTCTGAGCATTCACATACAGCTACTCTCCCGCTCTTTGTTAATGCTTTACTTACTGATGCATCTTGGAGCTACCCTACATTGCTCTGTTTTCTGGATCTAGTGCGTGCTGAACAGAAACATGTGGGTGGGGTATCCTTCATGGTAGTTGTCCTGGGTTTGGCACAGAGGCAGTGTTGATAGCCCCCAAGTGCTTTTCTTTCCTGCTTGTTCAGAAAATCCTGGCAGGCCACCTTAATTAAGAAAGCTCCCAGAGCGCAGTGGAAATGTGATTCCTAAGGAACAGGGAGTGGGAAGGCCTTCTCTTCACTGAGACAGTGCTTTTCTAATTGCCAGCAATTAAAACTGCTTGGAAGGATGGAAGATAAATACATGTGTTTCTCTCTTAGAGTTGCCCCAGCTGCCTATTATGGTGGTATCTAAACAAACAGACTGCCTCATGGTGACTAAAGTTGGTTTTTAATAACCCTACATCAGCTTTTCAAAGAGAGGGTCACGGAAGGGAGGAGAAGCAGGGAGTTGTAGCACTCCAATGACAGTGAGATAAAGATGAGTAACGAAAAATCTAGGGTGAGTTCCTGGATATGTGCCATATTGCCAAGGTCTGTTAGATTCCATAGCCAATATTATTCAAAGGATTCACCTGTGGATGGAGAAGAAACATTAATGTCTCTAGAATTAAAGTGTCTCCTACTGTGGAGGCCTCTCTTACCTAGAATATACAATACTAGACAAGGGTAAACACTAAAAACTGCTACAGAGGAACAGCTACAGATAAGGGCTGGACATATCATCACAGGATTCTTTCTATTTCTAGGCGTCACTTCAAGAAAACTTCCTTATTGAGGAAAGTATTTAGCCTCATGTCTAAGTCTCATTGATATGAAAGGGTATTAAGCATGTTCTTAGCTACTTTTCTCAATCAAGGCCTTTAGTAGCTATGAAATGCATGCTACAGTTGTAGTTCTTGGGATCTGCTGGTCTCCTGCCCCTGAAATACTCCATTTAAGCTTTCTATATAACACCCAATTGTGTGTTGCTAGCAAAAGCTGCCAAAATGGGACTGCATGCGACCACAGCTGACTGCCTAAAACCACACTAAAACAAATTAGAAAGGAAGAAGCTTGACTTGATAATATAGTGACTTGTTTCTTTCAGAAAGGATCAAGTTTTCCTCATGCCTCCTGTCAGATTGTTGCCTTTTGAAAAGAAACAAATAGGGAATTCACATTTTTCCATGGGACATAATACAGCATGAATCTAACATGAGTAACATACAGCATATTATAATGAGATACAGCTTGAAGGTGCTGAATGATTTGCATAGGAACTGGGTCAGGACCATGGAGAACCATGTTATAGCACAGGTTAGAATTTGTTCAATTGCAACTGATTTTTATACAGTATCTTTCATATAGCAGGCACCACTAAGGCTTCATAGCCTTATTCAAGGAAAGTTCCTCTACTCATTTTGCTGATTCAAAACTATGAAAAGAATCTTTGATGTAAAGTTTTATGTCAGGAAATAGATATAAAGCAGCAGAAACTATCTATTTGAGAAGCTGATTTTGCTTCAAGTTGTATGAGCAACTGATTTCTCTGGCAGTTTTTAAAGGTCAGGAAAAAAATTGTTTTGGGTCAATCCAAAATAAAGGATTTTTGAAATGTTCAGCAAACACAAGGCAAAAACATTTTAGACCAAACACAATGTTCTGTTCCAGCTTTCAGGGTAGGTTTCACTTATATATATATATATATTTATATATATATATATTTATATTTATATTTATATATATATATAATTGAAGGAGAGTGCAAAATGAAAGGTTATTTTGGCTACACAAAGAAAAGTTTAATTGGAAAAAATGGAGGTTAAAAAGTCTGTTTATGTTTAGCAGCATGTTGTTGTTGCTGTTGGCAGATGATTTTCCTATTTTTCCCATAAAACATTCTACCATTCCACCACATCAGCATGCATTTGCAACGTGTATGACCAATCCTTTTCACCCAAAAATAGTTCAGAAAGAAACATTGCACTTGGCAATATATCTGATTCTTCAGAAGTTGTCATGATTTTAAAATCACAGAACTTTTATTCACCCAGCAAGTCCCTGCATACTCCCAAGCTGTAGATTCTGCTGCCAAAAGGGTCTGTTTGAAAACCAGAACAAATCACTTCAAATGTAAGGAGGCATGGCCTGTTCCTGAAATTAGCACTCCCCTTACTAGCAAAGCAGCAAACTGAAAGCTTGTAAAGTTTAAACAGTAGTGACAGGAAGCTATATAGATGCAATAATTTCACCCAGTGCAGTCTAATTATTATTATTATTGCACAACATATACTTGTGTCAAAGGTATAGATATCTAATTTGGCTCTCCTTTTCAAGGTTCATAAACTTACAGAGGGAGATATGACCCAGCTACCCTTCATCTATGTAGGGACACAATTTAAATTGCTAAACTCATTTTGGGTGTGAATTTAATGCTGGTGAAAGATGGCAGAGGGACCTGTATCTGAGACTAAGAATAACTAAAAAATATGGCCAAAATGCATGTCAGAAGAGAAGTCGTCCCACATTCAAACCTTCCTCAGTTTCAAATTGGGACAATCACTTGAAAAAGTAGCTGAGACACCACCCCTCTTGGCTATTTTATTAAGAGTGACAATAGAGGTATCATTTTTGGTGGTAATTTTGATGATGTGAGTATGCAGCCACTAAGATCTTGACTAAACCCACAGTCCATTTCACAAAGACCATCTGGCTGTAAACGTGAGGAATCCATTACTCACCATGTGTTGAAGCCCTTTTCAGTGACAGTTGAATATTCATTAAAATGTCAGTGAACTCCAAAAGCATTGTACATTTCAGCACAAAGGATTATTCCTCTTAAAATTCCTGCCACAAGAGGATTTCTCTGGTGCTTCTGGTGTTTTGTTTTTGTTTGCATTGTTTTGTTTTGTTTTGTTTTATTGGGGGGGGTTGGTTGTTGTTCTACATTTTAAAAGTTTCAGCCATCCAAACAGCATGCAGAAATGGTGTCACATGATTTTGCTTACTCAGCCTGAAAACTAAGCCCCTGAAGCAAAATCCATTTGCAAGGATCAGGGATTTCAGCAATTCATGCACAGGAAAATGGGGGGACATTTCTCAGAAATGATGGGCCATATCCTACACTTCACACTCAACCTCTGCTCTGCACAACAAAGGAGAAGGGCTGGAAATGAGCAAACATATCTGATTCACTTCCCTGCTCTGATTCCCTACTCTTCATTGCAGGACAAATAACAGCCTTCTGGGGTTTAGTTTAGCAGGCAATGGTCCTTAAAGGACTGAGCAACATCTGAGTATAAAGCTTTCTGGACACTCTTGCTTTCCCCATTCTGAATCCATGATGCTCCCTCTGAGGTATATTTTTACTAGAGGAGACTGGCCTCTTTATGGATCCCTTTGTATCACAGGGACAGCACAAAGAGGGCAAAGCGGGTCAGGGACTCTGCACCCTTCTTCATAAAGAATAGTCAAACCAGCTCCAGTCCCTTGCAGCTTTCATCTTGGGTAATTACATTCTACCTCCCTGAGTTCCTATGTACTTTCAATAGAAGAAGTTATTCTTTTCTTCCTATAAAAGTGTTGTTGCCACATTATGCCCCAGAGGCGACTATATGTCACTGGTGGCTGAGTGATTCCATTACACACAGGCTGCAGAGAGCTTAGGGTCCCTTCAAGATGAAAGATGCTATATAAATGTAAGTTATATATTTTAGCAATATGCACTTAAATGTAAGTTCTGCATTCCTAGAAATGCTTATGGTCTCCAGCAAGCTGCTTGGAGTTAATAAACTGATAGTCAGCAACAGCAATCCCATGCTATGCTCATTTCAGAACCCCCAACTTTTCTCAGGAAACTGCACTTTGTCAGACAAGAAGCCTTGTTTGCTGCAGTGCCTCTGTGTTATTGTAATGCTATCGACACCTTGCCTTTTTTGTTGCACTAGAACATTATTATCAGCCACATTGGTTTAACATCCCCGACTGCAGCGTAGAAAATTAGCCCTTGTTTGTGAATCGATCTTTTTTCAGAGAGGTTGACAACAGCAGCAACAACCAAAATTGGTCTGCAATTTGGGAGGGAGGCCAGAGAGCAATAGGCCTCATCATCTTTTATTTAATCTCTGCTAATAATTCTAACAGAAATCTTTTGTTTCCTTGCTTTGCAAGCTGTGTCTCTCTATCCAGCAGCAGATGACCTCCTTGCCCTGAGTAGGCACACAAGGGATTTGTGCTTAGATCCATTGGCAAGTCAGAAGAACTGAAGCATCAGTAAGCTGATTCACATAATGCCCTGTTTTGCACACCCCCAATCTCCTTTCTCTCTCCCCTTTGCCCTTCTGTTTGGAAGCCTGGGTTCCACCCAATACCTGTTTGGAAATATGGCCCATGCCACTGAGATGATAGCTGGCTGCCTATGGTCCCTGAGCCACAAAACTCAAAGCCGGAGGTAAACAAAATAAAAAACTGCTTAGTCCTGAGAGTGGCTGATTGGTCAGCACACAAGGCGGTGTTTCCTTGGCTGAGCAGTTAATTTAATATATTGGCTGCTGAGCAATACAAAATAAAAGAAGTCCCAAAGGTAGAGGTGACAGATCTCCATTCTAATTCAGTGGTGTGCAATTCAGAGATGGTCATTAAGTTGATTTAGTGACTAGTCAAAAGGGTTTGGCAGGTTGTGGGTTCATTTAGGGCAGAAGGCAGTTCACAGGAGATGAAAGTGAGCAGCAATGTTCTCCACTGGGGCTTTGATTTTCTTTTTTCCTGGTTATTGAACCTAAGCGGAAACTATTTTATGCTCTATCTAAATATCATCGCTCCCTCCCCCCCAAACCTTTCCCACTCTCCTCACTCAGGCTTTTTGATTGTGGTATATTTATTTTATCATATTTTCTAACAGATGTTCAGCCCCCAGGGCTACCTGCCAATGTAGACAATTTCAAGACACTTTAGTTTCTTTTGCATGCATTTTATAATCTTTTCTAAATACCATGACAAATCTATCACTACCTGCCATGAGATTTCACAATGGTGCACATCATGGACATGAACCAGTGCCTGTGGCTGGAATCCATAACTTACTTTGTCCAGTAACTTAAGCACCCATAACACTTCAACTGGAAGAGATTTCCCCTTATCTAGCTTCATATTAGTAATAGAGGGATGATGACACGAGCTGAAGTTTTGATTTCCTCTACTAAGGAGAATGTGCACACATTGCCAGAACACTGAAATACCATCCAGTAATTATAAAAACTGTAACCTCAAAAATGGTGCTAAATAAATCACAGCATCTTGGGGAAGACCACATAGGAAGGCAAAAGTCCGATGGAGAACACTGGGGTCTTGACCTCATTTAAAAGACAATGCCTCCAGCACCACAATGATAACTTAACAGTTCTTCTGCTGTCGCTGACCTGATCCAATGCAATGCTGAATACAATGGAAGGAATCCCGCTGACATCAGCCTCCTGTAGGAACAGGCCCTGACTCAATACTGACACACAGGGAAGAGTGCCACCTACTGAGTGGCCTGCACCACGTCAAATGGGACATCTAATGCTGAATCGCATTCAGTTTGGCTTTGCTTTTTGCTTTATGAGGGTATCTTTCTTTCTCAAGAGATGCCTCCGGGAAGGTTTTGTAATCTAGATTGGGCAGGGAGGATGAGGAGCTGCATGGTAAAGGAACTTTAGCCAGATGAAATATTATGGAAACTATGACTTGTTTGCCATCTTGTGATAAACTCTCTCTCAGCTATCATTTGGTTGGTCATCACCTACTGCAATAGTGTGAAGGTATTACGGATTTTTACTTTATTTATGAAGTGCCCCCCCCAACCATCTGTTCATGGGGCTTTGTTAGTTTTCTTTTCTTTTTTTTCTTCAGTGATTTGTTTGTGTTCTTTACTTCTTTCTCTGCTTGGAGTTTAATGAGAAGCTCCTTCTTCCTTCTGTTCATTCATCACTTTTAGTAGAGGGCCCCTTACCTCAGTGAGTGGTCAGCTGTCCAAAGCGCAGTGGCACATCTGTTACTGGCTCCATATCAGGTTGTTTATAGAATTCCTAGAATTAGACCGGTCCCAGGGTCTGATCTCTTCTCACATCCATACTTGCAAAATCATCTTAGGTACCCTGATTTCTGCCTGGGTAAATCAAGCCCTCTGTTTTCAATCTTGGTTGAGAGGGTTACTATAATAGATTTATCAGTTGTTTTACTGTGATTGTCCTACCTGCACTTTGCTTTCAAAGTTGGCAGGACAGTCTTGCTCTGTTGCCATCTTCATAACAGATTTATTTGTAGTAGCATTGTAGTATTGCTCTTTTATTTTCACAGAGCTCCTGCCATGCTCTCTGGCCCAGAATCTGAGCTGCAGATGAGCTGAGCTCTGTGTGTATGTGAAAATCTGGATCTCAACCATCTTTTCAGCAGTGAGGTGTTTTAATGGCTATGGGGGTCCCTGACATAAGTTAGATTGTGGCCTTCCTTGTACCTAAGCAGGAGAGAGCTACACAGAGAGAAATTTTAGCCCCCTGCACGTTAAATTTAGAGAAAAATAAAGCCAGTGAAAAGGATGCTCAGCTAGTTAGTGTTTGCTAAGTGAATTCAAATTCCAGAACCTTGACTTTAGCATGGCTTTTGGTACCATCTCCCACAACATTCTTGGAAGCAAGCTAAGGAAATCTGGGTTTGATGAATGGATTGTAAAGTGGATAGAAAACTGGCTGGATCATTGGACTCAAAGGGTAGTGATCAATGGCTCAATATCTAGTTGGCAGCCAGCATCAAGTGGAGTGCCCCAGGGGTCAGTCCTGGGGCTGGTTATCTTCAATATCTTCATCAATGACATAGAAGATGGGATGGAGTGCATCCTAAGCAAATTTTCTGATGATACCAAGCTGAGGGGAGTAATAGATATGCTAGAGGGTAAGGCTAGGATTCAGAGAGACCTAGAAAAATTGGAGGATTGGACCCAAAGAAATTTCATGAGGTTCAATAAGAAGGAGTGCAAAGTCCTGCACTTAAGATGGAACAATCCCATGCAGTGGTACAGACTGGAGACCAACTGGCTAAACAGCAGCTCACCAAAAAAGACCAGGGGTTTACAGAGGACCATAAGCTAAATATGAGTCAACAGTGTGCCCTTGTTGCCAAGAAGGCTAAATACATACTGGGCTTCATTAGGAGCATTGCCAGCAGAGTGAGGGAAGTGACTCCTCCCCTCTATTCAGCATTGGTGATGCCACATCTGGAGTACTATGTCCAGTTTTGGGCCTCCCAACCACTACAGAAAGGATGTAGACATATGGGAGAAAGTCCTATGTAGGGTAACAAAAATGATGAGGCAGCTGAGGCACATAACTTATGAGGAGAGGGTGAGAGAATTGGGCTTATTTAGGCTGGAGAGGAGAAGACTGAGTGGGGGCTTAATAGTAGGGGTGTGTGAAGCAGGCCTTATTCAATTTGGATTCATCCCAAACCAGGGACAGTGATTTGATTTGTTGATTCAGATCACTGTCCCTGATTTCAAGAGAATTAGCAATTCAGACACAGACACAGCTTTAAAAGTTTTTTCTACATACTATGAAGTCTTTAGTGGGCATGGCGAGTACTGTACTGTCTTCTTTTACCAGGGCACCCCCCCTGCTCAACTTGTCTGCCACAACTTGTTGTTACTGGGTGAAAGGAGGGTGTTCCTCTTCTCGGGGGACCCAGTGACAGACATACTTACATTCGTACTGCAGTGTTCCTCGGGACTCTACCTCCCCTACACCCCACCCCATCCACTCGCCAACCATTTGGGTGTTCCCTGTGTAGTTCCACCATGCCCTGTGAGCCCCTTTGCTAAGGGGTCAGGCATCAACTTTGGCTCTGGTAGGTTTGCCTGGATGTTAAGGCAGCAGGAGCCCCAGACCCTGGTGCTAGAGTGCTGGGCTTCTGATGATGTCTAGCGTCCCTCTCTCTCCCCAGAGAGAGAGGCTTTTTTATCAACTTCAAAATGCAGGTAGCTGGGTGTGGTGGGGGGGGGGGAATGGATCCTCCACAGCCTAATGCAGGGACGCTAATCCCCCTGCTCTAGATGCAGGGTCTGTACCTGCAGCAATGCTCCTGCTAGCTGCAGGAGTCACACCACGCCTGGTGTGCTCTCCCACTGGCTCTCTCTCCCTCCTCTCCCCTGCCAGCTTCCAGAAGGGTTTTTAAATCTTCCCACAGCAGCCTGCCATTGGCCTGGTGCTCCCCCACCCTGGGAGCAGCTGTTTGAACAGCCAGCATAATGCCGGCTCGTGCGGCCGCAACTCTGGTTCCAGCTCCAGCCACGCTCCTAAAGGTAAGTTTTCTAGGGTGTGGGGGGCCTATTTGTCTCACGCAGGGGCTCTCAGGGTTTCCCCAATCCCCCTCGGAGCCTGTGGGGTTTTCTCGCCACCACAATACCTTGAGGTAGTAGGCATGGCTTGTGATCACTGTGATGCTGGGGTGCATGGAGTATCACGGCTGGGAGTGCAGGGGTACCCTCCACATGTTCAGTGGTGAACCCAGAAGTGGACCAGAAATACTTCCAGTCCACTTCTGGATCTTCCGGGGAGTGCGAAGGGCTCCCCGCCCCGCCCCCCCCCCCCCCCGCTCAGTGATCAGCCACAGGGGGACTCCAGGTACCGCCCCCAAACACAGACCCAGGAGACACCAGTCACTGAGCCGAGGGGAGTGAGGGGTGGGGACCAGTGCACTCCCTGGCAGACCCAGAAGTCCACTTTCAGGTCTGCTGCTGAGTGCACTGGGGGTTCCCCTACACTTCTGTGGTACACTCCATGCACCCCAGCATTGCAGCACTCATGAGCCCCTGCTACCTAAAGGTATGTAGAAAAAACATTTAAAGCTGTGTCTGTGTCTGAATCTCTGAATCTTTCTGAATCTCTCCAAATTGATTCAGAGGGTTCTGATTTAATTTGGAGAGATTAAAGGGTCCTCTGATTCAGTTTGGATTTGGAGATTCAGCCACCGAATCAGGCCAAATCTCCACTTAATTGAATCAGGGACTGAAGCTTTGCACAGCCCTATTTTGTAACAGCCTTCAGTTTCCTGATGGCTGATTCCAAAAAGGATGGAGCTAGACTGAATAAGAGAACAAGGAGCAATGGTCTCAAGTTGAAGCAAGGGAAGTTTAGGTTAGATATTAAGGAAAACTTTCTCACAAGGAGGGTTGTAAAGCACTGGAATAGGTTACAAGGAGGTGGGTGGTAGAATCTCCATCCTTGAAGGGTTTTATGACCCAGTCAGACAAACTCTTGGCTGGAATGAGATGTTCAGGGATGGCCCTGTTTTGAGCAGGGAGTTCGACTAGATGACCTCCTGAGGTCTCTTCCAACCCTAATTTTCTATGATTCTATGATCTTTCAACCAAAAATTTAAACCAAAGGCACACACCAATTAATTTTAAAAAAAGAAAGAAAAGAAAGCAAAGACCCCAGTTCACTGAACTAACACATAGTTCATATAATATATAATATATCAGGAATAAGAAAAAAAAAAGAAAACTAACTTTTGTTTACACAGTTTGGACTAGTTCTTCCCTGTAGTTGAAGCATCTCATAAATGATCCAGCCTTCTCCCACTGGAAGTTCCTGAAACATAAGGAAATCCCCAGCTTCCATTGAGTCAATGAACCACTTCCATCAACTACAGCTAAAAGATCACCTAAAGGGGAAGATGATTGGGAGGCCAAAAGGAATATGTGAATCCTCTTCTACTTTATGCACCTAAGTAATGTGTATGTAGCTGGATAACTGTAGCTTACAGCACATACGCACATTTTGAGAGTCTATTTTCCCCAATGGTTAAATACAATTGCTCTGCATGTTTTCCCACCAGGATTGAAAAAAAAACAGGCATTTCCATCTTTTAACTCAATAATTCAGTGTTCAGTTCACTTCCTTCAGAAGCTGGAGATGCAAGTGCTAGGGCCGCCTAGCCACAGAGAGCTTGAACTTCCTATTTCCTAGCAAAGGGCTCTCACCAACAGGTTAGACTAAATTTGTCTTCAGCACTTCTCTTGAAGCTGACCTACTGGGCAACCAAGTAAGGGAAATATGTGGGGTCAAGAAAGTGAGTGTAGAACCCAGATGATGTACATCTCAGTGCAACAGATGCTGCCCTGGAAAGGAGGGGACCCTAGGCTGTAGAATTGAGCCGCTGCTTCCAATGGAATAGGGACTCTCCCAATGCACTGTATCCAATAAGAGTAAATGCTAGGTGCAATGGTCCAGTTTCAAAGATGAGGACTGGAAAGGGCCTTATGCAATGCTTGGTTTGTGGCCTAATGTTTGGAGCAAATTTCTTCAAGCCAGAAAGTACAAATTCAAAACACTTTTTTGTGAAGAGGTCCTGGAACACTAAACTCTTCTTCTTCCTAGATAGGTTTTCTACTGACTAGGCTATTGGCCTAAAAGATACAGGAAGGCCACCTAATCTGGTGTTTGTCAACCTCTAGTTTTCACATCTGCTTGACTACAATTTTGGGACTTGCCTATCCCATATACAGAGCTGGGTGATTCTATTTCCCTGAGCAGCTTGCAAGCCCAAGCAAGCCATACTGAGCATGCTTATAAGGCTAGCATGAGGCAATGCTGAATCACAAACTGTATACATGCAAGAATCTGCCATTCTATGGCTACATACATGCCATTTGGGCATATGAAAAGAAATAGGATTTAGCTGAGTCTGTCTGGCAATTGGTCCTTTTTGGTGGCAGTCAGCAGGCAAAGATTAAGGAAGACAGGGATGAGATGGCTCCACTGTTAGGGCCTTGTTCCATGTTACACTTAGGATGTGTTAACTGCATTTAAAATGCTAGTGTCTGAATGTTCAAACAGTAAAACATGAGGTAAATGCCACTGTAGCATAGAAAAGCTAGGATTTTTCCAGTGAGGAGTATCTACAGGTTGTATTATCTGCTATTACCTATTGTTAGTTACTTGGGTTCTACAATCAGCAAGAATCTTGACCTTGAGACTGAACTGACTAATAGAAACAGAAAAGCAGATAAGAATTTTGGGCTATTACAGAAACATACATGGAATGACAGCGAACTATCAGCTAAGGTGAAGATGTGAATCTCTGAGACTGGCATGCTGTCATTCCTGCTTTATGGTTCAGAAATGTGGACCACATATGGTAGGCACATCAAGAGACTGAACAGCTTCCATATGAGATGCCTGTGTAAGATCCTGAAAATAAAGTGGGAAGACAAAATACCAAACACAGGTGCTGGAGTGCACAGGATTGACACACTTAGAAACCACTATCAACAAGTGGAGGAAGTGATGGCTCCACCATGTGAGGAGAATGAGAGGAGACTATATCCCCAAGAATATTTTGTTCAACAAAATTCAAGACACACCTTCTATGGTGGTACCATGACATGCAAAAATTATACGAAGTCATTCAGCATTGATGTAGAAAGCTGGCAGGAGCAAACAGAATTCCATCCAATCTTGAGGGAACATCTGGCACTCGGTTCAGCTCACCATGATCTGCAGGCTTTGATCCAGAGGATGGAAGCAACACATGAAAGAAGAAAGCATTCTACTGGAAACTTGGACTCCAACCCAGATACGTGGATATGTGAAACTTGTAACAACCTGTTTTGCTCTCAAATTGGGCTTGTCAGCCACAAGCAAGTTCATCAGGCACCTGACTAGACCGCTTACACATCCACTATGATCCAGAGGATCAACAGTTGTCTATATTACCTAACATGCTGAGCAAATGTCAAACTGCTGCACAGAGGTAATATGATCAGAAGACTCTAGGGTGGTGGGGAGGCTGAGTCTGACAAACATCTATTTATTTGTCCCAGCCCAGACAGCACACCTCACTGTCAGAGTCTTCACACTTCTGGTGCTTAGGATGTGTTTTATGTAGATTCTAGTAAGCATTACCATATGACTGCTCAGAAAACTTGTTAACTCATAGTCATGCTCACTGTGGTCTAAATGAAAGATCTAAAAGAAATATGTCATAAGTATAACATGCAATAAGGCCCTTATTTTCTTCTGCCTCCCATCTCCTCTAACAATTGGCGCTACAGTTTTTAGAATGTATTTGTTTAGTGTGAATTGTTTTCCTTTATCCTCCTCCTGTCACAGTCTATCTGCATTTAGTAGTTCTATAAATTTGTTGTGTCCTCTTCCCATTCATTTTCTTCCATTTCTTCTAAGCCCAGACCAAACTTGATAATATTCCCATTCTCACTGGTACTTAATACAGGATGTTCAAACAGTTTGAAGTCTGGCCAGGCAAATTTTCCATTGCTAGTGTATAATCAGATGTTGAAATAAACAACTAGACTTTAATTCATTCAACACACTTGAAAAAAAGTCCCATGAACAGAAGCAGAGTAAAGCTGTATGAACAAGGCAATAAAGCTGGAAGGCTGATATGTAATGAGACAAAATCTATAATCACAGCAGGAGTTAAAGGCACCAAATTAAAGAACTACATCACTAAACAATTAATTTAATTTAAAGAGCTGCAACACTAAGTAAAATATTGATGGTGAATTCCACAGTATTTACACGATCTGAGAGAATCAGTACTCTACTTAGAGATGAAGACTGGCATAAAGCCAGTGAGATGGAAACTTCCTGAACTAAGCCATACAAAATTTGGATATAAAATAAAAAGATTTTTTGCTTGTCATTAAAAAACTACCTTCAGGCAAGGTGCAAGGGGATGAGGGACACCTGGCCAGTCTTGACAATGAATTCATACTAAGTTTAAATGAAGTATTTCTGGAAGTTTGGATAGAACATGTAACCATAGAAAAGTAGAACTGGAAAGTAGGCCTGTGCGAGTAGGCAGCTATTCGACCCAGCCAGCTTCAGATGCCAGGAATCTGATCCAGAGCTCTAAACTGGGTTTCTGCTTCGATTGGGCCAAAGCAGCTCCAAAGCTTCGGAGCCGCTTCGGAGATCTGGCCATAGGGTATAATGGGGAATCAATGAAATAACTATAACTTTGTTGTTTTTTGTTTGATTTGGATGAAACATACAGGTATGGTAGGATCTGCAGACAGCATGAAGCCTGCCAAATTTCAAGAAGATCGGTGCAGGAATTTGGGGGGAACTGTACCCCAAATTCTTGAAAGCAAAACTCACATCACGTCTATGTGTTACACCATAGTGGGGTGAAAAATGCAGGGGTTGTGGCCCCTTCTGAGGCCACAAAGCCTGACAAGTTTCAAGGAGATATGTGCATGGGTTGGAGAACTGCACCACAAGCTGCGGACAAGCAAAACTCATGACATGGGTGACACTATGTGTTAAGGCGCAGCAAGGTGAAAGCTGCAGGGCTAGTGGCCCCTGCTGCACCCAGGAAGCCTGTCGGCTGTCAAGGAGATCAGTGCAGGGGTTCTGGGGTCCTGCACCACTAGCTGCTGACAGGCAAAACTCATGACATGGGTGCTTGTGCAACTGACTGTCTGTGTCTTGGGGCAGTTGATTGTCCGTATTGATTATTTTCTCTCCTTAGTCTGTAGTTTTGTAGGTGTTAATTGTTGCTAATTAACTGGCTACATTAGCTAGCTACTGTGTATTGAGCTGGTCCCTGAGTGAATCGTGATTAATTGGTAACTGGTAACACAGTAGCTTAGCAGCCAGGCCTGCAGTAGTTCCCCACCACCACCACCACCACCCCAAGATAGACACAGTTGCACAAGCACCCATGTCACAAGTTTTGCCTGTCAGCAGCTAGGGGTGCAGGGCCCCAGAACCCCCCTGCACCTATCTCCTTGACAGCTGGCAGGCTTTGTGGCTGCAGCAGGGGCTACCATCCCTGCAACTTTCACCCCGCTGCGCCTTAACACATAGTGTCACCCATGGCATGAGTTTTGTTTGTCTGCAGCTTGAGGTGCAGTTTCCCACAAACCCCTGCACCGATGTTCTTGAAACTTGTCAGGCTTTGTGACCTCAGCAGCGGCTACCACCCCTGCAGTTTTCAGCCCACTACGCCTTAACACACACAGGGTCATCTCTGTGTGTGGGTCATTTTTATATCTGCAGGTCCAGATGCCCTCCACCCAAGAGTGTTGAGGGAGCTGGCAGGGGTCCTCAAGGAGCCCCTGGCCTGGCTATATGAGCATTCTTGGTCGTCTGGCCAGGTGCTGGGGGATTGGAAACTGGC
Source organism: Crocodylus siamensis (assembly GCF_052110815.1). Taxonomy (NCBI): domain Eukaryota; kingdom Metazoa; phylum Chordata; order Crocodylia; family Crocodylidae; genus Crocodylus; species Crocodylus siamensis. The sequence continues at coordinate 159,130,783 of NC_143395.1, forward strand.
TAATGTGGTCCCAATTTTCAAGAAAGGGAGGAAGAAGGACCCAAGTAACTATAGGCCTGTAAGCCTCACCTCGGGAAGAACTTGGAGAGAATCATCAAGGAGCACATCTGTGGGGGGCCTGCAGGGGAGATCATGCTCAGCAGCAACCAGCAGGGGTTCATCAAAGGCAGGTCCTGCCTGACCAACCTGATTGCCTTTTATAACCAAGTAACTAAATCCTTGGATGATGGTGTTGCCGTGGACATAGTCTTCTAGACTTTAAGAAGGCCTTTGACACTGTCTCTCACCCCATCCTCATCAATAAATTAAGTGACTGTGGCATTGATGCCTGCACAGTTGGATGGGTAAAAAATTGGCTGATGGGGTGCACCCAGACAGTAGTGGTGGATGGGTTGTACTAACCCTGGTGAGATGTGAGCAGTGGGGTGCCCCAGGGCTCAGTCCTCGGGCCTGCACTGTTTAACATCTTCATCAGCAACTTGGATGAGGGGGTGGAAAGCACGCTGTCCAAGTTTGCTGATGACACTAAGATGTGGGGTGAGGTGGACACACTTAAAGGGAGAGAGAGGCTGCAAATATATTTAGACAGACTACAAAAGTGGGCAGACAAGAATAGGATGAGGTTCATCATTGACAAATGCAGGGTGCTGCACCTTGGGAGAAGGAATCCACAGCATACATACAGGCTGGGGAGTTCCCCTCTTGAAAGCACAGAGGTGGAAAGGGATCTTGGAGCCGTTTTTGACTCCAAGATGAACATGAGCCACCAATGCCAGACCACAGCCAGCAAGGCCAGCCATACCTTGTCATGCATCCAAAGATGCATCTTAAGCCAGTCCAGAGAGGTGATCCTCCACCTCTATGTGGCACTGGTCAGGCCACAGTTGGAGTACTGCATCCAGTACTGGGCACTTCAAAAGGGATGTGGCCAGCCTGGAGAGGGTTCAGAGGAGGGCCACCCACTTGGTGAGAGGGCAGCAGGACAGGCCCTACAAGGAGAGACTGAGGGACCTGAACCTCTTCAGCCTCAGCAAGAGAAGGCTGACGGGGGACCTGGTGGCTGCCTAAAAACTTATCAGGGGAAATCAACAGCAAATAGGTAGAGCCCTTTTCTCCCCAGCACCACCTGGGGTGATAAGGAACAATGGTAATAAGCTGATGGAGAATAAGTTTAGGTTAGAGATCAGAAAGCAATATTTTACAGTTAGGGTAGCCAAAATCTGGAACCAACTTCCCAGGGAAGTAGTCCTCACCCCTACCTTGGGCAAATTCAAGAGGAGGTTGGATGATCACGTATATGGGGTCTTGTGAACCCAGCATTCATTCCTGCCTGTGGCAGGGGGTCAGGCCTAATGATCTGTTCAGGTCCCTCCTAACCTAGCTACTATGAAACTATGTCACAAGTTTTGCCTGTCAGCAGCTTGAGGTGCAGTTCTCTTCAAGCCCCTGCACTGATATTCTTGAAACTTGGCAAGCTTTTTGGCCTCAGCAGGGGTCTCTACCACGGCAGTTTTCACCCTCTTGTGTTGTAACACATAGACATGACATGAGTTTTGCTTTCAATAGTTTGGGGTGCAGTTCCCCCCGAACCCTGCACTGATCTTCTTGAAACTAGGCAGACTTTATGCTCTCATTGGAGGCTACCATCCCTGCAAATTTTATCAAAATTAGACAAAAAACAACAAAGTTATAGATATTTCATTGATTCCCCATTATATCCTACGGCTGGATCTCTGAAGCTCTGAACTGCTTCAGAAAGCCTAACGAAGCCAGTGCTTCAATCCGGACATGGATCCGGACAGCTGCTCTGAATCTGCAGCACTCTCTGAGGCCTCACACAGCCCTACTGGAAAGGACTAAAGCTGTGTGAAACGGCACCATTCCATTTCAACTTGCGTTTTGAGTTTTTGACGGAGCAGCGTTTCATTTCAAATTTTGTTTAGATTTGAAACTGCTGTTCCATTTTGTTTCATCAAAACAGTGATGCTGTTCTGAGGCTGCTTCAAAGTTTTGCCCATAGGCTATAATGGGGAAGCTCAAAACAGCCTCTCTCATCTGGCAGGCAGATTGGGGCCCAACCCCCGGGAGAGCTGCGGAGCCCATGCCGGTCCTCCCGGGGCCATGGGGCCCCATCTGCCTGCCAGATGAGAGAGGGATGCCACCTGGGACTGGGGAGTTGGGGAGGGGAATTGAGCCCCATTGCTCAGTTCCCCTCCCCAGTGCTCAGATCAATTGGGGAAGGGAACTGGGGATGAGCTGAGTGCTATTATCAGGCTGGGGAAAGGAACTCAGCCCAGCTGGGCTCAGTTCCCCCCCCCCCCAGTGCGACTGTACAGCTGGGAAGGGAAACTGAGCAATTGGGCTCAGTTCCCTTCTCCAGCCCAATTCCCCTGCACTGTGATCAGCTTCCCACAGCCCAGCCGTGGGAGGCGGGGAGAGCCAGGCTGCATTCCTCACCTGGCTGATCCTGGAGACACTGGAAGTGTAGTCCTGGTTCTCCCCTGTCTCCCACCACCTGATTGCTGGCTGCTTCAAAACTCAAAACATTTTGAAACTTTAAAAACATTTTGACTAGCCTCTTTTTCTTTCAAGGCTGTTTTGAAGCCCTTTGTTTTGTTTCAATTTGCTGTTTCGAGCTCAAAATTATTCAAAACAGTGTCAAAATGAAACAGCCAGAGAAATTTCGCACAGCCCTAGAAAGGACCTCAGGAGGTCATCTAGTCCAATCCGTTAATGAAGCACCTCTTATACATACATCCTTACTAGACAATGCCTTAAAGAAGGATAATACTGGCTTTGTTAAATCATAAAGGACACCAGTTTCCAGTAGTATCATGGTGAAGGAAAATAGGGTTTGAAGGAGTTAAGCCAGTGTCAAACTTCCTTTTTTCTTTGACAACATCAGACAGTTAATTTTGGTTCAAGACTCATGTAAGAGGACTCAAACATGTTTTTACCATAGCAACCACTTCATAGGAATCTTTCTGGCATGATTAAGCATATTTAAAAAGCCAACAAAATAGAAACATTAAAATACGTGGAGTTCAAAAGTTAAATGTCATTTTGGGGGATTTTTTGGGGGGGTGGGGAGCAGTGGTATAGCAAAGCTCCCATTCATTTACATCCAGTAAGTCCTTTGGATAGAATTATGTTACTTAAAAATCTCTGCATGGTACCAACATTTTTTCTTGGTAAAAATAAAAGAGCTCACTCTCATTTACACTGTGGCCTTTTATGTTTCTGTATGAGTGTAAAGGGCCCTTATAAAGCACAAAGTACATTAGGCCCACTTTAATGCCCCATTAGACTGCTTAAGCTGCATAAAGGGCCCTTTAATGTAAATAAGAGTCAGGTCCAAAGATTTAATTTGCTGTTGAATTTTGGCTCAGGAGTGATTTTTGCTAAGGTTATTCCTGTCCATGAGACAAACATGCCAAAATGTACATGAGGATACAAGAAAATGGATGATTTTGACTCTCTCACTGAAGGGATCATTATGTGATCCAGGCAGCATTGGGATGAGGTACGAAGACATGTGGCACCCTATAAATATATGAGGAGTGTACATCAGGGTTTGGGGGAGCATCTATTCACCAAGGCCCTCCAGGGGAGGACAAGAAATAATGGGCACAAACTGATTGAAAATCACTTCAGGCTAGACATAAAGAAAAACTTCTTTACAAGTTGAGTGCCGAGGGTTTGGAACAGGCTCCCCCCAGAGGTGGTACTGTCACCCACCCTCATGATCTTCAAAAAGCATTTTGACCACTTTGCTGGGGTCATCTGATCCTAGCAGTCTTTCCTTCCCAAGTACAGGGGGCTGGACCCAGTGATCTGTAAGGTCCCTTCCAGCCCCTAACAACTATGAAACTATGTCAGCCCTAGACAGGGATGCTTTAACCTCCATCCCCCTGCTTGTTTCTCCTGTCTGGGACAGCATCTGCTAGCCACCCTCCCACAGGTCTTCCTTCACACTGAGGCAAAACTGCTTATGCCTTCTTAACTTCTCTGCTCAGTGTGCCAAATTTGGCAACTTTTGAGAACAAATTAGCTCAAAGGCAAAACACAGGCAAAAGAAGAGAGAACGCAGAGCACACATGAGGTAGAACACAAGTGTGGCAGGGCACTGTTTGCACCTGCCATTTTAAGACCTGAGCCAAAGAGCCAGCAGGTGCTTGATTGAAGCAGCCATTTTAGATCCCTGGCTGCCTATATAAGCAGATCAGTTCACTGCTGACAGAGGAGGCAGTAACATTGCCTGGCTACAAGGATTTACATATCATCCTGGAGGTAAGGGCAGGAGCTGTAGGGGATGGCTAGGAGGCTCCTAGTCCTGGGCATGACCTAAAACTGCACCCTGCCAGGAGTGATACCCCCCAGGAAATGCCAGGCCAGTTACCACCCTGGTGAAAGGTGGGTCGGGGCACCATAACCCCAGCTCCCACAACCAGGTGGGTCACCAGCTAGTAGGGCCAGAAGGTGGACCCAGGAGCGAGAGTGGGGCTAGAGGCTCAGAGGCCTGGCCGAGAGTAACCTTGGCTGGTCAATGCTGGGGCCAGGACCAGAATGGTCAAAAGGGCCAGGGGCCCAACACCCAGAGCCAAGGGTCTGGGGTTCCAACTTTCCTTGGAGATGAGGCCAAGGCCTGTGTGGCCAAGGGTCCCAGTGGAGACAACACCCAAGAGGGGAAATAGTTTCAGGGAGTGAGGCAGCCCTAAATGAGAGTGGGGTAGGCCGCCTGAATGGATGGGTCCTGATTGGAGGATTCTGGGGCACAGTGTGAGGCCGGTAAGAGTAACATCTGTGGATGCCATCTGTGAGGCATGGGCTGTGGTGTAGGGAGGGTACGGAGCCACAGATAGTGCCCCCTGGCATTGGGGCAAGCAGTGGGCAGCCTCCCACCTAATTAAGATCACTAATTAGATAACAACAAGGCATGGCAGGACAGAAGCAGGCAGTTGGCTCAGAAACAGGTGGGCGGGCCAAAGGCAAATCAGCCCCAAGAAGGCCCCCCCCCCATTACAACAAGGAACAATAAATATACATTTTACACTCCAGAGATGCCTTATCACTCTGATGATCCAAAGGTGATTAGCCAGCCATTTTTGGCAGTACATTCATGGCTTGACTGCATTACCAGGGGGCAAGGGTGAGTTTGGGGCAGTAGGCCTCAGTGCTGATTTGGGTGGCAGGTGCACACAAAAAAAATACAGCCACCATCACTGCTGGCTGGCCAAAGCACCAGCAATGACATCAAGGAGCTGCTGCTGCCTACTCCCCAGGGCATCAAGCTTCCCTGTTACACTTCTGTTTGAAAGGGTGAGAAAATTCCTCCAGAATCCACAAGGAAAAGATAGTCTCTTCTCTTTTTTTTAGTAGAGACTCAGATACTAAAGATTTTAACAACATTGCTGTGTTTTTCCTCTCTAACAGAGAAGGGTTGTGCTTACCCATCACACTCCCTTCAATCTGACTGATCAAAAGCAGTTTCCCTGGGCCCAGACACAGGCAATTCTTTCTGTTTCAATGAATTCGTAGCCCATAGTTATGGCAGCTTGTGATCTAACTAGAGTCTCTGGAGGGAGACTAAAGCTAAACAAATTACTTAATGTAATGCCTTTGACTCCATTTTGTATCAGTAGATTTCAAAGGTGTAGTGAACTCATTGAGTTCCCAGGGTAGGGGTGGGGGTGAAGGATCTTGCAGTGGTTTTCTGACCACTGTAGACCAGGAAGGGGATGGTAGCGGGGTATGTGGATGAAGGGAAGGTACTTACCGTCCTGGGCTACTGCTGCTGCTGTTGCTGCTATAGCAGTATCAGCTCTGCTCAGGCAGCAGCAGCCCTGTGGCCAGCCTCCCTGGAAACTGAGTCTGATGCCCCATTTGCTCTCTCTTCCTCACCCTCCCCCCCCACCCCATGCATATTGGGTGCAGGGCTATGCCTGCTCTGGCAGCAGCTCAAAGGCTCCCACCAGGGAGGGGAGGAGGAACACCATTCTGCTCTCCCAAATACACTGTTTGGTGTTGCACTGCCCTGCCCACCTCCTGTGGATGGGCAAGATCCGTGCATGGCAAAGAATCCCAGGGAGAGGGATTCTGCACCACCTTCAGCTTTAAACAGCTGTATCTGGGGGAACGTTTGTTCACCAGAGCGCCCCAAGGGATGACTAGGTCGAATGGTCATAAACTCCTGCATAAACTCCTGTCAAGCTGGACATAAGGAAGAATTTCTTTACTGTCCAAGCCCCCAAGGTCTGGAACAGTCTGCCAGCGGAGGTGGTTCAAGTGCCTACATTGAACACCTTCAAGAGTAAATTGGATGCTTATCTTGCTGGGATCCTATAACCCCAGCTGACTTCCTGCCCTTTGGGCAGGGGGCTGGACTCGATGATCTCCCGAGGTCCCTTCCAGCCCTGATGTCTATGAAATCTATGAAATCTTGATAAACCTATGTCTGCTAGATTCAAATCATCTTCTGCTATCAGACATCTCTCTCCATGAAAGTACTGGTAGATCAGTCTCAATCCATGTTTTAACCTTCTCTTGGATAGGATAGATTGATTGAAGTTTGAAAGTCTCTTATTATAGGTCAAGGTCAAGCTTTTCATACTGGTGATGACATCATCTTAAGATGGCTGAAACAATATGCCTAAACCACATATGCTAAGTAATTATAGGGCAGGTCTTTCCAAGCTTCAGTTTATTTATGGAGATATTTAATGTGTCTTTCCTAATATCAATATCATTTTTAATATGAGAACACCAGTGTTTATGTAATGATTTCCCTAATGCTATCCACTGTGCTAATACCACCTCCCTACTCCTACCCAATAGTCCTTTTTTGCATTGGCATTGTTAGCCATCATTACACACTGAGATCTCATGCTCAGCTATTTATTTACCATGACCCCTAAGTCCCTTTCTAAGACACTAATTTGCAAAATGTGTAGTTGTTTTTATGGAACAGTAACATAGTTTTGATTTGGAGGTATGATACCTCTCATTTGGGTGTATCTACACATGCATTTGATCCAAGATCACTTTACTTGAAAGTAAACTACCCACAAGTAAACACTCCCAGGCAGGCATCTACTCATGAAGAGATTTGGCAGCAGATTTGCTGCTCTTAGCAGGAAACTGGTGCCACTTCCCGCAGTCCTGCAATGGGCCCCTCCCACCACCGGGGGGCAGGGGTAACGCCTAGCGGGTACATGCACCCCCTGAGTGTGGTATTGCATGACAATGTCAGCAGTGCCTGCAGGCAGTCACCACTCACTACCCTGCTGCTGACACTGCTGGCAGCATGTGCGGGCAGTCCAGGATTGCAGCTGGCTACCACCAATGCTGCCAGCAGTGCCTGCAGGTGGTCATAGACCCTTGGTTGGTGCTAGCCAGTGCCCCAGCCCCCATTGGCGACAGTGCCAGCGGCATCTGCAGGAGCTCCCAGCTCACCGCTGCCACATTCCTGCCGTTGTGCTCCTGCCACCACCAGTGCAGCTGAGGCCCCCCCCCAGCCACCAGGGCCACGCAACATTCATGCTGAGGGGAGTTCCAGGTTCCAGCTTCAGCTGCCAGGAGCTGGAAGCCCTCTTGAAAAAACCAGCTCCATTCTGCTCCCTGGCCAGCCACTTCCCTGGCCAGAAGCAGCATGCACAGCATAGGGGCAGCATGTGGCACCTCTCTCCTCACTTCCTCTGCCTTCCCATGCCATGGCAGAAGCATCCCTTGCCCCTGGAAGCAATAACAAACACCCTCGGATCCTGCTGGCCATCATGCTAGGCCTACTGACTCACCACACCGACTGCCAGCTGGCTCATGTGCAGCAACTGCCTGCCCAGCCTACCATACCATCCCAGGGCCACTGACACCATGCAGCCGCTGCCTAGACCCCATCCAGCTAACAGGATCCTGGCATGGATGCCAATGACATGCTGCTAGATGCCACCACCAGGGTGACCTTTGCCTTCCTGGTGCCTCATCCCCCCGTGTCTCTGGGCCCACCAGCCAGGACTGGTGGCTGCATATTGTCCAGCAGACCTGAGATGACAAGCACTGGCTGGACACCTTCTGTATCAGCCAGACCACCCTCTGGGACACCTGGAGTGGCAGGGCACTGTCATGTGGCCACCCCTCCCCACAGACACCTGGCCAGCCCATGCCTTCCTCAAGCTGGCCACACCTGCCAGCCTCGGATATGTGGGTTATCTCTTTGGGCTGGGCAAGGCCACACAGCAAGGACACAGCTGGGGAGGCCATCCTGGAAGTGTGTGGCACTCTCCAGGATGCATGACACCCTGGAGGTGGTAACGGGGTTCTGTGCCCTGGGATTCCCCTAGAGCATTGAGGCCATGGAGGGGACCCCCATCCCATCACCTGCCTGCCCAATGGTTACCAGCCCTACTACAGTCAGTAGGGCTTTCACTTTGTGGGGCTTCAGACTGTCATAGACCACCACAGTGCCTTCACAAATAGAAGTGTCGGCTCAACAGGCAATGCCTTTGATGCCCAGGTGTTCCAAAACTCCACCCTGCCAGGCCTGGTCCACAGTGGGCACTTCAGGCTGGGGTGCTGGACAGAGCCCCCCTCCCTTCCCTTGGCACAGGTGGCTTCTTCTTCAACAACCAGTGGTGGTCAGGGCCAGCAGGGCTGTTGTGCGGTCCTGACCCTACTGGACGCAGCTTTGGTGCCGTGCCCACGTGGAGCTGGGTTGAGTACCAGGCCTGGGGCCAGGTGAGGAGGTTTGGTGGCAGAGCCACTCTCTCCTCCCGCACCAATGCTGTGACTCAAGTGTGCCCCTCCTGCTCATGTTGTGGGCACTGCGCAAGGAGCTGTTTGCATGAACCAAGGGGTGCCCAACCCACTATGTCCTGTTGCTACTGTTTGCCATGGTGCCCTGGGTTCATCTGTGCACCTGGTATTGTGTGGGGGCAAACCTAGGCTTCCCTGCAGCCTCTGCCATCACCTGGAAGTCTACCTGTGGCTGTGCTACATGTCTCTGCCCCCTGCAGCCAGTGTGGGCCTTACCACACGGCCAGTGTGGGCCTTACCACATGGCCAGGGCTGGCATGGCTGGCAGGTCCACTCAGACCTGGGTGGTGAGGATGGTGTGTGGCTGTGGGCAGTGTCCTTGGACAGCAGTGTGTGATGTATGGACATTTGGCTGGGGGCCCCCTGAGGAGGACCTGGCACTGCTGACAGTAACATGGCTGGCTGTGCCTCGTGACTTTGTCTGAGGCTGCAGAGCTGCTGAGGTGTGCACTGGTTTGGATTTCCCAAGCTGCTGGTGGGGGCTGCAGCTGGGGGACTCAGTGGGATGGGCTGTTGCAGGCCTGAGGGACCCTCCCCAGGTGATATGTCACTGTGGGTGCCAGGCCAGGGTGGGGGCTTGGGCAGATCACCCATGCTGCTGTACACAACATGGCTGTGGCCTGCATCCCGAGTGCAAGGATGATTGTCAGTTGCCATATAAAGGGCATGGACTTGTAGGCACTCTTTGATCAATGATTGTGGTTGGTCACAGTGACCCACTGTGCCTGCAAAGCCTGAGCTTTATGCTGGCTCTCTAGGCTTCTGCGTAGCTGTCCCTGTGCTCCCAGGCCTAGGCAGCTGCCTGCAGCATGCAGAGTAGGGGCACAAAATGGGACTGATGGTTGCACAGCAAAATAATTCTCCACGGCACTTGCAGACTCCAGCTCAGCTGCTGGGGGTGGGCTGTTGGTAGCTAGAACTGGCCATGGTGACAAGAAGCTGCCTGCAGCTGAGCCTGGATGCTGGCAGGCCTGACAGGAGCCTTCAGCACTCTGCAGCACCTGTAGCACTCTGCAAGCCTGAACAGCACAGGTCTGGATGGTGCATGGTACTCTGGTGCCAGGTAGTGGTGCCTGGTTGCAGGCAGGCTGGCACAGCTGATCTGCACCTGCCAAGGGGACACAGGGGCCTGGAATGGCCTCAGGCTACCTGCATGTGTGCCCCAGGGCTCAAACTGCCTGCAGGCTTTTAAAGGCCTGAGGCTGTGGCTGCCATAGAGCCAGCCCAGCCCTGGGACAAAAAGGCACCCAGCCTGAAAAGCTGGGCTAGCCTCAGGCCTGCGCCCTAGCTGCAAGACTGCCTGAGAGCAAATTTGCTCCCAGATGGTCTGTACACATGCATTTCTGCACAGTAACTGATTGCAAGTAAATTTGCTCCTTGCATTTGCAGGGAGCAAATTTACTCACAATTATTCATAGATTCATAGATTGTTAGGGACTGGAAGGGAACTTGTAGATAATTGGGTCCAGTCCCCCTGCACTAGGCAGAAAAAGACAACTGGGGTCAAGTGACCCCAGCAAGGTGACTATCCAGTCTCCTTTTGAAGATTTCCAGTGTAGGTGACTGCACCACAACTGGAGGGAGTTTATTCCACAGTCTGGACACCCTGACTGTGAAGGAGTTTTTCCTGGAATTGAGCCTGAAGTGGCCTTCCAAGAGTTTGTATGCATTGCTCCTGGTCTTCCCCAGGGGTGCCCTGGTGAACAGCTGTTCACAGTAAATTAGTGTAATTTAGTGTGCAGTAAGTGTACGCATGTGTAGATGTGTGTGCTTACTGCACAGTAAACTATACTACTGCGCAGTAAAGCATCTTGTGTAGACATGCCCATTAAATGCACAAGCTGATAGATCATGGATGGTAGCCTTGTTTGTCTGAGATGCAAAGAAATGCAAAACTCAAGAATTCTTGGTTCAGAGATGATACCTTTCATTAGACCAACTAAGAAATTGCAAAAAATATATCATTTTCTGCAAACTTTCAGGAATGCATGCTCTTCCTCAGGCTCAGGGAAAATTAAAGAAGGTAAAATGTCCCCAGAGGTAGAAAATAAACTTAATTTTGGTACAGCGGAAGCTGAAGGTGGAAGTCTGTTCCTCTGGGTCCATGAGAGTGTCTTTGTGAGTTTCTTTTTGATGTGCAGATAAGGCAAGATACCTTCCCTGGTGGTGTCAGATGACAGAAAGGCAGGGAGGTGTAGAAATGTTTCTTGTTGTTCAAAATCAGCTAAAATTCAGCATCTTCCATGTTTCAGGAATGTATTTGGTAGCCATGTTGGTCTCAGACAAAAAGAAATGCAAAACTCAAGTTGATAGGTCAACACTGAAAGCTACAAGACACCTCTCATATTGGTATTTTGGAAAAGATCATTATTGATAATAGGGAAGAGCTTGCCAATGCTGAATTTCAAGTTTGCGGAGTCAGTGCAAGTCAAAGCAGGTTATTTCTAGCCTCACCACCCACAAAAGAAAGTTGTGGGGCAAAAAAAAGACTTAAACAAAAGGACATTATATTAGCTATTCTGAGTCATAACAGAAGCTCCACCGCATCAATAAGCAGATCAAAGAAGCTTATCAGCCAACTGTATGCTTATAGGCAAATGCTACCAAACTCGGAAATAAATATGTATACTGAAGTGGCCTACCTCAGGGGTTGTCAGCCAGGGGTGTGCATACCCCTGGGGAGTACTTAGAAAGGCCCCAAGGGGTACATGGCAGCAGGGCAGAGAAGCAGGGGCACTTCCGGTTTTGCTGCTGGCACTTCTGGTTTTGCCGCTGGCACTTCTGTTTTCGCCACTGAGTGCAGGGAACCAGCCTTCCTCCACCACCCTCCACTCGCCAATCAGGTGCTGCGGTTCTCCCCCCCACCTGCTCATTGATCAGCCACTGTGGGATTCCACCCAGCTCCTCAATCAGCTGCCAGAGGACCCCCGCTCCTCCACCGACCAGGGGGCTCCCTGCTTCTCAACCAGCCACTAGGGGTACACCAACCAAAGAAGGTCAAAAAACCCTGGCCTACCTAATTGGATGTGAGGCTAAGAAGTACTAAACCTTACATGGAATAGTATTTCTTATCAAGATTCAGACTGCAACCGACAACTGACAAAGCTTAAAACTGGAGAGATGCATTTCTGACAAAACTGGATAAAGAAAACTATTAGGCAGCATCAGTTAATACCTCTAATATAGCTGCACCCTGAGGTTTGGCATGATTGAGTCTGATCATGGAATCTGATTGTTAAAAAAACAGGAGATACATTCAGTTGGCTCCAAAATCTGTTGCCATATGACCAAGATAGCAATGGTGTTTACACTGCAGTTTTATAGTCTTAAATATCGTTTTAGGGACATTAACCTATTGAAAAGGACTCTATGAAACTTCCTAGGTTTCATAGTCTAAATAAAATTAATCAAACAAACTCCCTCAAAGCTGAAAGATGATCAGATCTGGATGACTGCTAAGAAAGCCAAATTATCTGACTATAATTTATTATTAACCCCTCCTCCTTGTTTGAGATTGCTTATATAAGATGTGCATGTGATCTTTACATTCATGGCAAGAAAACAGTACTATTACACCTATTAGCTGTACAGAGTATCAGAAGCAATAAGACACATTATGTTTAAGAATAGCGTTGTATTCCTTAGGCTAAGAAGAGTCCTTATCACTCTTAGAAGAAAGTGACTTTCTGTTTTGTAGGCAAGTTATTTTATTATGAAAGGACTAAGTAAAATGGTGTGTTTGTATATAGAGAGGAAAGAAGTATATGAACATGTAGAAGGAAGATATTGCATATATGTATATTTATTCATACATATACATACATGTATATAAACATGCACATACATGAGCAAGTACTGTGAAAACCTCTGACAGACTGATCAAGGACTGGTTCACCACTTAGACTTTCTGTGGCCATAGCCACTAAATAGATGCATTGTTTATTCCTGAATCAATTGTATTTCAGCTCCATTTCATTCTAATCAGATAGTCAATAACCCCGGATAGTATTTAGCATTTGGCAGCTGGGAAACCACTAGCTTTATTTTTTTCTTCTTAATTGCTGTTTAGAAACTAGTGTATTCAGGTTTCCCCTGCACTGTCTTTTGGAGCTTTTTTAAAAAAATACACCATGCACTTACCACATCAATTGCAGCAGAGAGGTTTATAGATGAGTCCTTGTTTATCTTCTCAGAAGTGGTGCAAAGTGGGGCATCTACTAATCTGACAGCGCTTAATGTTTACTATAACAAGCACAGATCAGGACAAACTACCTCAGGGATCTAGGCCCTGGAAGCCAACTTCTAGGGTGACAAATGGCCATATAAGAAAGATGGCTGCAAATTTATTTTGAATGTTGCTGCTGGGCATTTGACTTGACAAATCATGAAACCTGGTTATAGTAATCTTGAGGGAATGATCCTGTAAAAGATATGATGCTAGGGAAAGTGCTGAAAAGATTTATCTCAAGGTCTTGGTTTTCTGGGGGGTTTTTTGCTTTTGGATCCTCAGAAAGACAATTACTGGAGAATTAGGGACTGACTCACTTTATTCACACAGGTGATTCTTTCTTATGGCAATGGCCACTCTGAAAATTAAAGACCAGAGTGTTGTGGTACTTCAGCTGGACAAGCTCTGATACCAGCAAGCAGATGGAGATTCCTCCTGCATGGCTTAGAGACAATGCCATGCTTCTGATGTAGACGGTATATCTAGATGGCTCCATTTTAATAGTTTCCCAAACTTAGTTCTGCAGCTGATACACATTTGACAGAAAGCTATTTCTGGCCTAGGTCTACCTTCCTATAAGGATGTAGAACCCCCACTGATGCAGAAGAACATCAGGGTGTAGCTTTTTGTTACATACTTTGGGCCTGACTCTCCTCACACCAGCATAAACTGCATTGATTTTAATGGAGTTTTGCTTGATCCAAATAACCCCATTTGGCTCATTAAGACAAACACAAAGCTTGCGTATGTTCACACCCACTTCTCATATATAGGTTCCCATGCTCTGAGGCTGGAATCACCATGGCATGAAAATACAAAACTAAGATGCTGTCTGACATCCTCCAAACGCTTTCTTCTCTCAGCATTGGCATTCTTGGTGTGCATTTTCCATTAGGTCCTCTTTGGTTCTGGCTCCCTGTTGCCATTCATCTAAACAGCAGCTCATAAGACTAAAAAGATCAATACCAATGTCTTACACACAATTGATTCATGGTGCTATACAACAGACACATTCCTGTCCACTCCTCTTTCTTTCCTCTTTCAGCATAAGTTGCTGTGCAGAGTGGGAGCCCTTCTTCAAGAAAGAGTTATCTTATGACCTGAGGTAAATAAGCAACAAAGGCCTCAGTGTGTTTATATAAATAGGGATGTTTATTTTGATTATACATGACAGTTCATTGTAGTTATTACAAAGCTAGCATATCATGATGAACATTGCAGATACCCAGAGATGCAGCTCCATTGTATAACAAGGTAGGCAACAATGTTCAGAGGAGTTTGCAATTAGAAGTGTTTTAACATGTGCAGGAAAGAAAACCAGACCTCTGCAGTACTCAGCAGTTAGGGTTCTCCTGGGACTGTGCAAGCCTTTGCATTTGCTTTGATACCTGGAGGCTCAAATCCTGTTCCTGACTTTTCTATTGTATTCTCAGTATAGGGTTCAAACAATCTTTGGGTGAAAGTATGCCCCTGACACGAGACCTAGTTATGGTGCAGCAGTACATCCCTCTCAGTAAACCTTCGAAGTATGGCAGACAAAACAGAAAAATATCTACAGATCTAGCCCTGGCCCTTCAGTACAGAGATATTGTTTGTGATGCTGGATACTGTGCTTTTAAGGGTGAGCATCTTAAGCAGAGCTTGAAGGGAGCATTGAAACTTTGGGGTCAGACATCTATTTCTACTTGTGCAACTAAATGGTAATGTTCTAGTTATGTAAGTGGCATCTTTGACACTGAGTACATGCCGTAGGCTATACACTAGCCAGATAAGCACAGGGCTATGTACACATGAAGCTGAGCATAAGTGCCTCCATAAAACAGCTGGAGGATCTTCCTATCTTTTAGGTTTAAGAGCTGAGTAGTTAAGCCACTAGCCCAGAAACCAGGAAATCCATATTCTCTGGCCCTCCTCAGGCAGAGAAGATTTGTAACTTCATCACTTTGACTTTCCAGCACTGTGCAGTGCCTTCTATACCAGCCCTCTTCTTCAAGGCAAACTTTCACACTGTGCATTTAATAGTCATTAGATGGCTTTCAGTGAAGAAATATCTGTCCCATTGAGAGGAAGGATCCAGACTAGAACCTAAGGCCTGCTTCCTTCTAGGCAGCAGCCATCTCATGGGCTCACACACCTCCTGATCTCACATACTTTTCTCTCTTGGCTGCTCAGGAGACCAGCTTTACAAGGAGGCCTGAAGGTAGTACTACATAGTGCCTAAACCTTGGTGTGGTCATTTGAAAACTGATTGGAGTCAGAGTAATACAGGTTCAGATTCCTGGGTGAGAGGTAGGGTATTGAGGCTAAAACATGGAAGAGTCTTCCTTGTCTGTCTAACAGCCCTTAGTCATAGACTTTTGTCCAGCTACATTTTTGTGACTCTTGTACACTTGACTGGACAGTGCATCGCCTACTGCACATGCTCAATATATGCCTGCACACTTACATGACAATGCTGCAGAGATAACAGAAGCACAAACTGTGTAGAAATGCCTACACAGCTAGAAAAAATGCAATTTAGGCACACAAAGGGTAATAGAATTCCACCCTGGGTGATCACTGATTACTACAACATTTAACACATGAGCCACTGCGTTGTAAAACATTATTTTTATTTAGAAATCTTGTTTTTTTTTAAAGTCCTCTGTGAGTGAAACTAGTTGTCCCTGATCAGAAAACTAGAAGGATTGCTCCCTTTTCTTTCCAGGCATCCAATGAACCTTGGAACTATAATGTTGCAAGAACAGTACCTTTAAAAAAAGGAGCTTTGCAAACCTAGCCCTGTGTCTGGTGCCTCTAGATGACTTACTCCTAAGCTATAAACTTGACTTTTATTACAGAAATGTGTCTGCTCAGATATGTCTTTCTTCTTCTATATATATGTGTGCATAGATCTAAAATATGCATCGATAAACATATTTACATGTTCCCTATCTAAGATATATGAAATAATCTATATTACAGGTATAGATATTATTTGGTACCTATTCCCCAGAACTACTTACCTTAACTTATTTTAATTTTAAACTAAGCTGTATTTACTCTGAAAGTAATATTCTGGAGCTGGTTCAAAAAAGATTGCTTCGGATATGATAAAAAGCACCGGTACATTAGGTTTTCTAGTTTAATCTGTGTGCTGTCTAAAGCCCACCTGTCTGCCGGGACTAGATTGCAGTCCCAGAGTTGTTATTTTCCTTCAAGCCAAGTTTCACTAAATGAAGAACCTCCTCCAGGGCACACAGTTAAAAATCTACCAAACAGTTCCAATCTGAATTCTCATTTATCAGCTGGGTGAATAATAGGGTAAATATGAACATGGAAGCCTCACAGAAGCAGTATAGCTGCCTACAAAATGTCATGTGGAAGGAAAAGAAAGAAGTGCTACTATGGCCTTGAAACATAGCCCAAAGCAGTTTGGGAGCACTTAGTGACCCAGAGACATGGGAATATAAGACAGAAACTTTGGCTTCTGGATCACTGATCTGAATCCAGGCTTAGCTAACAGTCACTGAAGCTTCCATCTACAGGCTGCATTTTTTAAGTGAGCTGGTGGTTTTCAGCCATTATCCTAAGATATATATATTTTTAATACTACAAAAGTTAGTATGATTCACCTGCTAACACCCAACAGCAAGGCTAAGTTCTGCATGGCCCACAGAAGCTGATTTATAGAAGCTGTCCTCACTTCTGTGCGTCCCTTGAGATGGCTGAAGATGCACTTTCACAGCAGGAGGCAACAAGACTGATTCTCTTTGGCTTTGCATCTTGTGTGGTGATTTGCACCTGTGCAAGTGGGTATCTAACACTATTGTTGTGATTGGGCACAAGCCCCAGTGTTGCTTGCAGTTACAGCATGAGGGTCATGGGATTGATTTTGCTGGTCTTTCTGAGCTGCAGGTACTCACAGCCTCTGAAAATTAGATCATTTTTATCTAAGTACATATGGAGGCACTCAGATTTCAAAGTGTTGGCATTTGACCCAAGTCCAAAGTTGCTTCATATCGAGAACTCACCCCAGGAAAAAAAGATAAACTCTCTTAGGCAAAAAAGGGAGATTACAGAGGTTTAAATAAGTTTCATATGATTTGCACTGAACTGGCCCAGTAGACTGAAGAATCAGGGTTTAACTGCTTTAAGGCACAGAATACCTGGTATCTTGAACTGGGAAGAAGATGAAACAGGGTATTTCATACCTGAGGATATAACATTCTTGCAGGTAAGCTGAGGAAGTATGGCTTGGATGAACGGACTGTAAAGAGGATAGGAAACTGGGTGGAGCATTGGGCTCAGAGGGTATTAATCAATGGCTCAATGTCTACTTGGCAACTGGTATCAAGTGGAGTGCCCCAGGGGTCAGTCCTGGGGACGGTTTTATTCAATGTCTTCATCAAAGACCTGGAAGATGGCATAGAGTGCACCCTCAGCCAGTTTGCAGATGACACCAAGCTGTGGGGAGTAGTAGATATGCTGAAGGGTAGGGCTAGGATTCAGAGTAACCTAGAAAAATTGGAGGATTAGGCCAAAAGAAATCTCATGATGTTCAAGAAAGACAAGTGCAAAGTCCTGCACTTAAAACACAACAATCCCATGCACCAGTACAGGCTGGAGGCTAACTGGCTGAGCAGCAGCTCTGCAGAAAATGACCTGGGGATTAGGAGTGGAAAATAAGCTGAATATGAGCCAACAGTGTGCCCTTGTTGCAAAGAAACCTAGTGGCATACTGGGCTGCATTGGTAGGTGAGTTGCCAGCAAGGCAAAGGACTTGATTATTCCCCTGTATTCAGCACTGGTGAGGACACACCTGGAGTACTGTGTTCAGTGTTGCCCCCCCAAAAAAGATGTGGACAAATTGGAGAGGGTCCAGCAGAGGGCAATGAAAATGGTTAGGGGGCTGGGGCACATGACTTCTGAGGATGGACTGAGAGAACTGGGCTTAGAAAGAAGACTGAGAAAGGATTTAATAGCAGCCTTCAACTACCTAAAGGGTGGTTCCAAAGGATGAAGATAAACTGTTCTCAGTGGTGGCAGATGACAGAACAAGGAGCAACAAGCTCAAGTTGTAGCAAGTGAAGTTTAGATTAGATACTAGGGAGAATTTTCTCATTTGGAGGGTAGTGAAACACTGGAACAAGTTTCCCAGAGAGGTGGTGGAACCATCCTTGGAGGTTTTCAAGATTCGGCTGGAGAAAGCTTTGCATGGGATGATCTTGTTGGGGATGGTCCTCCTTTGAGCAAGGGGTTGGACTAGATGACCTCCTAAGGTCCGTTCCAACCCTAATTTTCTACGATTCTATGGGGCATTTTTCATAAAATAGTCACCCCCAATTCGTCCAGACAGCCTACCTCTATATATGGACTTCTTATTCCTGGCATGTGGCAATGGATAAGACCATTTCAATCTTCCCATGGGTTCAGCCTGGTCATTCAAGGTAATTCAAGCACCAGCTTCTCTCTGAAAAAGAATAAAAATAACCCAGAAGTTGTTCCAGGAAGAGTCTGTATGGCATAATACATCACAGACAGCAGGTGTCTGAAATATATGGCACGATATCTAAAATGCACGATAATATTATAAAATATAAAAGGATATTACAAAATTGTACAGTTTAGATGACAGATAAAATATGTGATTTGACACACCATATATTTTCATCTTTCCTCTCTAGGAAAATTGTAATGGGAATGCATTACTTTTAAGAGAGAGTTGAAATACTCTGTGGCAGAGTCATACAGTCTAGGGACAGTGAGGGAAAAGAGAGAGAGAAGAAGAAGAGATGATGGGCAGGACATTGAGTGAGCCATGGGAAAAGGTCAGAGGAGTCTACTGAGTGACTCCTGATTTTTGCCCATTTAACTGAAATCAGAAGCTGGTCTGTATCACTTAATACCTGTTTGTTAAATGTCTCAGAAACTGACACTAGACAAATACATGATTAATAATTCATCATTTGGATCCCAACCTTAAAACAGCTTGGGGAACTTCACATGAAATACAAGTTGAAGAACTGAGAATCCTGAGTCAAATGTTTGCCAGAATAAAAGCTACCACAATACATAAAGAGCCCTTGTCACACTCCAGTGTTCCCCTGGCAGAACAAGTCTTTCATAATATGGAAATAAATCCCTGGCCACCAGCATCAGCAGGACTGGAAACCAAGAATGGATTTTGGGTTCTGTGAGTAATTTTCATGGGGAGAGGAAGTATCGTATAGTTCAAGGGATTAGCAAGACAGGCAGTGAGGAATGGTGGCTTATTGTCTTTAAACAGCATATTGTCTTTTTTTTAGTTTCTCCTTTTATTGCAATCCCACACTGAAGTGACAAACCTCTGAAAAGAATGGCAGGATCCTATGACATGTTCAAGTCACCTAAAGTCTCAGAGGAGGATCAGGCATGACAGCATGATACATTTGGGAGGCTAGGACCATTCCTTTAAACAGATTCTCTTGGTTTCTCAAAGGTTTATTTTTTTAAAATGCACAAAAACCTTTTCAAGTGTAGAGATGTGACCTTACATAGAATCATACCAGGTCTCTAGGATGAAGCCTATGGCAAGAAACAGTGTGTTGCTGAATTATTGCAGGATTATGGCAGGAAATAAGCTGTGGCTCTCAGAGAAATGATTCCCTCCTTGCTCTAGGGGAAGCTCTTTTGTTGCTAGTTATGGTACTCCCTTGTCAGCGAATTGGCTTACCTTTGTTGGAGAAGCACCGCCTATCCATCACCCCCACCTATGGAAAACTGAGAATAACCAGATGCATAACCCTTCACACAGAAGTACAAGAGAAGAGTTCGACCCCCCTTTACCCTCTTGAGCACTGCTCCAATGTACAAGCAACCCTGTAGGCAGCCAGGACAGCACACTAGTTTCTGAAGTGCTTGGATGACAAATGTACAGTGGGAAAAGAGAGGGAATTCCAGGGAAGTTCCCACCTTTGCCATTCCTTGTTAGTTAAACATACCATGGAAATAAAATATTATCTGTTAATTAATAGTAATAATCCACCCCACCTCTTTCCACCAAGGGAAGATAGGAAGATGTAGCTCTCACTCTGCTTTCATCTGTTCAAGATATGGGAGTAAACCAGACAGATCTGAATAAAAAAAAAAGTAGATCTTGGAAGCACAAGTAAGGTGGAAGACCAGCAATTCCACTGGGATTTCATTTTCAGCAGCCCTAACCTAAAAGGAAGCAACCATTTAGTACACTTTTACATGTGTTCTGAGGGTAGCTGGGGTGGCGCTTTAATTAGAGCGGCTCCAAGAGCCGCTCTAATTAAAGCACAGCCACGTCTTGTGTATCAGTGTCCTTGCACTTAAAAACGGCAGTGAGGGCACTTGAACTAAAGCATCTTTGACAAGCTTTAGATAAAGTGCTCCTGCTGCCATTTTTAAGCACAGGGACACTGATACACAAGATGCTGGAGGTTGCTGGAGCCCAGGATTGCCATGCTCCAGCAGACTTGATTAATCAAGTCTGCAGATTAATTGAGTCTGCTCCGATGCTCTGGAAATCTAGCATGTCAGAGCAGACTCCATGCTCGTGCATAAGTGCCTTTAATTCCCTGACAGCTTTGTATGAGACCAACTAAGTTACAGCACTGTTTCAGTCATAATGAGAGCATCTACATGCAATGCTATAATGTGCAGTAGTTTATTTTACTGCGTATTAGCGCGTCATGGCAAAAACCATGCTAATACCCTAATGCACAGTAGACCAAATCTACTGCGCATTAGCATCACAAAAAAGCCATACACCTTTGCAACTGTGCATTAGCATGGATGAGCTAATACACTTTTATGTGGTACCTTATATTACGGGTACTAAACTTAATGTGCAGTAGCAAAGGTACATTAATGAACATGTAGATATGCCCAGTGTCTCAGAAAAATAGGTCCAAAAAGGAACATCAAGAGAGTATCTAATTCTATTCACTGTTTTAGGCAAAATCACTTCTCCATAAACCATTTCTCAACAAGTCACTACAAGACTTCCCTATCCTTCCATGCATTCTAACCTGCCCCTCAGACAGAATCTGACATGATATAAAAGCAGGAATACAGCCTTAGCTAGGACAGTTATGTAGGGCTCCCACATTGTAGTTCCAGCTCCCTTTCCAGCTTGAGTCAATCAAACTCTCTCTGGGAGCATCTACACATGCAAGTGCTGCTAGATAGGTTTACTCTGCAGTAATTTATTGCAGAGTAAACCCACCCTGGGCAAGTATTTGGGAGAAGATTTGCTACCACTTTGCTCTGCTCCACTGTAGCAGCCAAGGTGAGCTCCAGGCTTTCCTTGGATTCTAGCCCAGGGGCTGGCAGGGAGCATGGGGCCAGCTGTCTCCTGGCAGAGGCTGGGAGATTGCTCCCTGCCCCTGGGAGCTGCCTGCTGCTGGGGCAGGCTCTCATGGTGGAGCCTGGGCTGGGGCAATATACCCCTGCCTAGGCAGCAAGGAGCTCTCAGCCCTAGCTCTATGATTGGGGGCAGAAGCCTGGAAAAGAGCTACAGGGGAGGGGCAGGTCCCAGCCCCCTCCCTGATCTGTTGGTGGGGCAGCTAGCAGTGAGCCCCTGGCTGGGCGGGGATTCCCCACATAGCTAGAGGCTCACTACTAGCTGCCCCACCAGCAGATTGGGGCAGGGGTCTTTCCCTACATGAGGCTGGGGGCTGGAAAGAAGATGCAGGGCTGGGACCTGCCCCAGACTGGGACAGTTTCCTGACAGCCCCAGGCAGCGTGGGAAAGTCTACACATGCAGCCCAGAGCTGGCTGGGACCTGCCCAAAATGGGATAGTTCCCAGCCAGCTCTGGGCTGCACATGCAGACTGGGGCTGGTCCCAGCCAGATCCAGGCTGGGTGGGGAATTCTCCCTGTGCAGGGAGCTTCTGGCCCCAGCTTCATGACTGGAGTGGGGGCTGGGAGGTTGCTCCCTACCCCCAGGAACTGCTTGCTGCCAGGGCAGGCTCCAGTGGTGGATCCCGGGCTGAGACAATGTCCCTCTTCCACGACAGCAGGGAGCTCCTGGCCCCAGCTTTGCAATCAGAGTAGGGGCTGGGAGATTGCTCCCTGCCCCTGGGAACTGCCTGCTGCCAGTGCAGGGGAACATCATTCCAGCTTGGGCTCCACCATTGGAGCCTGCTCTGGCAGCAGGCAGCTCCCAGGAGCAGGTAGCAATCTCCCAGCCCCTGCTCCAATCGCAGAGTGGGGGTTGGGAACTC
This sequence comes from Crocodylus siamensis, assembly GCF_052110815.1. NCBI lineage: Eukaryota > Metazoa > Chordata > Crocodylia > Crocodylidae > Crocodylus > Crocodylus siamensis. The sequence goes on from NC_143395.1 coordinate 159,153,034, forward strand.
CCTGTTGCCAGGGCAGGGGGACATTGTCCCAGCCCGAGCTCCACCATTGGAGCCCACCCCAGCAGGAGGCAGCTCCCAGGGGCAGGGAGCAATGGGGACAATGACCCCGTACCTAACTAAAGTCCAGTTCATTTAGTTGTTGCAATGTGCTTTCTGATTCTTAGGAAAAAGATTCTGCAGAAGGAAGAAGGGGTGCAGACAGAAGTGCAGCTCCCAGCTGTAACTCAGAATGATTTTTGCAATGCATTCTGAGTTGCAACATTACCCCAGACCAAACAGAAGTTCACTGTTGGTTGCAGGGGGGTGGAGAATCTAACTACGGGCTGGGAGCCTCCAGCCAGGTTCCCATAGAAATGGCCATGGCTCTCTGCCAGTGCTCCATGTTTCCATAATGGGAGGGGGGAAGGCAACGGAGGGAGCTCATTCTAGCAGTTCCCCAGCTGGTGCTGAAGGGTGCACCTTGGGGGTTGGGGCTCTAATACACTCACCTTACTGCTGAAAACCCCCCAGACTGAACTCCCCCCACTCCTTTCCCTCTCCCTTCCTCTTCCCCCCCTCCCCACCCCCGCAATTCTGAAAACAGCAACAGACTGGGAGCTCTGTGGACACACATTACAAAAGACGCTACATTTTTAAATGTCTTTATCTGATACCTCATGCAATGAGGGGTCAGATTTTCACCTGATTGGCCATTTTTTAAGCTGTCTGCAGCCATGTACTTGTGTTTGGTCACAGCTATAAACTGCTTTTTGTGACCAGATCAGGTGAATATTGTCACTTCTGTCTACACCCAAGGACTGGTATTAAGAGTATGAGGGGGGAAAAGGTCACCTGGAACTGAAAGTGAAATGGGGGGAGTGCACACAGATGCAAGAGGCCAGAATTTACCACAGCACTGCTTTTTGGCAGGTGGGAGCTGCAGAGTAAGCAAATTTCACCATGAACTAGAGAAGACTAGTGCAGGGGGACTGGACCCAATGATCTACAAGGTCCCTTCCAGCCCCTAACTGTCTATGAATCTATGAAAGACTGAGTGAGGGATTTAAGAACAGTGTTCAACTACCGGAAAGGTAGTTACAAAGAGGATGGAGCTAGACCATTGTGGTGGCAAATGATAGAACAAGGAGCAATGGTTTCAAGTTGCAGCAAGAGAAGTTTAGTTCAGATATCAGAAAAAACTTTCTCACAAGGAACAGACTACCCAGAGAGGTTGTGGATTCTCCATACAGGAGTTTTTTAAAACCTGGGTAGAAAAAGCCTTGGCTGGGATGAGATAGTTGGGGATGGTCCTACTTTGTGCAGGAGGTCGGACTAGATGACCTCCTGAGGTTCCTTCCAACTCTAATTTTCTATAATTCTACCTATTTCTTCCCTTTCCTTACCAAGGGAAGAAGCAAGAAGAGGAAAAGAAGGCAAATGGTGCTAGAAATAAAGAGGAAATTAGTTAAAGTGGTTACTTTAGACCTGTTAAGAATCAGTTATGGTTTATTAAAGGGCCTTCTGTTTGTCTGTGCTGGTGCTAAACCCTATGCCTCACCAGAACCTGCTGGAATAGGAAACCAACTGCTGGGGGTTCCAGACAAAAGATGCTGTTGAGTGACCCCTTCTAGCTGTCTGGAAAAGTCATGGAAAGTGTTTGAGAATAATCATTAGAGGCTGGAAAATCTACCTAGCTTCCCTCCAACTTAAATGTCTGCCATCACCAGTGTAAAAAAACCCTGAATGAACTGTTCCCACCCAACCTAAAAATGAATCAGACTATTTTCTTTTGCATGCATGTGTAAATGTGGAGTGATGTGAAGGAGTCCTGTGGGACAGGATCTAGCCCTAAATCCCCAAATCCCAGCTTAATTCTCCCACTGGGGAGCATAACTAAGATGTAGGAACCAAATGTTGGCACTCTAGGCTTCTCATGGGATTATACAATTCCTCTCCTCACCTTTTCTTAACCTCTCTGAATAAGCTAGAGACTAAAATGTTGCTAGAAAAAAGCATCTTTCCCTCTGGAGGATAGATATTAAGCTCTCTTGGCTTTCAGAAGAGATCAGCCAGCATACCACTTCCTTTGTGCTGGGGGAATGATATCACTGATTCAGAGGATCATTGAAGTGAGACATAGAAAACACCTCTTAGATCATCCAGTCCCTCTTTCTGCCAATGCAGGACTGAAACCATGCCAGTCTTCAGTTCTTAAACAACTTGTCTGTTTTGGAAGCTGGGCTAACAGAATCAGATTACACTCTTCTCCTCTGTTGGGCACAGCGGCTCATGGCTGAGTGTTAACCATTCCCGCTCACCATGGAGCGCCATCTGCAAGGGGGCCTCAGAACTCGCTGATTAATACCATTATCAAGCCTGTGTTTCTTTTCAAGCTTTGTTAAACGTGCAAGTGTGATGTATTTTCCTTGACGTTCTTTTTCCACTATTTTATTATTATTATTTGTATCCTTGTAGTTTCTCTTAACCTTTCATTTCTCTTGAGCATAGGACTTCAAAGCATATTCTGTTATCACAAGTAGCCCACATGCACACGGCCCCCTACATAAATACGTTCAGCTTGCTTCACCTTTTTGATGTCCCTACACACACATGCACTTGCACCTTCCTTCACACCCCCGTCCCTGCCCTGTACATATCGCTCCCTCTCACAGACACCCACTGTAACTGTGCATCTTACTCTTACCATCACACTTTCAGGGTGGCACCAGCCTCTTCCGGGGGCAGGGACTGAGATGGACAGAAAATTGGGGGGGCGGGGGCTGTGCCATCTAGACATGGGCCCTCTGGGCTGGGCTGGGAGCACCATGCCTCTGAGGGCTGCAGGCAGGAGCGGGGTGGGTTCAGCAGCACAGGATGGGCCATGGTGGCCCCCGGGGGGAGGCAGAGAGCTTGGACAGGGGCAGCGTTGGGAGGGGTGGCTACAAGGGGGGGCTAAGGTGAATTTTGGGGTGGCTACAGGTCCCCCAAGCCTCCCTGTAGCACTGCCCCTGCACAGCTTGCATATGTTCTATCCCTCTCCATACTCCTTGCTTCCTTACTTTGCCCTCTCTCCCCTACAAGTAAGTCCCCTGTCACTCTCACAGTCACCCCTTCTCTTCACACATTCCCCTTCCCCCTTAATACAATCCCTCTTCCACACCTTCTCCTACATGAGCATCTCTCTGCTGCTCTCTCTGTCTCACCCTGCTGTCTCTATCAGATTCTCACCTATCCTGTGCCTATAGTGGCTGTATTCTCCATAGCTCAGTAGGTCTTGGAGTATATTCCCTAAGCTGAGCAGTTCTTGCCCCAACTTCAGCCCTTTACCAACTGTTCCCATGTATAGACAGACTTGTATCCATTTCTAGCAGCAGTTTCTCAGGGCAGTGAAGCTCAGAGTCTCAGACAGGAAAACAAGAAAATGGTAATAATAATCCTTTGCCATGGATTCCCTCATGTGAGCGCTCTGTTGTGCTTTCAAGGCATACAGGCCTCTCTGTGGGGGTGAACTTTTGCCAGGGGGAGCACCAGGAGACCTTGTGATGGAGACAGCCCAGCTAACAGGAGCAGTAGACACTTTCTGACCTTCCCTCCCATCTAGAGGAGGCTAGCAGTGCTGACTGGGGACTGCACTTTCACATAGGCGAAAGCACAAGAACTGCAGTTCTGCATGTCCCTTCCACAGACAGTGTGAAGGGGGAGGTTTCTTTTGCTTTGCTTTTCTCCTGCTTTGCACACTGGCCTCTCGCCCCACAGAAATGTCAGCAACAAACTGTGATGCCACGGGTTTCCCAAATGAGAAGTGATCTAACAACCTACCAATGCCTATCTGAGCCACTGCTATTATCAAGCTCAATAAAATGGGACTAAAGCTGTTCCCTCCGTTTTTATCCTGACAGACTATGGAGTACCATTACTGTCAGTAAAGGCATGGACAGATTTATTTTGCAACTACACCATGAGTGAGACAAGGAAATACCCACAAAATGGGCATTTCAGTGACTGTGTAGACACAAAGGTGGCATACATTTGCAGACAATATAACAGGTGCTATAACAGATGCATATCACATCTATGCCACTGTACCCTCTGAACAGCTTTGCTCAGACAGAGGGGCTTATAGCACAGGAAAGCTAGACAGGTTGGGAAGAGCTGTGTGAGGTTTAATTAATTATTGTTTCTGAGCATCTCAGATGAAAGGTGCGACAAAAGTACTTATTGTGTAGCTATAGCAATTGAGACAGCACAGAGAATTAATGGAGATGAACAGAGATAGACCGCTTTATCCAACATGTGAGTAGCTAATGTTTTATTCTGGTGACTGGCTCCCTCTAAGGGCTGGTTGCTCACATCTAAATTGGATTTCTCTTAGGTGAAAAGAAAAGGCTAATGCTTTTGGTACTAATAATCTAGTGTTTGGTTTCCACTGACTACTTGTGGCATCCATGTGCATATGAACATGGCATATCACAATAAAAGGGACTGTTAAAAGAACACAGAGGAATGCCTTGAATCTCTCCTCATTGCTTCCAGATGCAATTTGTTTAGTTTACAGAGACTTGTGGGTGTTTCCCTACCTTCCTTTAACTCCTGGTCTTGAAAACTTCACCTAAAACCTGGCTGCCAAGCCCTGAACAGACTCACTAGCAACAAGAACCCTGTAGACAGTACACAGCACAGAGCTTGGGGGCACTGAATTAGAAAAATAGCATGTCACTGACTCTCCTATAGCTTTGCTGGACATTTCAGGCTACCAGCTATAATTCTGATGTGATACGAATATTTACTGGTGGGACTCAACTCCTCAAAAGAGTCAATCAATCAATTGAAAAAGGCACCCATTTTGCAAAGACAATCCAGACTGCAGTCCCACTTCACAACCTGACTGGAAACGTTTATATCTACTGACTATTTGTCATAATTAGCTAGTGGTTTCACAGACATGGCCGTATCCTCAGCCATGTTGGTAGTCAATGAATTCTTGTAAATGCTCAGCTTCAAAGCATTGCTTGCCCTATTCACACTGCTCCGTCTCTCACAGATTACCTGTAATAGCAAGTTGTGATCTGGTAGTTAACTGGAGATTTATTTCCCTCAGGAATACCAATCAGCAACCATGCAGTAAATCAGCAGTAGCTCCTAAGTATCTGCAGCACAATACCCTGTTAGCTTGCAGTGTATTACCGATAATGCTTAAGTGAGAGATTATGGGCTCAAGCACAGAGGCTAAAAGGCAGTTGGGTAACCAGAATGACTGACCACCAGAGGTAGGTCATTGCCGCTGTCCTCTCTTGTGTGACTGTGCAGTGTTTACGGCCTGTGCCACTCAAGCAGAGCCCCTGTGCAGCACTGCTGTGGTTGCAAAATGAGATGCTAATAACAACGGGGATGATGTACAGCCAAGGAACTGGCGTTTTCTAAAGAGCGCAAGGCTCATTCTAATTAGTGCTAGGGGGCATCCAGGTCAACCTTTGCTCTGCTCCAGTCATCCTCTACCTGGTATAGTCATGCTTTCTCAAGCCACTGTAGACATGTGGCTCTAGAAAGGAGGAATGAAACAAAGCAGCATATTGAGAAGCTTTTGAGCGACAGCTGCTGTTTGCTGGGAATGCAATGCCCCTACTTATTTAAAGCATTTGCGCTTGTCAAAGGGAAGATGGAACAAGGTGCAGATAACACAACTCCTGCTTCTTCCTAGTGCCTTGGGTCTTGTTTTCAGAGTTTCTTGCTCTTTTATCTTGACTTCCAGTGCCCCAGAACTGTGCATTTGTGCCTCTTTGAAAGGCTGTGTAAGAACAGCCTCTCTGCATTTCTTCACCTCTTTCAGCCTCTGCTGAAAACCTCACATTTCTTGTCTTTTTTTTACTACAGCCCCTTCATTTCTCACTCCCCTCAGCTTTTTATTCCTTCCCTAATTCTGCATTTTATTTCTTGGGATGGCAGTTTGTACAGGAAGATGCCATATAAAACCAATCTGTGTGACTGTTTTGTTTCAGTAAGGGAGATGGTGTCTGAGGGAGAGGAGTGATCACTGGTGCAGATGGGCACACATGCGGAGGAGTGAAGGTGGTGTTGGGGGGAAGTGACTCTTGTAGCTAAGGTACTGTCCCAGGCTTCAGATGCTCTGGGTTCAAATCTCTCTCTCTCCCTTAACCCTGTTGTGTGACCTTAGGGAAGTTTTCTAATCTCTGTGACAATAACAGAAGTAATAACACTTCCTTTCTCTGACCTGCTGCCCTTCTTCTCTAGTTTGATTGTATGGTCTCCAAGTCAGGGACTTTCATCAGGTACAACCAAACAAGTGCAATTATGCAGTATGTGGTGCCGCAAACATGTTTGCAGTGCCACATCCTGTACAGTCCGATGTTCTCCACACTACAAGGGCATGCTGCCTGAGCATGCACTGCTCTGTTTTTTCCCCCCGCAGGTTTTTTTGACCCCTGGATATCCAGGGGTCAAAAAAAACTGTGGAAAAAACCGCACCAAAGCAGCATATGCTTGGGCAGCACGCACTACTGAAAAGCAGAGCCCGGCCACCCAGAGTTGCACTGGCTCCGCCTGGCAGGATAGCCATGGCTGCTGCCCCAGGAGGCCCTCAGGACCCTAGGTAAGGATGCTGGGGCCAGCACAGTACTGACCCAGCCTCCCCTATTGCTCCCAGGGTAGCTGGCCACATGCCAAAGCACATGTGGCACAGGTGCTCCCTAGAGACAAGTAGCTGCAGCACAAGGTGCACCACCACTACTTATCACTGGGGAGCCGAACGTCCACGCACATCTGGACTTGGTCATAATGTGCATATACAGCACCCGTGTGATTACCTTTAAGAGTGTTGTGTGTAAGTTGTTACATTTGCTCCAGGATTGCAGGAGGAAACAGCAGAGCTGTAGGCAAGGTACTGCTCTTTGAATAAACAAGCTTTATCGTTTTAGAAGTGTAGCTCCTAGGTCTTTTGAGAATAACACAGCACCTAGCACAGTAGGGCTCTGATGTTGGTTACAAAACCTAAGCATCACTGTAATACATATGCTATTAATAACTTTAAAATAGGGAGGGCACGTGTTGTTCATTAGAAACTAGACCCTGTCAAGAGGCCTGCATTAGTAAGGAAGGAAAAACTGAATGGTTAAAATCTTGTGGTGCTGAGCTTCAGTGACTCAGAAGATTCTCTCATTAAACCTGACTATTTTTTGGTAACCTATTTATTAGTAATAAATAAGGTGGCTGACTGCTTTTACTTCTCTATTTCATAAAAACTTCTACTGACAGTTTGTGATTTTCTCGCATGTATTGGTTATTCAAAATTATTTAATGACATATTCATAAGTCTCCTTTAATCTGCAACTTGCTGTTCACAGTCTGAGATGAGATATATGTTGTTTGTTGTGATTGGTGTATAGTTTCTTCTCCCTAGTGGCGGAGCACATCTCTTAGGATCACTACTGCAGTGCAAATACTTGTGGAAAAATAATTTAAAATTCATTTTCCACAAAAGCTTGAACACATAAGCTCCATGTTCACTTTCTGTGGGCATTTATTACAATTAAAACTCAAATCACATGTATGTTTGCAGACTATGAACTTGAAAATGGCATGAACACAGCCTAAGTCAATTCATTTAGAAAGTCAAACAAGCATTTGCCGAGCACTGTTGGCAGTAGTCAGTCAATTCTAATCTTCATTACCCGTGCCTTTCTTTACTGGGAGAAGAATAACTCCAAGGTGATAATGAGGAGGAAAAAAAGGTGTGATCTACCTTTGTAGGCTCCCTTGTAGCACCTTTTTTACCATGACAGCAGAACATCTCACAAACATTAATTAATTCATCCTCACAACATCCCTAAACATTGTTATTACTATACCCATTTTACAGATGGGAAACACAGCTACATTCAGTGCAATCCAAGTTTCCCAAGGCCCATTACTTTAACCAGAAGACTTTCCTACCCTTTATTCATCTTGTCTATATGGATTGTATGCTCCTTGGGACTTTCAGTCCCAATCTCATTTGAGACTGCTAGGTACTCCTGTAAAATAAATATACTACAGGACAGTATATTCCCCTCCAGATGCAGAGTCTTAAAGGCCCAACACCTGCACTGGCCCCATTGCCTAAATTAGAGCCCCCAATAACTGCTGGTATTTTAAAACCAGACATTTGGCAATTACCCTTATGTTTTTTCCTGCAACAGAGTCTCGTAACTGTCCAGAGCACTGCTAACAATGATGTTTCTGTATTAGGAACAAAGGAAGCAAAAGCCCTGGTCATTCCAGCATCTGATATGAACTTGGCATGACTGGAATGAGGGGGAAGGGACCCTCTACCTGCATTACATGAGAGAACAATGTCAGCAGGGAAGTGTATTTTATTCCTGTACTTCTAAAGGGCTATTACAAGTAATGGAAGGTAAGAAAAAGAAATTAAAATCTATAAAAAGCACTTGACAATGTCCCTTTTAACATCACCACTGATTCCTTAGAATCCTGCCAGCGTTCATTAAGCTCTGAGAATTACAGCCACCCAATTTGGACAATAGTAATGCTCCCCGTTAAATAGACGCATGATATATAATTTGGTTTTAGCTATTGGAATACTGAGCGATTTCCCTTCATGGAAGCTCCATTTTCACATATTAAAATTCTACAGCTCTGGAGTTATGAATAAGCTCTGTTCCAAGAGCTCTTTTTTATGAGCATTGTAATAATATGTCAAGGTATCAGTCACATCTTCCTAAAAGCTTTTTCTTTCATGCTTTTTTTCTGTGGTTGTCCTCAATTCCATCTTGTTCTATTCCCCATTATTTTTGCCCAATTCCTACCCCATGAGTCGGGAAATCTTTTTCTATCTGGATTCAGACCCATCTCTATATTTTTGGCAGATGGAACAGAAGCTCTCCAAAGCAAGGCAGATCTGCCCTCTAGGTGAACATTTTCATTATCCTGATGCTAGCTTTGCTTTGAAAATTGCCTTTTTAGATTATACACAGAAGTATAGCAATGCTCATGGTATATGTGTGTATCTGAGGGGTCTTAGTTGGATGGGTATTCCTTCTTTTATCTTGAAGACAGGATAATAATCCAAGGATATGTAGAAATGTTAGCACATCAAGCTTTTTAAAACTGCAAAAATTTATATGACCCCCAGAGCAAAAACCAGACTAGGAAATAGTTTCATAGTTGGTAGGGTCGGAAGGGACCCCTGCCCTGGACAGGAATGAATACTGGGGTCAAACGACCCTGGCAAGGTGTCTATCTAGCCTCCTTTTAAAGACCCCCAGGGTAGGAGCAAGCACCACTTCCCTTGGAAGTTAGTTCCAGATCCTAGCCGCCCTGACTGTGAAGTAGCTCTTCCTGATATCTAGCCTGAAATTGGGCTGTCTACCTGGCTCTACCTTGCAACCTTCACCCAAGCATGTCAGCTCTGTGTTTCCCCTTCTATAATTCGCAGTTAGCAATGTTTGACTTACTATTATGAAGTGTTTGATGACCAGTACTATAGAGGAGTTAATTATTTCTACAAAGTTTCCCATCCCAGCAACACCAACTTAACGTTTCCATGTCAAAGAAGTTGGAGAACTGTGAAAGCCTCTTAGATGAGACATGAGACCTAGTCCTGCTTCTTTTGGGAATACATGGAAATTGTCTCACATGGCAGTCTCAGGCTCTTCACAGTCCATCAGCCCTCTATAGACATGAACTGTGAATGTAACCAGAAAATACTTATGTAAAATTAACACCTTCTAACAAACTATTCTATTTCCATTGTGCATTTTGAATCATGAAATAGCACAATCTATGCCTTATGTCTATTTTAGCTCTGTATAGCCCATGTAACTCCAACAAAAGGAGCTGGTTTTCATTCTGATGCACAGATCAGCAAAAATTTTAACACAGAGACTCAATTGCCACTGTCTCTATAACTGGTGATGATGTCTGGGCAAGAAAAAATGCAGCTTGACAGAGTGAGTTTTCTGTGCTGGCATTTGGTATGCTCTTGCGTTATGCATAAACGAGTACATTTGATATGAAAGTTGCTGGGAGATAATAGACGGAAAGACCCATAATATTTTGTCTGCTGAGTCATTTTCCAGGGGAGTGTATAAGAAGGGCTAGCTCCAGTATTTTGGACCACAACTTTCCCTGCCCCACTTTTATGCATCCAGCTTCATGTTATTTGGCTACTGCTTTTCCTGCAGAGGTGTAGCTGGGTAGTTCCACACCTGAGGCGCCATGCAGTGACTGGGGAAATGCTGCTGCTGTGCTGCTGATTGCAGCAGTGCTATCAACTGCGACTGTGGTCACATCTATTTTTGTACACATGCCTGATAATGGCAGTGCCCGGGGCTGCTGTCCCACCAGGCATCCCCTCATTTACACTACTACCTCCCAGTGTTTTGGAATCCTTTGCATTGTCTCATGCAAAGGTTGGCAATTTTTGGCCCATGAGCCAGATCAGGCCCATGGAGATGTTTTATTCAACAAACAAAGCCAGGAGGCTTCTGTGGCATTTCAGTGGCATGGAGCTTCTGCCACAAGAGGCTTTGCCCAGGTGGCAAAGAGAAGCTGCAGTGATGGTATTGAGGTGGGGAGTAGTAACTGCAGTTGCAGTGGTGGCAACACTGGCCTGGTTAGAAGTGGCCTATGCTTGGAGCTAAGTTCCACTAACATGGTCCCATTCTCCAGAACATTGCTGTCTCCTGGTCTGAGGGACAGAGTACAGATCTGCAAGCCTGGAATTCTTGAGCCCGCTTATCATACTACCTAATATGCCTGCAGAGCTCTGAACCAGGGTCAGCCACTGGCTCGAGGTGGGTCTGTACTACTTCCAAACCACACAAGGCATGCTGTAGAGAAGCAGAACATCCTCATTCCACTTGTGCCAAACCAGGAGACAAATGCAAATGGGCCACCTTGGAATGGGGCTGGGACCATGCCAACAAACACCGCTGAGAAGTAGCATGTACATCTAGTTCCACTCTAAGACAGCTACATTAAATTTGTTTCTGGGTTTAGTGCATACCAAGTGGGCATGCCTGGCATCAATGAGGTCATCCTTAGCATGGTCCAGTATATATGTGCCCTCTGCGTGGCCTTTGCTAGGTCAGTTATCCCTTCTGTACCTCATATCCCCCTCTGTAACGCAGAGATAAGTAAAAGCTTGTAGTATAGCTACCATCTACCTTTCTCTGAGCTGTTGTGAGGTTCAATTAATTAATGCATGTGCAAACAACAACTGTTGTTACAGACATGAATTCTTATTGTGAGTGGCCCTGTGACATATAGATGGAAAATCTTACCACAGCACACATTTGTATAGTGCACGGTGCATCTAGTAAGTCTTTGGCTCTGTCTTACTAGGCTGTCATGAACACATCATTGGAGATTTAAGGCTGGCCTTAGATACAAAAAAAATCCCGGTATCTGGAGTCAATCCTAGGAAGTTGGGAGCTCTTAAAAGACTTTCACCTCAAGACCCAGGCCAAGTCATTCCTTCAGTTAATGCATTCCACATGATATATGCACGTGTGCACTCATATGTGGGTGGACAATTATTTGGGCTAGAGGCTCACTTAAGGAGTTTTGGTGAGCTGTTGTGGGTCAGGAGGTGAGAGGGGGATTGGGGGAAGGGGGCTGAATCAGCCTAGTGCACCAGGGGGAATTGATCCTATCTGTTCCCAGGCCTCTCTGCCCCATACACACCGCCAGGGACACTGGAAAGAAAAAGATGGGCAGGGTCTCCATGGAGATCAGCCTCGGACCAATGCAGGCAGGGTGCATTCGTCAGGGCAGATAGGGTGGAACCACAAGCAGGTATTGAGTGACGTCCAGGCGTGGGACAGGCAGGCAGGCCAGGATCATGGGGCAGTGACAGTGCAGGAACAAGCCCCAGGGCAGAACCGTGATCAGCTCCCCACATGTTGCTGCAACATGTGCTGGTTCCTCAGGCAGGGATATGCAGAGAGTGGATTGAGGCTCAGCCCTGGGCCCCAACCCACATTGTCACCACCCTGCAATCCCAGTCCCAGCTCCTGCCTGCCCATCCCACTCCTGGATGCTGCTCCCCACCACCCACAGACCCATCCCGCCCCATCCCATCTACTAGGTCAAGTGTACCCCACTAATAGGGGTTTCAGGCCATTCTCCACAGAGACCCTGCCTTCCACCCACCTGCCCACTCTGTCCATGCCAACTACTCTGAAAAAATCAGGTGCTGGGTGTCTCATGTTGTATAGCCAAAGCTTTCAGATGCTATTTGAGTTTAATTTCTCAATATTTCAGTTTCATATTTGAAAAATGAGGATAATACCTCTTCTCCACATAGGTTTCCAGAAAACTTAAACAAATTGCTTCTGAAACATTCAGACGTTATAATGCATCTTAGGAAATCCAAGAGGATATTATTAATTCTGTCTTCAGTGCAGGGCTTGAATACTGGGAAGTAAATAAAGCCTGCCCCTTTCCCACTGTTGAATAATGAGGTAAAAACAGAATTTTAAAGAGGTGTTCATTAAACAAGCCCTGTCCATCCTGTGCTCTAAATGAGGCAGATTTCCTCATTCAGAAAAGATAATAAGCGATCATGTAATTAAAGAGCATATCAAAATGCACATGCACAAGGGGACTGAATTAAGATTGCAAAGACAACCTTAATTCTGGACCTTTTGAGTGCTTGACTTTAGAGGCTCAATATTGTTCTTTTAGTGTGGATTTTTGCATGTAATACATGTGCGTGTATGTGAGTGTGTGCAAGCACGTGGGCATTTGTTTTATAATTATAAGGTCATTCCTCTTACTTGCCTCGAGCCCCCTTTGAAAATGCAGATGCAAGAATGGATGTGCAGGGCATACAGCCATGCTATATTCTTTACTTCTGTAGTGGGGAAGAAGAAGACATACCATTCTGAGAGGCTTAATACCATGTGTACAATTACCAAAGTCGCTGTAGGTGCAGCTTCTGTGTGTGATCTTAATTAGGACAGAAAAGGAATAAAGGTGCTACTGAATGGCTAGAAGGCAGTTGCACTAAACAAGATGGACTTTAAAAGGGTAAAGGACCAAGCAAAAGATGCAATGAATGCAACCTCTCCAAAACCCAGGCAGACAGCAGGCTGTCAAGATGCCCCTTAATCGCAGCCAAGTGACAGTTACATTCAGCCAGAAGCACTGAGACTGTCAAGGAGGTGTTGGTGTGGCTGTCTCCTTTCATTTCTCTCTCTCTTTGTTTGGCCCAGGCTCCTCACACGGTCTCAGCATTACCCAATTCAAGAGGCATTGGTAGCTGGCTGAAAAGGAGAATTTTGCAGAGGACCATCAAGCATTTAAAGTGCAGAACCCTGTTTCACTTAATATACTGAAAGGCAGTAACCCAGCCACTTTACTACTTTTTCTGGCACTTGAACACAGTTTACGAACCTATGGCAGACCTAGTGTGAATGCACAAGAATCCACAGGGCTACCATATATATTGAGTAGGTTGTGCTTGTGGTGGGCCCATAGGGGGCGCTCCTAGATTGAGCCGCCCACCTCCCTGCGCCCAACCACCTTCCAGGCTCCAAATGCCTCCCTAGGGGTGCCTTACGTCTGGCCAACCCCCTTCCTGGAGCACACTCACTAGCCTGGGGGTAACGTAGGTGCCACCACCCCAAGAAGGGACTCACTCTCGGCCCTGTGTTTCCTCTGTCCTCGGGGAAACACAGGCCTAATAGTCCTATGGGTACTCAACCCAGTACAGACACTTGGGGCACTTTCCCAATCTGGGGGCAAAAGTAAAGTCTCCCTTAGTCTGCAGACCTAAGGGGTCTCTTAGGCATAATTTAGACCCACCCCTCAATAAGTCTCCCACACCAGTCACAAAGGAAGACTCTATTGTTACAGGGGTAGGGTGAAAATAGGGTACAAGATTGAGCAATATCCTAGAAATCCTAAAGAGCAAACAGTCTGGCTGAGGTAGCCTTTTGATCACGCATCTGAATTACTGCCAGCTAGATATCTAATTAGATCTCGAGTAGCTTACTCACAAGCATCTTCCAAAGGCCAGTGAAGTTTTCCTTTGGAGGCAGGCCGTTTTTAGCTCGTGAGTTTTGGGGAAGAGATCCAGTTTCAGATGGTAAAGCTTCTTGGTGTCCCCCGCATGGCTGCTGCCCCCTCCTCCTGAGCAGTCTTAACTTATATAGCCCCTGTGACCTCAATCACCTGGTCCAGTGGAGGCCAGCTCCGGTTGGTGGTCGACCAACCAATTCGAAATACATCACTAGTTGCCGGGCAGACTCCAGCCCACCAGGTAGATGCCCCTCACCCAGGTAGCCGATACCAGTCACATAGGCAGAGGGAGCAGGTTTCCCCCCTCCATCAGGAATGTAGCCAGCTCAGGTTACCTAAAGAGATAGGCTGAGGTGTGTTTCCTCTGCTGGTCTCATCCTAATCAAATGGTCACAGCACAGAGATTTATTCACATTGTCACAGGGCAGAGATTTTGGGGAGAAATCATGGTGGCTTTCTGCCACAGTGCTATGGCTGAGCAAATACGTAGCTTTGTACATGCATACCTGAGCATAAGTCCTGAAATGCTGGGCTGTCAAAAAAAAAGAGAAGGAGGATCCTTTTATGTTTTAAGCCTAACATTTGGAGCATTCATCCAGAACACAGAAATCCAGGTTCTAAGCCATGCTTACTTAGAGGGTATTTGAACTCCTAGCAAAGTGCTCCATCTTCCAGGCAACAGGTTACACAACTAATAGTGATCCCATAGGCCCTCTTTTTAAAGCTGAGCCACTGAAACTTGCATTTACTTGGATAAAATGGTTGTAGAATAGTAGGGAACATTTTACTCTACTTGGAGCAAGCATCTAGGGCTCTCCCCTTCCAAAGCATCATCCATTTCACTGAACCACACACTATCTAGCTTGACCTTTTTCTTTTGGTCTCTCATATCTCCCTTACTTGGCTGTCCAGGGGGTCAGATTCAAAAGGCTGGCTGGAAGGGGCTTTGGATCATGCCTAGCTTTTGCCATGGTCGTTATAGCCCTGGGACGGGAAGCTGAAGATATACAAGTTCAAATCACTGATAAACAAGTGGGACCTAGTACCTGGTCTCAGACTTCCTAGGCAAGTGCCCTAGCCATTAGACTAAAACATAGGAGGATCTCCCCCTCTATCCAGCACATACCCATCACAGGTTTTTGCCAGGAAAAATTCCATGACTTACAATCATCTGGGTCAAGCATGTACAGAGTTCAGCCTACTGCTCATGTTCAGTAGCTGTAGGGATGCTTATACAGCGGCACAGCATGGGGAAAAGGAACATTTTCTGTGTGTAAGTACCCAAACTGGCAGTTATGCAGTTGGAAAACTGCTGTATGGGCACATAAAAGAAAATGATTTTGCCCAAAGTGCTCACAAAACACACCCTAGTAAGACTGGTCACCACACTTCAAGAGGGATGTGGACAACGTGGAGAGGGTCCAGAGGAGGGCCACCCGCATGATCAGGGGGCAGCAGGGCAGGCCCTATGAGGAGAGGCTACGGGACCTGAACCTGTTCAGCCTCCACAAGAGAAGGCCGAGGGGGGATCTAGTGGCCTGTTACAAACTAGTCAGAGGGGACCAGCAGGCACTGGGGGAGTCCCTGTTCCCCACTCTACCAGGAGTGACTAGAAATAACGGGCACAAGCTGGCAGAGGGTAAATTCAGACTAGACATCAGGAGGCGCTACTTCACTGTCAGGGTGGCTAGGATCTGGAAACAACTTCCAAGAGAAGTGGTGCTCGCTCCTACCCTGGGGGTCTTTAAGAGGAGGCTAGACAAACACCTTGCTGGGGTCGTTTGACCCCAGTACTCTTTCCTGCCATGGCAGGGGGTCGGACTAGATGATCTGCTCAGGTCCCTTCCGACCCTAGAAACTATGAAACTATGGTGGAACAGGGCAGTCTGTCCCCATAAGAAGGGGCAGACTACCCGATTAAGGCCATTCGGCTATGGTGACTTCTGCTAGGAGGGAGTGTCCCCTTGGGAGTTTTAAAACCCAGAGGGTTGAGAGGAGTCAGATTGAGATGGCAGGGTGCAAGGAGAAAGGAAAAATGGTATGAGCTGACCACCTTCCTGCACAGAGGGGCCAGGCTACTGTCCTGGGGCCAGAGCCAAATTGCTCCCCTCCTAGTGCCCATAACAGGGCATAAGGGTTTGATTTTGTATGTGTGTATGTTTGTTTGGTACCTAACAACTGAGAGGACTTGTGGAGAAGCTCCTCAGGGAGCTAAACCCACGTACAGAAGCCAGCAGGTCAAGCTACCCACTTACAAAAAGGTAATGAAACTCTAGAGCCCTTCACTCCAAAGCACTTGACAGAGTAGAACACATCTGCTATAGTGACTCAGCCTTTTGGCACTACTTCTAGCTGTTCCGGATTTTGCAGAATATCAAGCAATCTCCCCTAAAGGAGCACATGGGGGCCTTTCCCTGGTTTTCCTAAAACCACAGAGCTGGATCTATCCCAGTTTCTCACCCAAGCCCACACTGGCTTAGGATGCCTATCTAGGCTAGCTGAGAAGTGGCTGAGAATATGGGCAGCAGACACATGGTAGAGGTGTGCCCTGGGGGGGCATTACAAGTCAGTGGGTGTATCTGCACATTCATTAGTGGGCTGTAGTTACTGTACATTAAATTTAGTATTTGTATAATCAAACACTAAATTAATTCACAGTAACCAGCATTGTGGCACAGTAGCACCAGCACACACATTTTTAGTGACACTATGGCCCAGGAGCCTAATAATACCGTGCAGTAGCATATTAGCATTGTTTGTGCTGTGATGCACTACTGCAAAGTATTATTAAATGACTGCTCCATTACGCCCAATAAGAAGTAGAGTAATCCTTAGCACTGGTGGCCAGTTTGGCCCTAGTTGTCTTTAAGATTGGTGGGAAGTGGGACGATGCCTTGAAGCCAACATTCCCTTCCCTCACTGAGCTACTCCGCATGGAACAAATAAGGATCCAAATAGATAAATCAATGAAGTGCAGAGATCTAGACTACTCCTTGTTCTAAACAATCCCATATCATGTCTTACAAGTGTAAGAGCAAGAATATAAATGTGGTATAGCTGACAGAACTATAAGCAGGCAAACAGATAGCCAAGGCTTAGTGCCCCAGCCAAATTCTGTTCCGGGAAGCTTATATTCTGTTTGCCCACATTCCTCTTAAACTTGTCAGAAAGAATGAAAGAAAGAAGAAAGAATTCCAGCAGATCTTTGATGTATGCAAAGGATCAAGGCTTTGGCTTTATGTCTCATCTAAAGCAAGAAATTCAGGCAGCACAGTATCCCTCACTGCCATGCTGGGACCCTGGTTTAGAACAAAGTCAGAGGGAAGAGAGCTGTTGATCTCTCAAGAACACTGCTTCTTCCAAAACTATTTATCTAATCATTAATAAGGAGAGGTCCCAATTGACTCACACTTTGAACTCTCTTATCTACATGAGGCTCTTAAAGCTGTCCAAAAAAAGCTTAGCTGTATCTCCTTAAAATGAGAAAAATCAGAATTTGGCAATCCTCAGGGATATGACAAATTCTGAAAGGTATTCCATCCAGTCCTTGATTATCCTGTGCCTTCCAGATGAACATTAAAATGTTCAGATCCTCAAGGCATCGGGGTCATCAACATCAATGTTGAATTGGATGGAGCTATGAAGTGGGGTTCCCCAGCCACTGGGTCTGGTATTATTTAATACTAGCTGAAACCTGCAACATATTTGTGATTAATTTTTTATTGCTAAAGTATTTCTTTAAATACAGGATTTTTAGCTATCCTTTGACTGAATACTTTAATGGAATCAAAACTTCTCACCCTTGAAAAGGCTACATAAAGCTGTCCATGTGTAAACACAGGCATAGAAATATAAATACATATTTTGTCAAAAGTCTGACTGTGTGACTTGTTCATAGTCATAGAATAAGAGAACCCTTGTACATGCAACCAAGGACCCTTGTACATGTGAGGAAATTTCCCCTTTTAGTGGTTTAATTGCCCTTTTTAATTATTTAATTATGTAACAGTGTACAAGTTCAGCGGCATATTTAGATTTAAATGACTTTTTTACGTAGCAAACTAAAACACATTCCATGTATTTTAGTTTGCTACATAACAAATTACAGCAATATTCCTCAAATGTACAAGGGCCCTAGCCAGAGAAGGTGGCGGGGACAGAGCATGGGTGCTGGAAGCCTGGGCATACTCAGGGAAGCTCAGGCTTGGCAGGCTTCTGGCGCCCCGTGCACCATCCCCACTGCCTTCTCCAGCTGCTAACATACCCAACTGCCCTCCTGCCACTTTCCCAGGGCAGCCAGCCCATTCCCAGGCAGTCCCAGATGGCAGAAAGGCAGAGGGGACAATGCATGGGGTGCTGGAAGCTCTCCAAGCCCAAGTCTCCCCAAGTATGCCTGGACTCCCAGGCCCCCATGCCCTGTTGTATCTGGCAGGTGCTGCCTGTGAGTTGGGACTGCACCTCTGCAGCTAGCACCCCACCTGGGAGGCCCCGGGGGGCACTGCCACTGTGGAGGGAAGCAACTGGTCCCCCCCCCACA
Organism: Crocodylus siamensis; assembly: GCF_052110815.1. Classification (NCBI taxonomy): domain Eukaryota; kingdom Metazoa; phylum Chordata; order Crocodylia; family Crocodylidae; genus Crocodylus; species Crocodylus siamensis. The sequence continues at coordinate 159,171,590 of NC_143395.1, forward strand.
GCTCATGGGCTGTGCAACCTGGTGGCAGCTCAGGTGGGGAGGCTCCGCTGGGGAAAAGAGTAAAGTAGCGAAAGGCCTGATCTCTTTTTTATCCCGGAGCCTACTTGTGCCTCCCGCAGCTGGGGAGTGAGCTGCCAGCGGGTCGCACAGCCCCTGAGCTGCAGGGGCCCCCGGTGCTTTCCTCTGCAGTGGTGGTGCTCCCCAAGCAGCACCCACCTGCTGGCACCACACCCAGTCAGTCCCAGGAGGTGCTGCCACCGCGGAGGGAAGCACCAGGGGCCCCTGCAGCTCAGGACCTGCTGGGAGCTTGCTCCCCAGCTGCGGGAGAAGCAGGCAGGCTCCAGGAAAAAAAGAAAAGGATTAGGCCCCTCACTGTTTTTTGGTTTGTTTTTTTTCCTTTGGTGGAGCCTGCCTGCTCCACAGCAGGGGCCCCAGTGCTTCATTCTATCTCTGACTTGCCTGCATATCTTTGAAATACCTCAGGATCTATAATAATAACAGGCATGTTCTGTCTGTCCAGAGCACTCCGATTGGTTGTTTCAGTAAGCATTGTGACTGGCTGCCGAGACAACCAATCAGAGTGCTCTGGACAGACAGACTAAGCCTATTATTATTACAGATTTGAAGGATGGGATTGGGAGCACATTTAGAAGATTTGCAAATAGTACCAATCCGGGCAGAGTTGCAAACTTTGGAAGATGAGATTACAACTCTGAATAACACTGATCATTTTTTTTAAAAATGGTCTGAAATTAATTCAATGAAATTCAATCAAGACAAATGCAAAGCTCTGCACTTAGAGTGGAAAAATCATATGCGCAATACAATTAGGGAATGACTGGCTAAGCTGCAGTACTACAGAGAAAGCCTCATCAACAAAACTCCTCTTAAGGGGCATATGAGGAGTTTTCCCTGGGTTGTATCAAGTCAGCATCACTGGGTCTATGCACTATGAGGAATCAGCTAGGGGTTTTTTTGGTTTTTGCAGGGGTTTTTTCCAGAAAGAGCACACTGTTGATTCATATTCAGCTTGTAGTTCATTCTAACATCCAGTTCATTTTTCTGCAGTATAGCAGCTAACCAGTTGTTCTCCAGTCTATACTTCTGCTTGTGCGTACTGAGTGGGATTGTCACCTGTAAATCAACACAAGTGATTCTTCAATTCTGTTCAGCACTGGTGAGGCCTTACCTGGACTACTGAGTCCAGTTTTGGGCACCACCCTTCAAATAAGAGGTGGACAATTTTTAAAAAAATCCAGTGAAGAGCCACACAAATGATCAGAAGGAGAGGTGCCGATTACATGGGGGCCCAAGGGCCCTGCACCGCCCTCCCCCCCATCAGGAAGATAGCTGTCACCTGAAATGCATAAAACTTTCCACATGTCCATCATCTTAGCCCCCCCCCCCCCCCCTCTCCCCAGCAAAAATAAAAGCTGGTGCCTATGATCAGAAGTCTAGGAAACATGACTTAGGGGGAAAGGCTAGGAAAAACTCAGATTATTAGTCTGGAGAAGGCTAATTATTTAGGCTGAGGGGAGATTTGATAACAGTCTCCAATTACCTAATTATGATGAGGATGGTCACTTTCTGTGGTCACAGGGAACAGGATGAGAAATAATGGTCTTAAATTGCAACAAGGAAAATGTATTAGGGTATTAGGAAAATCATTCTAACTATGAGGGTAGTTAGGCATTGGAACAGATTTCCAAGAGAAGTTGTAGAATCTCCAACTTTGGAAATTTTTAAGAGCGAGGTAGAAAAATATTTGTCTGGATTGATTTAGCTAGAGACAGATTTCAGTTCCGTTATGTCTACATACAATGCAATTACAGCAACATAGACCTATCACTTAATCAATTTAATCTCTTCTTTCATCAGAATATTGGACCATATGACCTTCCAAAGTCTCTTCCAGTTCTATTTTTTCTCTAATCCCATGAAATGCCCCCCACCCCTTTACCTTTCCACACACAGAGCAGATTTATGTTACCAGTCTGACTCATTCTGAAGAACTGCTTATGCAGTAACTCTCTGAACATAGAGCATATTGACCCTTTTTAACCTATCCTTGGGCATTTCTTAGGAAATGATAACTGAGGCCTCACCAGACCAGTGCATAGTTTTCTCTCCTTTCCCAGTTCCCGGCACAAGTATTAAGTATTTAGTGTAGCAAGACAGCAGTCATATAAATAAGTAATCGATAGCATCAGAATGAATTGAGGATGAAGTGTCTGTGATCTGCATTTGTCAAGATAGAAGTAAAGGGTAACTAGTTCACTGCAAACACAAGCACCAAAGTGAAACTTAATTTCCCTGGATAGCATAAGGAGATAGCTTGTGATGGTGGAGAAAACAAGAGAGGCATTGGCAGCAGAGCAAGACAGAGGTAGAAGGAAATATTTGTTGACACAAATATTTGAAAAAATAAATATTCATGGAAAATTCCTACAGCTTCCCAGGGCATGAATTTTCAGTGGGGATAATTTCAAAACCATCTAAGCAATTTAGTAGCCTAACTCAATGGTGATCAAACTTTTTGCCTCACTGAATGGATTAGCAATGTGGGACCAGTTCATAGTCTGCACACAAGGTTGGGCCCCACATGCTGAAATCGGCCCTGCGCTGCCTTGGCCCCATTCACCCAGATCATGCCCTGCTCTGCCTTGGCCTGGCCTCACTTGCCTTGATCGGATCCCATGCAACTTTAGCCTGGTTCCATGTGCCTAGATCAGGCCCTGTGTTGTATAAGCACAATAGGCCTATGCAAAATGGCTACCATTCGCTTTGGATTCAGAGTCAGCCGATTTGGGGGACACTGATTCAATTAGGTGATTCAAATCACTGTCCCGAATCTATTCGGCCAAATCTGATTTGGAGATTCAACTGCTGCTGAATCAGCTGAATCTCTGAATTAGACAGGCCCACCCTCTGCCCGCTCTCCCAGCCTGGCAATGGCTGCTCTGCCCACCTGAACTCCCAGCTCTCCGAGAAAAAAAAGCCTCCACTAACTGGCTGAAGCCCAGCAGAGTGTGATCCCCACTGCCACCCCACTGTCCCACGCTGCATGGGGGGCTCTGCCATGAACCCCCAACCCCCGCCTACTTCCCCAGCCCCACCCCCATTGCTGCCTCTCCTGCCCCAGCTCCAGCCCTTTAATACAACCCCCCCCAAAAAAAACCAACTTCAACCAGCTGCTGCCCAGTGTGGGGGGCAATCTCCACTCCCCCCACTGCTCCACACTGTGTGGAAGGCTCTGCATGAACCCCCAGAGTCTCTGAGGCTGCTGCAGGAGCTGGAGCAGGCGGAGCAGGCATGGGGGGGGCTAGGGGAGGTCGGGGGTCTTATGGCAAAGTCCCCCACATGGCATGGGACAGTGGTGGGGCAGAAAGGATTGCCCCTCCCAGGCAGCAGCCAGTGAGTAGTGGCTTTGTTTTTAAAGCACCGGGAGCTGAGGCAGGCAGGATAGCCATGGGGGGGCTGGGAGAGTAAGTAGGACCAGGGTGTCTGCAGGAGGAGGCAGGGGGTGGGGCCTGGCAGGGATGCCCCCATAGTCCTCTTCCACCTCCTCCATCCACCTCCCTCCCCCACTCCCTGCTTACCAGCTCGGAATCCGTTACCAGCTCCCTGCTGCAGTGGGTGGGGACTGCACAAATTACCGAAGCTCTCTGAATCTTTTCCGAATCAATTCAAAGAGCTTTGAATTCATTCTGACCTTTTAACTGGTCCCCTAATTCAATTCAGATTCAGAGATTCAGCCACCGAATCAGGCCAAATCTCCTCCAAATCGAATCAGCACTGAAAGCTTCACACAGCCCTAAAGCACAACTCTGTACCCCAGAATGTGGCCCCACCTACCTGATCTAGTATGCCGAGTCATGCTATCTGGACCACTGGATTTTCCATCAGTCTAGATATTTATCAGCAGGGGAGTGGCAAATAATGCTGTCACTGCTCCCCTGTCACCAAATTTTCAGACCCATGGGGAGTTCAGGGGGCTGAATGACAGCTCTGTTGGCCAGATCTCACCAATGGGTCAGCGGTTGAGCATGTCTGGCTTAACTCACCATTTCAAAAATAGTTTAGAAACTTAAGTTTCATTGGGTGCATCTACACGTGCAATTAATCTGATGCAATAAACTCTAGGCCTGTTTGGGCTGGAGTAAACTGCTCTCAGGTGCAGTGTCTATGTGTGCGCCTGGAACAGCAGCAATTTGAGCAGTGGCAGAGCAGCCCCAGAATGGCAGACGCCACGGAGGGGGGTAGGATGTCAGTCCCAGGCTCCATCTGGTGGCTGAGGGGCTAGCAGGAGGCAGGAGTCTGTTCTCTGGTTTCCTGAACTGATGGTGCAATTTGTGCCTGCAGTCACCATCTACATATACATTTGGCTGGAGTTACTTACTCTGCTGTAAGTGGTGGAGTTAATTAGTTTACCACACCCAAATACCAGCGCATATGTAGACAGTGACACTTTATTGCAAAGCTACTTAGATACCTGGCAATAAAGTGCACGTGTAGATGTACCCACTGACTGTAAGTGAGAAGTAGGCTCCTATGTGGCCTAGGATTTGTTTATGCTGTTGTGATGCAGCTCATGTAGACATACCCAATATGATTATTTCTAACAGAGTAGCCATGGCAGCACAGAGCTTAACTGCAAACTCTAACTGTAAAGCTGGGTAAATACTAGAGCAGTTAGCCCATGCTGAGCTCCATGGGACTGCTATACTGCTAGCAATACTAGTCTTGGGTTGTTAAGAGGAAAGTTACATCTACATGAGCTGCCAGCATAGCAACGTAGACATATCCTAAGTCACTTCTGAAAATGGATCTCAGGCTTATAAGTCATTTGGGCACTTCTGAAAACTTTGCCCAGTCCAATTTGCACATGTGGTTAAGCAATGTGCACTCGGCTTTTATTTGTTTATTTTCCTGTTTGGCAGAAGGTAGGGCAGGATGACACCTTAGAGACAGGCTTGTTCAAAGATGCATGAGCTTTTACAGGCAACAGCCTGCTTCATCAGATGCTATGAATCGGAGCACTCCAAGGGCCCGGTGCTTAGCTGGTATAACTCGTCCTAATTCTACTGACTTCCACTGAGCCATGAAGATGCACACAAGCTGCTGATCACCCTGGGGGAGAATACACCTGCAGTGCTGCCCAGCCATCCGGGTACAACAGAGGTTTTTCTGGCCAATGTAAGTGTGTCTCACTGCTCCATGTATTTAACTGCAGGAAGGCAGAAAGCACCACAAGAAGCTCAGTGGATGTATACAACTATTTGCAAAATAAGCACATCTTAAAAGAGGTAAAGATTTTCTAATTTTCCATCCTACAGCATGCTAGTTCATTTTAAAGGAGATTATATATTTTGTTCTCTGCTCAACCACTGCATTGTTTAGTTTCTCTGTGATATATAGTATCTAGTCTTGGGACCTCATTGTTCTTTCATTTATCAGCATCATCTATTTATCTCTCATTCAAACTTTTTGATCCACCCCCCCATAATTAATTTGTCATTCTCCCTGGTATTTACACCCATCTGCTATATGTAGAAAGTCATCATGTCCTCCAGTGTTGCTGCTGTTAACCAAACAATGTATATTAAGCAGTTTAAAACCTCATCCAAATGCCAATCAAGTTATTGTGAATCATTCTATGGACTTCCACAGGTTTTGAATCAGGCTCTTCATCCTCCTTTCAAAGTTAATCCCACCAAGATTCATCTCCTTCCTCCTTTTCACCCATTTTATTCCATTTTCTTGAACAGCATCATGAATATGCCCCCAGAACTATCCTCAAAATATTCCATTCTTTTTTTTCAAACTCTACTTTTCATGCTCAGTTGAAAGCTTTTCTTAAGACAGAAAGAAGCAAGGCATCTGCCTGACTGAAAGAAAAGGAAAGGGAGTCTAAAGGTGTCTAATCAGAAAACCCCAAATTTCAAGGCTGTGTGGATTAGGAAGATACATATGCCACACATTCTACAACTGCAAAGGGTGAAGTGAGGTGAATATGAGATTTGTAATTCCTTGTAATTCCTTTTGAAGGGTTTACTGTGTGGATCTGCTGTTCAATTACCTATAGGGCAGCAAAGAGATTAGAAAGGGAGAGAATTTTCTCTGTAGCACACAAGAGGACTTAAACCTGAACTACAAGTTAGAAAATTTCCATGCTCAGTACTGTGGTGTTTTAAAAGTGAAAAGAAAGAGAATTTCCCAGCATAGATCCAAAGTCTTCATTTCAATTCAGCCCCCCTACATTTTCAAAGATTCTCATAGGGTAGGCATTGCCACCCTTTCTTTACCCTCACTTGTCTTTCATGTGAATCCTGCAGCATAAATCCTGTGCACCTGAGGCAGGGATAAATGTGGTCTTCAGTTTGCTTCGAGAAGTGACAAAATGAACTTGGGAGGAGGAGGGGCTAAAATTCACCACCCTTACAGAGCATGACCTTCTAGGAATATTACTGTCCTAAGCAAATCTTACCTTAGAGCACAAGGAGCTTCAAGTATTGTTAGAAACAAAGCTTAGCAAAATCTACATCCCTTCAACTTGTGAAGCTGTCCTGTTTGGTGGGGTGCACTATGTACAACACCCACAATATGGGTAATGAGTGGGAACCTAATCAATTTGTGATATGGGGGATTTCACGGAAATTGTGAAATTGGGCATTGTCTGCAAAAGTGGGCATTGTCCACAAATTCCACAAAATAATAATTTTAAAAATCCTGTGCTAAAAAAAACATGCTGGCTTTCCTTGTAGCCCCCTGGGGGTGGGGAGGAACCACTAGCACAAAGCGGAGCAGCCAAGATGGTAGCCAGCCCACCCCTTGCCACTGATTGACTGAGAGGGCTGCCTGTCACATGGCCCCACTCTTCTCCACTAATCTGCAGCAAGAAGTGGGGCTACATAATGGACACGCCCCCAGCCAATCAGCAGTGAGGGTGGGGCTGCATGACAGCCCACTCAGACAATCAGTGGCAAGAAGTGAGGCCACTAGGGCCCCTCAGCCAGTCACAAGTGTGAGGGGGCCCCAGTGCAGTGACCTGCAAAAATGGTGGCCGCCCCTGTGATTGGACCTCAAAATCAACTGCCTGTCTCCTCAGTTTCAATAGGTCCCAGTGAGGAGTAAGCTCCTCTGTGGAATTCTCTCCTACATCCAGCCAACGACAATGGTTTTGATGATGTAATTATTTCCTGTTGTGAATCACTGGCTGGAAATATTGTCAGTTCCTATCCTAAGATGTTGTGTGTATGCACATGAGCTGCAGGGAGTGTGGGGCATATGTGTGTATGTGTGAGTTAAATTCTGGAAAGAACCACAACACCCCAGTTTTCCTGCTTGTATAGCTAAAAGTAGTGCTTCAAGAGTAAAATTCACTCCAATGCAGTAAGCTGGCATGAGGTTTATTTTCTATTTTCATGGTCCGGTTCTTATTCAGAGTCATTTTCACCCACAGCAGTTATGGACAATAATGCCTCCTTTCTGCAAACCTTCAGGGTATGGATATCCTACTGACTTAAATGGGAGTGCTGTGCCTAGATATCTTGCAGGAAGGTTTATTATTATATATTTATTATTTGTTTTGCTGTCTCAGCTGGAGGCCTCCTGTCAGGAAGCAAGGCCCCTGTAAATTCCTAAGTGTAAATTAATGTCAAGATATGAAAAGTGCCCTCTGATCTTCAGCGGGCCCTTTGCCCTTCACAGAACGAGCTAGAGTTAACTTCACTTTCCCAAGCTCAAACAAGCTAAGTCCACTGCAGCAGTATGTATTGCAGGCTGTGTTGTGGGGAGGGTGGTGGTAAAGTGCCGTCTCTTCAGCTGACTCAAGCTGTGTTCTGCTCAGCTGCCTCCGGGTTTGTTTTAATAACTCAGCTGTTTGAGTATCATTAAAATGGCTCTGACTGGAGCCTGTGATAAGATAGCGATCAGCATATGAACCAAAGTGACTTATTCCACAAATAATATTTGCCAGTGCTCTTATGAGAATAATGAAGCTGCCACTGCAAGGAGCTCAGAGAGAGGGAGGGAGGAGAGGAGTTAACTGTGAGGTCTTCTCAAGAAGAGAGTATTAAGAGCCTTTACAAGGCTGTCAAATTGGTGTCAGAGAGCTTCCCTTTGGGAAAAGTCAGGTTTGAAGGCCTGAACCCACCATATTTCATGTGTGGCAATGAACTGGAGAGGCATCAGCCTCAGCTTCACTTATGCACATGCAAAGTTACAACAGTGTTGGGCATGTGTTCTTCAAGAGAGGCCTGAGCCCTGAATAGCAACAGATGCTGCAGGGTAGAAGAGATGACGGAGTCAGCTCAGAGAAATATCACAGGGACTCTTTACCATGGCTGCTTACACACACACCCCCACAGGCCCTGTGATTGTTCTGACTAGCACAGCCTTTGCTGCCATGTGTCACAATCAACAAAGATGTGACCTGCTCTGGACTAGGCATTGCTGTAAAAGACTGCTGCTGGCTGCAATATAGCACTCAGTTACATCAGCAGGGCTGCATGGAGGTGGTATGAGCATGTGTGGGGAACAGAGCAGGAATGAGGGGCCAATGCAGACGTGGGTTAGCAAACAATGCTCACCCAGCACTTGCCTGTACTGATTCCAGCTTTGCTCAGTGCCTCCTTTCATGAGCGCAAAATTCAGTGATAACTTTAATTTAAAGAGCAGATCAAAAAGCAGAGCAACACATTCCTATTCAGTGCATGCAAGGAAGACTCAGAACATCTTCATTTGAACTCTGTGGATATAATTAGTCAATCAGAAGTAGAAGGAAGTGAAACCTTCCCAGTTAATAACCAGCAATGTGCCAGAGGAGGTTCTCAGGAGCCAGAGGAGTCACTTGTGAAAAGCCTGTCAGTGCACTGAAGGAGATGTTGGGGAAATGTTCCTGTGTCCAATAGTTACCCCTCTTGGCATATGGATAATCTCTCTCTTTCTGGAGAAGTTTTTATATCTAGAGCTTATAAAAGTATTCTGAAAGAGCAGCGGGCCTTTGGTAAAATCAAATTTCCCCATGGAAGTTCCTAATTTATTTTGAAAATCCCACTTTCAGCTGGAAAAAATATTCCAAAGGAAAACTCCTAACTAGCTGTCCAACTAGATGCCACTTCTCTGTCTGGTCTTGCCTGCTCAGTGTCATTTGAGCTCTTGGGCCGGCTCAGCCCCAACATATTTCTTATCTCCACACACACAGTTCCTGGTTTAGGGATGCTGTGTGGGTCACTTCCTCAAATTCCACAATGCTCAAATTTAAAAGAAAGGCTATAGGTGCTTGGCTTCAAGAGAGGCCCCAAGTTGTGCACCTTGAGTGGAAGAAGGCACCTAAACCATAGAGAAGGAAGTGATTTAGGACACACCTTTGCCTTCAGAGTATCCCCACTGGATAACTTTAGGTGGCTCCTTTGGATCCTGTTCTGTAGTCTGTGGCAGGCCAGTAGGGGGAGCTCCTGCCTTGAGTCTCCCACCTCGCTAGGCCCATCCACCTTCCGGACTCTCTCCAGGGCACCTAAACCCTGGCAGACCCCCTTTCAAGCCCCACCGCAGAGTCCGGGGGTAACGTAAGCTGCCACCACCCCGAGGGGGGACCCTTTTAAGCTCTGTGCCCTTAGGAAAGCACAGGCCTAATAGTCCAATGGGTACTCAACCCAGTACAAGCACTTGGGGCACTTCCCCAAGTCAGGGGGCAAAAAGGAAAGTCCCTCTTAGTCCACAGACCTAAGGGGCCTCTTAGGCATAATTTACACCCACCCCTCAATAAGTCTCCTACACCGGTCACAAAGGAGAACTTTATTGATTACAGGGGTAGGGTGAAAATAGGGTACAAGATTGAGCAATATCATAGAAATCCCATAGAGCAAAACAGTCTGGCTGAGGTAGCCTTTTGATCACGCATCTGAGTTACTGCCAGCTAGATATCTAACCAGATCTCGAGTAGCTTACTCACAAGCGTCATCCAGAGGCTGTTGGAGATTCCCTCTGGAGGCAGGCCGTTCCCAGCTCATGAGTTATGGGGGAGAGAGCCAGTTTCAGATGGTCAAGCTCCTCTCTAAGTCTGAGTCCCCCGCATGGTTGCTGCTCCCTCCTTCTGGGCAGTCTTAACTTATATAGCCCCCATGACCTCGTTCACCTGGTCTAATGGAGGCCAGCACCTGTTGGCTGTCGGCCAACCAATTTGAAATACATCACTAGTTGCCGGGCAGACTCTAGCCCACCAGGTACATGCGCCTCACCCAGGTAGCTGATACCAGTCACGTAGGCAGAGGGAGCAGGTTTCCCCCCTCCCTCAGGAATGTAGCCAGCTCAGGTTACCTACAGAGATAGGGTAAAGGTGTGTCTCCTCTGCTGGGCCCATCCTAATCAAATTGTCAAATTGCAAACTGCCATTAGCAGCAAATCTGCTCCTGTGTCCCTGTATGTGTAGATGCCTGCCTGGGAGCATTTACTCATGGGTAGTGGACTCACAAATAAACTGGTCCCAGATCAAATGCATGTGTACAGATATCCAGTTGGTATGGGATGGTTTGGATCAGGATGATCCTGCCTCAGGCAGAGGATTGGACTAGATGACCTCTGGATGTGCCTTCCAGCCATACTTCTCTATGGGATCATCTACACAAGATGCTATGGCATCATAGTGACACAATATGATGCCATAGCGTCCGTTGACAGAAACCATAATGCCAACACTACATCACCATAGCAATGCACTCCCTCACTATAGCACATTGTTTCAGTGATGTAGCAGCCAAAAATAACCATGCACTGCCAGCACAGCACAGTATGGGCTATTACTGTGCCATCTTTTAGTACTTCCAAAAGAAAGTACTAAATGATAGCTCAGTAACAACAGCACCATACGGCCACGTGTAGATGTGCCCTATGATTCTATTATTTAGGAGCTTATACTGCAAGCTGCTTTTGGTGAAGATTGTCCTTAGAATGCATACTATCTATGTGTACTCTGGGTATATTGCTTAGATCAAAGAACTTCCAATTGTTTGAAACCTTTAAGTGGTAAGATAAATACACTTGCTTTCACATTTGTTGTCATTCACTTCTTGTAAATGAGTTCACAAGGCGGAGTGCCTGAATAAACAGTGAAGTCTGCATGAGTATTAGAAGAAAGAATAGCATTATGGCATCAACCAGCCCAATTAAACCTAAGCAACTTACCTCAGAGTTCATGTTTTCCTAGCACACTGTTCATGGAGGAGATAAAGACCAAGATTTATTTGCATAAATTATTCAGCAAATAATTTTGAATTGCTAATAAATTTAGGAAAACAATAAGTCATTTGTGGGTAGCTTGGGAACAGAAAAAACCTAAGAGGTGAAATTCACCTAATGAATTATTCACTGTGATTTAACTAATAGCACCAATTAATACCTATATAGCTTGTTGGAAACAGCAAGCACTGTGCAGATGTTAGCTTTGTCTAAATGAGAAATTTCTCTAACCAGTTTAGTCAAATTCTATGGATGCTTCTATGGAAACTCAGTTTAATTTGTCAGTGACAAGTTTTGGTTAATCTCAACCCAATTCCTAAATGTCATCTGAGTTAAAATCAGTCTGCCTATACTGGAGTCTGTAGAGGTTTAAAAAGTCCACCTGTAATTAAATCTATATACCATTTTCAGATGGACATGGGGTAGAATTCTTAAAAGTGCCTAAGGTTTTTGTTGTTGCTGTGTTGGTCTAAGGACTTAGGCAGGCAAGGTTATTTCAGTAAATGTGATATCTTTTATTAGACCAACTGTGTAATTGAAAAAAAGTTCCTAAGTAAAAAGTGCCATCATAATTATGTCTATCAGCTGTTTAAAGCCCTCTACAACCCAATACAGTAACATACTAAATAGTATTATCTCTGAATAATTTTCATGGGGAAACTAAGGGATTGGACAAATGAATTTGTTAATGCACCGTAAAAGGGGGATGAGGACTTCCCACATTTCAGCTACTCAAAGGGAAAAGCTCCTGTACAAACTCTTACAGTAGATGAAAGCTAAACCGCAGCCATTGAGCCCTCAATAAAAGCACATTTGTGTGCACATGCCCTCAAGCAGAAAAGTAAAGTGACTTGCCCCAGGTCACACTGACTCACTAGTCAGTGCTCAGGAGAACTCCCCAAATTACCAGCACATTACTCATTACTATTGCTAGTCAGCCATTCTCTTTTATCATTTTTTTCACAGAAATGTGTTGATTCATCAAAATCAAAACTTCTGCAGAAAGTAATTTTGATGCAGGTCCAACAGACAGCAAGCAGATTTACACTGGGAATCTGTCTGGCCTGCTACCAGCTGACTTGTCCAGCTCTGCAGCCTACTGACTGAGACTTCTGGGGAGTCCAGGCTCCTGATTTTTTTTTGTCAGGCTACATAGCAGGCAGATGAGAGTCCTAGCTCCTAAACTCCCCTGCACCTCAGCTCTGCCACAGCATATCAGGTGGGCTGACATAGAAAAAGGAGCCAAGAAGCCCTGAGAGTAGTAACTAAAGCCAGTGGCTCATGGCAGCCAAAGCTTCGATAGCTTTCCAGGATTCTAGGTAGCCTGTCAAATGGACTTCCTCTGAGCGAAGGACCTCAGAACTTCCTCTTTATCAGGGAATTTCTACATGGTTTTTATTTTCAATCCTAATTTTAAAATACTGAAATGGCATTATCTTTATCTGAATACCCCTGCTTCTTACTCAGGACTGCATTGCTTCTATTTATATTCCATAAATATTTTGTTCCTTCCTTCAGTTCTCCTCTGAGGGAAGCACACACATTAACACTTATCTAGATTTTTTATCACAAGAAAAGGAGGAAAATATGAGAGAACCTGTTGTTGATCTCCTGCGCAGCTCACAGCAGTGGTTGTGTCTCCACACAGGACTACACAGGGAGAAGAAGAAGGGAACACTGGTAGGCATGGAGACAACTTAGGCCACATGAGCCTGATCAAAGTATCCTTATGGTACAGATTACTATTATTATTATTATGTATTAAATGAAAAGACCGTCACTGCAGCCACAGTGTCAGGCACCTTGCTGCATGCGCGCATGAACACAAAGTGCTAGGCTAGATAGTGTTACAGTTTAAATAATCTGGTAGGAAGAATTAAAAATCTGGATACCGAGGTCTAACATTCTTTGCAGGGAATAACACTGAGCTGCCATGAAGTGCTGTGGGGGCTCTATGACCTCAACTCATCAAGGAAGATATAGTCCAGATGGGAAGTCCGGCCCTTTTTCTCCCAGCTGACACTTCTTAGATATCAAAGGTAGAGTTTCCTCTCTTACTGTAAAAAACTTATCCCAGAGAGCACTGAAAGGGTGTCCTAACCATGCCACTTCCATTAACTGGAATTCATTGAAAATCAGCATTTTTGTTCCATGAGACAACCTGGTATTTCAACATTTCACTTCAAACTGGGACAATAGTTAAAATGCTCAGACCTTTAGGGACAATGTAAGGTCATGAAAAAAAAATACTTATGAAGATTGAAATGTTCCACTTCAAGCCAGTTTGGCATGAAGATGTTCTCATCTGAATCCTTGCAGTGCCTCTTGGGAGCTGTATTAAGATATCTCCTGATACCCCATTCTCCTCTCAGGACTGGGCTTCACAGCTGAACTACATGTTCCATGATGAGCTTGGGTCACAGAACCCCCATAATGCTCCATGGGAGTTCAATGTCATTTCCTACCATTGATGATATTACAGAAACTGTATTTTCTAATTCCAGTGGCCAGAGGAGGAAGTTAGAAGCAAGAAAGGGAAGGAGAAAAAATGAGAAACTGGAGGCTGACATAGAAGGAAGCTCCTGTTTAGAGGTAAAAGGAAGAGATTCTAGGAGGAAAGGAGTAGAAGGAAGCAGAATAAAGACAGGAAATGGAGAGGACTTGCATGAGAGCTCCACAGACCAGGGGATAGGATGAGGAAGCACAACCTTTACTAAACACAGACTGTATTTTTGAGCCTCAAACTTTCAACCACAAAGATCACACCCAAAGTAGGAGTGGCAAGAGAAGGAAAGTCTATTCCCCCGTTGGGGTTTGGAAAGCAAAACCACCACCCAGATACCAGGTTGATGGGCATTGGCACAAGCCCTAGAATAAACCAACCCCTCAGATAATGACATGACCTAATTATTTGTAAACCTTCAAAGTTTTAAGTGGATTTTAAGTTAGCTTTGGATCTCAAATGTTTGAGATTCTGTTGATGATGCTGGGATATCTCCATATTTCAATGAGCACAGAGCTTGGATTTTGTTTGTTTCAAAAGTGGAATGCACATATTTGTTGTGTACTTGAGAGAGAGATTTGCAGAAGCATTTATTCAATAGAAAATGCTGGTTCATTAATCAAAACTTTATAGGAAAGGATCAGAGTTTCAGAGTTTCATAATAGCTAGGGTCAGGAGGGACCTGAACAGATCATCTAGCCTGACCCCCTGCTACGGGCAGGAATGAGTGCTGGGATCACAAGACCCCAGACAGGTGATCATCCAACCTCCTCTTAAATTTGCCCAAGGTAGGGGCGAGGGCCACTTCCCTGAGAAGTTGGTTCCAGATTTTGGCCACCTTAACTATAAAATATTCCCTCCTGATCTCTCACCTAAACCTATTCTCCATCAGCTTATTACCATTGTTCCTCATCACCCCAGGTGGTGTTGGGGAGAAAAGGGCTCTACCTATTTGCTGTTGATTTCCCCTGATGAGTGTATAGGCAGCCACCAGGTCCCCCCTCAGCCTCGTCTTGCTGAGGCTGAACAGGTTCAGGTCCCTCAGTCTCTCCTCATAGGGCCTGGCCTGCTGTCCTCTCACAAAGCTCGTGGTCCTCCTGTGAACCCTCTCCAGGTTGGCCACATCCCTTTTGAAGTGCAGCACCCAGTACTGGATGCAGTATTCCAACTGCAGCCTGACCAAAGTTGCAAAGAGGGGACCTATCACCTCCCTGGACCAAAGATGCAAAGATGCATCTTTGCATGCATCTTTGCATGCATGACAAGGTATGGCTGGTTTTGCTGGCTGCGGTCTGGCATTGGCAGCTCATGTTCATCTTGGAGTCAATAATGACTCTAAGACCCCGTTCCACCTCTGTGCTTTCAAGAGCGAAACTCCCCAGCTTGTATGTATGCTGTGGATTCCTTCTCCCAAGGTGCAGCACCCTGCATTTGTCTATGTTGAACCCTATCCTATTCTCCTCTGCCCACTTTTGTAGTCTGTCTAAATATATTTGCAGCCTCTCTCCCCCTTCAAGTGTGTCCACCTCACCCCACATCTTAGTGTCATCAGCAAACTTGGACAGCGTGCTTTCAACCCCCTTGTCCAAGTCACTGATGAAGATGTTAAACAGTGTGGGCCCAAGGACTGATCCCTGGGGGATCAGTCCTGACAAATTTGTTGTATAAAAAGGTTTGGAAAGAATTCTTTGAAATTTTCAAAACATCCCACTTGAATACCTCCTTACCTTAAAACCACACTTTTTTCAATGTAACCTGGGTGGTACTCCAGGAGATAGCCCCTCCCTACTTGAAGGGATCAAAGCAGGTGCACAAGTGCTGTGGGAGGTGTAGGGAGCATCCTCCCTCTATACAGCAGAGCCAGACCACCAATGTGGACCTAACCATATACCTTTTAATGAGAGAACAGTACTGGGAACATAACCAGTATAAACCAGGGGCTATAGGGGACACTACAATGCCCCGAGGAGGCAGGATTCAACACAGGTTTGACACTTACCATCATAGACATATTCATCCAGTTGACAAAAGAGAAGGTTAACAAAATATAAAATACAAACAGCAGAACAAAAAATACTGGTTGGTAAAATATAAAAGGCACAAAATACAAAATGTCAAATAACAAGGAATATAAGGCCTAGGTACCGGGAGGAGGAGAAAAACACAGTGACCCCTTTCCACTGCAACAAGAATTTCTCCCTGTTAACTAACCCCAGCTAGAACATGAACTTAGATCTTCCATGTGGCAGGCAGAAATGCTACCACACAGCCACCAGGGCTGGTGCTATATCAAACTGCTAGGGGTCTTTACCTTCCTGAAGCCCCTGCCTCACATCCAGCAGAGCTAGGAACCTCTCAGGTCACTGCTCAGATCCTTGCTGGAGCTGGGGGGCTTCTCCTGCTGGCCACAGCCTCTCATGGGGGATCCTAGAGCCCAGCAGGGAGCCTCTCCTGCTGGCCACATGCCACACAGCTGAGGGTCCAACTGCTGCCAGTAGGTCCCGCTCCTGCAGGTGCTTCTGGGGCAACTGCTTCCACCCCACTGGCCCAGCTCTTGCCAGCTCTTTGAAGCTCCTTCCTTGTGGTCCCTCCCTGATCTCTTCTGAGTCAGCCACGTTGCCCCTTTTATCCCCCTCCTGGTGACACAAGGGGCCAATCAGGGCACATGGAAGGTGAGTCTCTGGGGCTTGATTGGTGCGGGAAGGGAATCCCAAGTCCTCCAATCATGTTTTACCCCTTCAAAACCCCTGGGCGAAATCATTACTCGATTGGTGAGTGTGACAGCTGAAAAGTATGCCTTTGTGATAAAGGTGCTGCTGAAGACTCTACGAAAATTAGACCAAGTGTTTTTCTGTATTTGTTTAAATATTAAGCAGTATGTTGTTGCTAAAAGCCTAATTAAAGTTTAAAATGTAGTAAGGCCTTGTATAAAGTAAGGCCTAGTAAATTTAGCAAAGCGTTGAAGTAGTAAGGCCCTGTGGTGTAGTTAAAATTACCTTATCAAAGAAATGCAAGGCTTGTACTGCTATTGGTCAGTCTAAGGCCAGTTGAAGTAAAAGGAATCTGAGTGGTTGTACATTATCAGTACAATTCAGAAGCTATAAATTAGTTAGAATATCTGGAAACCATTCAGAAGGAAGATACAGCTCTGTGAAAAGGATTAGTTAGCTGTTGCCTGGATGAGTGGGTCCGTGGATGTCAAGGAGCCCAAGAACTACATTCCAGGGTCCTTCCCAGTACCTCTCAGCCAGCGCTGATTGGGGACGCCTGACTTCGCTGAACTTTGTGGAAAGAGAAACTGGCTGTGTATCAGGTATCAGAGGGGACTGCCGATAAGTTGTCGATGCGAATTGTTTTTGTCTGTCATTGTTTGTCTTGTTACTATACGTAGTCATGTTTTTGTTAAGTCAGTAAACCTTTCTTACCTTTCTATCCCTAACCATACTCTCAATCCTGAACCCTCCGCAGGTGGCTGGGACAGGTGAGGAAAGGGAATCCCAAGTCCTCCAATCATCTTTTACCTGTTCAAAACCCCTGGGCTAAGTCACTGCCAGCTAGCCTGTCACATCAATATGAAGCTCCTTTCCACTTGGAAATTATAGCTAATTATAGTAAAAATATTTGGAAATGTAGAAAGCTCAATATCAGACTGAAACAGTTTTAAAGTACTTAAACATTTCAATTGGCCCATGCCAAAATATTTTGTTGGCAACAATTTTCAACAGTTTGAATTGTCATCATTTTGAATCCGAAAAGAAAATAACTTTGAATATCTCAAAAAGGTTTCCAGGAAGGGAAAGCCATTTCCTGCCCAGCTATAGTACAAACATGGAAGCAAGGTACTGACACATCCATAGTATGCTGTTACTAGAGTTCCCTCTGGTGTTGGCAATGAAGTTTTACTCATGTAACTTAATCCCTGAATATTAGACTGAGCTTACTGAAGCTTACTGAAGGGGTTTCATCAAATAATGTATTGAACTGTACAACTATGAAAAATGAACCTACCTCAAATGAGAAATGTTAGACATTCTGTATTTCATTTTGGTTTTACTCACATCAATAATGTGATGGAAAACCTGTGAAATGTTGCAGTTTTTTCACTGAAAAATAGGATATTTGTGGGCAATCCAAGAGTCTTGACATTTTCAATTCTATTTTCAAAACATGAACATTAGTAAAACATAAAATATTTATTTGCAAAGCAGCATTTGCTTTAAAAATCACAAAAGAGGCACAGGAGGATGGACTAGATAACTATTTCGTCCTTTTTTGAGGATCTTGCTGGGGTCATCTGATCCATTAGAAAATGGATCAGATGACTCCCCCCTTCTCCCCCCAACCCACCCACCCATCCAAGTGTAGCGGGGCTGGACTTGATGATCTGTAAGGTCCCTTCCAGCCCCTAACAACTGTGAAACCTCTCGAGATTCTTTCCTGCCCCACTTTCTAGGATTCTGTGGGAATAAAATTTTATCACCCATGGCATATGACGATTTGATAACACCTTAGATGCAAACAGGTTTTCCAGGGAGGTTTCAAAACAGCAGCTGTTCCAGGAACAGGAGTACAAGAGAGAAAGGCAGAACACTGGCCCCAGAACTGAGAGTTATGAAATTCTAAGAGCAGGAGAAACTAGGAAGTCATCGTTATAAATAGTTACATTATAATAACTACTCCAGCTTCTGAGATCAAGATTCCCCACTGTGTTAGCCTCTGCACAAACAAATAAGGCAAAGCTAATCAGACAAGAACAAGGAGGAAATGGAGAAAAGAAGGAGCTCATTCAAGATAACGTAGCAGGCCCCAGTCACAAAGCAGCATGTGTTTTCTGAGATCAAGATATTTTGGTCATTCTGGTAAGAAAATCTGACTGACTGATCTTTACAGATATTTTTAGCTTTCAATTGTTTCACCAGCTTCCAGCAAAAGAGAAGGCGGGACGAGAGTAAGAAATGGCCCAGAATAAGACTGACAATATTCCCTATTTTTGCATGGCCCAGATAAAGAGCTAGTAAAAAAATAGCCAGGTCCTGAATAGAAAGAGAAATGCCTTCAAATCCAACAGGCTGTCACTCCTTCCTACACTTCTTCTATACAGACTGGAGTTTTTTCTCAGCTCTGGTATCTTGTTTGTGAAAATGCAAGAAATCAAGTTTAGTTTTCAGCATCAAACTCTGCCCAAGCTCTTGACAAAAGTGGTCATTAAATTTTCCCTTCTCTGAAAATTCATGATGGTCCCAAATCAACACCCCAAAGCCAAACTCAGCAAGAGACACAGAGCAAGAAGAGCCCTGATTCAGCTGGAACCTCTAGACACCATTTTAATAAAAATACTTGCCTACACTTGACTGCTCCCAATGCACAACCTGCTTGGAACTTGGACACAGATTTGGGACCTGAGTCATTCAACAGGGCAAATATCTAAGTACCATAGGTAACATGCACCATGCAAAGATCAATAAATGTGGCACTTATAGAAACAAAAGGAAACAAAAATATAGCCCACTGATAGTATGAGCTTTATTATGTTAATCTGATTCCTTGCAATGAAGTAAATGCCAGAACAGCCACAGAGACAAAGCAGCATTGTCCTGCAGGCAGCTTTAAGGGCGATTTGGCAATATGTTTCAATTAAACATTTAAAATTTCACTCATTGGTTTTTAAAAATCTCATTTATTTAAATTGTCACAGCTTAGTAGCCTGGGATTTTACTGCTGAAAAGGGAAAGGTCTGTCAGCAAAAAAAAAATCCTACTAATTTTTCAGAGGAAGGAGAGACAAGAAGTTTTGAAGGCATTGAAGAAAGACAGATGGAGATAAGAAGGCTGGATGGCTCCATTGTAACCAATGGCTACTGGACCAAAAAATGCTGTAGAGTGATTTACTGTAAGCCTCAACAGGACAGTTTTTTATGAAAGCCTTGATTAGCCCTGAGTCAATTATATGAACTCCCACAGTGAAAAAGGACAGGCAAGACCACCGCTCAAAGAGCCCAAAGGGTGCAGCCTCTGTCACCTCAGTCCAGCTTGCCTGAGCTGGCAGTTAAGGGTCAGGCCTAGTGCAATTACAAGAACTTCTGAACCAGAACTGTTTCCAAGTACAGGCAAGGCCTCAGACTGATAAGAAAAGCATCTCTCAAACATCTCTTGAATGTATATTTTGCCCCTGATCATCTGCCTTGTGTTTCTCTCTGAAGTATTACGGGCATGTGTCACTGACTTGTATGGGAGCAGCAAATGCTAAAGCCTGTCAACTGTCTCCAGAACTCATAGGCTCTCTGTGAACGTGCCCTCCTTTTCTGTACTAGTCTTCATCGACCTTCCTCACCACAGTTATATCCAACACATGTACACTTTTCCAGACCCCTCTTGTGTCAGATTCCTTATATAGCGGTCAGGTAAAGGAGTCTGGTTGATATAATCAGAACCAGTTATTCTTCAGCAATGAGGCTCCATTACATTGGCATAATTATAAAGTGACAGCCTCAAAAACTGGAACAATTTTTTAAAATGTGATTGTGTAATCAGAGGACACTTTTCCTTCTATTGTATGACCTAAGACCACAAAACAATTGAAGAGTGACAAGAAGGAGCTGGCTGGTTACTTGAAGAAGCAAGGAAGATGGGAAAAATTAGCATGAGAAAAATCCCATCTTTCAGATGTCTTTACAAGAACTCAGCACATAAAGAACAGCTCCAAAATATGGCAAAATATTGTCTATGCCCAAAACTCAGGGCTATGTTGTGAATGTCGCAAGAAGAGACAAAAGATTCCTTTCCTGACTCTGGGAACTGGTCATCATAGGAAGGGATAATGAAGAACAAAGTTCTTCAGTTCCAGCCAGCATCCCTGGATGAGTCCAAAACTAGGAATTCAGGAAACTTGTGGTGGGTAGTGGTGGAGGGTATCTATTCAAGTACTAGTGAATACATATTCTATACAACTAAAACTGCCATCACATGAAAACTAAGTGGCACCTTCTTTGGCAATCTAAGGAGAGAATGGGTTAGATGAGGATAGGCTATACCAGGACATGTGTTAAGACATATGCATAGGTGTTATGATAAAGAGACTTTTTGCAGAAATGTTGATTTTGCATCCTGTAAAAATGCTAAACATATTTACAGTCAAGGGCACAGGGAACACTATGAAAAGAAACAAAGCTTATAAACCAAGGAAAAGCCATAAGTGACCTAGGTAAAATTTACCTGCAAACACAGTTTATGATCCACTTCAAGAACACTGATGGAAATTACCTTTGATTCTGCTGCTGTTTAACTAGGGTAGATTTCACAGTTAAGACAAAGGGTATCGGCTGCCATTGGCCTTCATATTCACTTTGGTCTCATCCAAATGAATTGCCTTGCTCAGAGTTTATTGTTCTGCTGGTCTTGAAGTAGGAACCTGTAGCTCTTGTCTTCTGGAAAGTGTATTAATGATGCCCCAAATCTGCACAGCACAAACTATAATCCTATCACACGGCCACACATAGGATGGTGACTCTCTAGCTCAAACTATTGCAGTGTCTGTAGTGCTTTTAGCACTGTAGGCCCTAGTTTCAGTCCCAGTCACCTAAGGACTTTAACAAATAGGACATAAATCATGGTACTACTATTCAGCTTTCACTTAGTGCTTGACCTGCCTGACTCACCAGTGTTTCAATAGTATATATGCTAGCATCAAACCACTGAACTTAATGGGCCTGATTTACTACTTCATTCTCCAGATGCATGGGTTTGTCTACACTGCAGGCTGCCAAGAAGTAGAGTCAGTAGAGAGATGTTTGTGGCACCACAAAAAACATGCATTACACATTAAACCATGCACAGCACTAATTTGCAGCATGGGGGCAAAATTTGCTATCACAATTTCTCAGTAGCAAAAAAAAAATCCAGAAAAAAGGCAGCACAAAATATGCCAAAATAGCATGTGCCAAAAGAAATGCAGAGACAAAGAAGCAGGCAGCCCAGGGCTGCCTACTCCCCCATCTCTGCATGCTGCAGAGCCGCTGTGCTGAGGTACGCTGTGCCCAGCCAGCCATGCACCTAGCTGGAGCATAGTGTGCCTTAAGAAGAGGGAGCAGGCAGCCCTAGGCTGGCTGCTTCCCTGTCTCCATGTGCCGCTCCCCAACTGGCTGGGGCACAGGGTGCCTCAGCGCGGGGTCTGCAGGCTGGATAGCCGTGCACTGAGGCACCCTGTGCCCCAGCCAGTGCCTGCCCCACCCTAGCAAATGGAGCCTAGTCAAAGCAGCATACCAGTAGCTAGGAGGAGCTGGGCCTGGACAGTTTGCACACAGTGGGATAATGTGTCCCACAGCAAAGGAGCGTGCACTGCAGCACAAAGTAGTGGCAAAATTTGTGCTACTACTATTTGTGCCACTAAAAGGTCATGCCCCTGCTCATCTGGATGTGGCCTATGACTAGTGAAGAGTATTTTATCAAAGAGAAGAATCCAATGGTTAAGTGATTCACATGTTAGAGGGACGACCCTGTTCAAAGCTTCTTTCACCACAGACTTCCAGTGTAACATTGGTAAAGTTACTTAATCTCTCAGTGCCTCTGGCTACCATTGGTAAGCTGAGGAGCTGCCTTTCCTCACAGGGTTGTTCTAAGGATAAATATACATTCAAGATGGTGAAGTGTTCAGCTACTACAGAACTGGGAACCCTAGAAGGACCTAAAATACAGAAACGAATGGTTGACTGGCTAAAGCTTGTTTACACAAATTATTCAATGAATACTTTATGAATAACTAATACAATCAGGATCATTTCATGAACAATTCATGAACAGGAAAAAAGACTAAATTAAATACCTAATTTGTATGTAACGACTAATTCAATAAGCCTTAGTAACTACTACTGCCCTCCTTTTACAGATGGAGAAACTAAAAAACATGGATGAAGGCCATAAAAAGAGCCTGTATTCGAACCAACAGCTACCTTAGACTACATAACCTCTCCAGCCTTGGTGTGACTCAAGGATTCTAGAGGGTGGGTTCAAATAAGAGCCTGTAAGTTCATCCATACTTGTTAAGTCAGGAAACTGAAGCTGAGATCCTCACAAGAACAGACTTTTCACCAGATTTCCATTTATTCCTCTTCATAGTTTAACTATAGATACCACAAAGCCTCTTTGAAAGATTCCTGAAGACACAGACCTGAATTTATTTTGGCAGTGGTAGAAAATTATTTACCGTAACTTAGGCAATGCTAGAAACTGGCTACCTGCATGATCCTCTATCTAGCTTTCTTTCATTGAGCTTTGGAGTTGGTACATGAATTTTGTTCCCTTCTTAATCCTGAAGTCAGGGCAAGAAATGTTTGAAAAGGCAAAAATGAAATTACATCAGCTGGGTAAAGTCATTTCGAAAACCTGGAAAGTATGAAAGTTGCCATATTCCCATTGGCAATGAATCCAACTTCGAAAGTAAAGTAGTTCTGATTTTGCCATTAGAAAAAGAAAAACAGCTGAGATCAGATCAAACCAATGATACCTCAGCCCATGTCTAGTTATCACTGACACTTTCCATAAACTGTGAAAACATTCCTATTCAGAGTAGATTCTGTAGACTCATCTTTTTTTCCACAAGACCCTAACTGCTTTAACAATCTCTAATTGTATTATATTCCTTCAAAGTCTCTTTCTTTTTCCCTTTCCTCCCAAACCATTGCCTCAGCTTCCTCTCATAGGTTCTTAACTCTTTTAAGTGTTTTCTGTTTCTTGTCTTAAATTATAGGATCGTATGAAAGTAGGATCATAGGAGAGAAGGGCTGAAAGCCACTTCATGAGGTCATGTAATCCAACCCCCTACTCAAGGGGGAACAAATATATAATTTCCCACACAAAAACAAAGGGCATTATGATCATAGGATCATAGAAAATTAGGGTGTGAAGGGACCTCAGGAGGTCATCTAGTCCCACCCCCTGCTCAAACCAGGACCATCCCCAACTAGCTCATCCCAGCCTTATTCATATTCACATCCAAACAATGTTCTGGCAAGATAAAAGAATCTGAAAATGTGTGAAATTGGAATCTCCACTCACTCAAAGCTCCTTGTAAACTGTTAGAATAATATAAAGAGGTGCAGATGTCTATAAGAATCATGTTCTGAGCATTGGTGAAGTAGTCTGTTCCTGTTATTTTTACTGCAATAGTAGCTCTAACTGCATCTGTCAAAGACAGGCTGCACTGTGCTAGGTTTGGCATATGCAGTAGGGCCATGTGAAGCTTTGGGTGCTGATTCAATTTGGAGGAAATTCGGCTCAATTCAGTGGCCGAATCCCCAAATCCAAATCAAAAAGGGGACCAATTAAAAGGTCTGAATTATTTCAAATCTCTCCGAATCGATTTGGAAAAGATTTGGAGAGCTTCAGTGATTCGGGCAGTGCCTGCTGGCTGCAGCAGGGAGCTGGACCTGGACTCAGAGCTGGTAATCAAGGGGCAGGGGACAGAAGGCTGGAGGAGAGGACCAAGGGGGGACCCCTGCCAGGCCCCATCCCCTGCCTGCTCCCCCAGCCCCCCCAACTCCCGCTCGCTCCCCTAACCCCCCCATGGCTGCCCCACCCACCCCAGCTCCTGGCCCTTAAAAAAAACCCCCACTCACTGGGTGCTGCCCAGCAGGGGGGTGATTCCCACCCCCCCCCGCCCTATGCTGCATGGGGGGCTCTTCTATTCATCCTCCAACCCCCCACCCCCACTCTCCCAGCCCCTCCAGTGCTGGCTGCCCCACCCACCCCAGCTCCAGCCCTTTAAGAAAAAAAGCCCCCAAAAAACCCACACTCATCATCACCTAGGGAGCTGGGCAGGAGCCAATGAGTCGAGCTTTTTTTGTTTTGTTTTTTTTCTTAAAGGACTGGAGCTGGGGCAGGCAGGGCAGCAATGGGGGGGGACAGGGGCTGGGACAGCAGGGTGGGCGGGTCAGGAAAATCATGGCAGAGTCCCCCATGCAGTGTGGGACAGTAGGGGGCAGCGGGGATTGCCCCACTCCCCCTGCCCAGCAGCACCCGGTAAGTGGGGGCTTTTATTTTCAAAAAGCCAGAAGCTGGGGTGGGCAGAGCAACCATTGCTGGAGCTGGAAGAGCAGGCGGGGGATGGGGCCTGTGTGATTCAGAGATTCGACTGATTTAGCAGCAGCCAAATCTCCAAATCTGATTCAACCGAACTGATTTGGGACAGTGATTCAAATCACTGAATCGAAGCGAATACTAGCCGCTGTGCACAGGCCTAATATTCAGGTAGTAAAAAGAATTTACACACTAAAGCCCCAATCCTATAATTAGGCCCCCATAAGTAGATGCTTATTCCTGCATGGAGTTTCATTGATGTCAGAGGACCCCTGGAGCACTGGGGAGCAAGGGACTGTCTGAAAAAAGTCAGTAGCTAGAAATAAGCTAATGATATGGGTCAATGACAAGTTAGAACAGGTAGATGGGGATGGTGGTTTAGGGAAAAGGAGACCAGGTAACAAAATATGAGCAAGTTTTCTCATAGACTAACAGTGCCTAGTTTAGATCTGGATACTGATTCAAATTCCTTTCATGTTCCAGGGCACAAGGAGACCATTTTCTTTCCTTTAAGTTAAATAATGAAACACATTCCTTTTCTTAAAAGGATTTGTCAAAATAGATTCTCGAAGTAAACTGGGCTTTATGAATTAAATATTCCTTTCGACAGTACCAACATTTCAAGGAAAGTAAAGAAACCATCAGCTAGAATTAATGTGGTTGCCAGCCATCAAGTTGAAAATTTAAAAATGACCACTGAATATAATAACTTGGGTTTTGTTAATTTGTCTTTAATTAGCTCTGCTTGAGATGCCTCTTTCCTGGGGCCTTGACGTCTTACAATCATATTTAAATGAGGTTTTGGCAGTGCAAATCTTTGCTGGTGATATAAAAACGAAATCAAGCTTATTGAACAAATTGCCATTGTAAATGAATCTGGTTTTTTTTCACTTCACTCTAAAACTCCATCTAATTTTCTCATTACCATAGGATCAGTGCATCTCACAGCCCTCAGTGCTTTATCCTCACAATACCCTTATAAGGCAATGAAGAATTATTACCCTTATCTTGAGGAAGCTGGGGCATAGAATTCTGTTTCATCACATGGACATCCAGAGGCATACTTGGGCATTTCTGTGCCCCAGGTGGCAGCAGCTCATGGGACAGAGGCAATCAGTATGCTGCAACTGACTGCAGCAGCATCTTGACTGGCAGTGCAGCAGCCACGATTTCTCCTGCCCCACAACTTGGTGCCCAGGGCTAGTGTCTGAGTCATTTCCCCCATAGCTCCTCTACTGTGAACAACCAAACTGCAGCTTGAAACCAACTCTGAGTTAACTGACTAAAGTACAGAAGTGATTTTATATTACTACCACAGGGCACAAAAATGCTCTTCAACTTATAGGAATAGGGAGTCAAGAGGTTCATCCTATATCTATAATGGTGGCACTTTTTTATTTTACTTACACTTTGGTCATGTAACTCAGAGTTGATTGCAAACTGTGCTGTGGTCAGCTATCAGGTGAAACAAAATTCTGCCCTAACCAAATTGACTAAGGTTACACAAGAAGACCATGAAGGAACAGGGACTTGAACCTAGATCTTCCAGCCCCTGCACTTTTATTCCACCCACAGAAAAATCCTGCCTCCCCTCATTGTTTTTTAACTTGGCTCAACAATATCCAGGGGCCAGAATTATAGGCGGAGATTTGTCAGAACCTGGTAGAGAATTTACATCCCCAGTGCTCATTAACTTTATATGGGAACTAGGTGAAGATGTTCTTCAGGAACTTTAAAAATCTTACCTTTAATCTTTATGGATGTGTTTCTGTCCAACTTATACCAGAGGAGGGGGAAATCTAATCTGCCATCCCTGATATGAAGCTTACTCATGCAGATCTCAATTCCCACCCCACCCCCCCGTAACATGTGGTTTGTTTGTTTTTTTAAATACTTATTTGTTTTATCATCCAGTGCAACTCATGCAGTTTTCAGACAATAAGGATGAGAAATGTGATAAAACCTAAGTGATTCATTCTTTGCTGAAATGGAAGTGGATCTGTTAGTAGTAGAATTTGAGATCAATATTGTATTTATTAATTCATTTTTAGCACTGCTTGAATATAATCTTATAGACCTTGGCACTTAGATCATTTGAAAAGAAGGGCTGTTGAAAATGTTATACTGGAATTTATTATGCACTTTTGCATATTTATTTCCTGTTAGGTAATTTGCTCAATGTTTCATGTATTGCATACTAGATAATAACATAAAACGATGGGATGCTTGTAAGACTGTATTTTATTAAGAAAAAATATGCAAAAATGTTGCGGCTGCAGCAGCAGTCTAGCCATGTGCCCAGAAACTGATATCCTGATGCTTCCTCCAAAATCTTCCCACTTGCAAGCAGTGCTCCTCCTTCAAAGTTCTGTAGGATAAATACTATTTCCCTTATATATGTGCTAATAATTAGTCTCCCGAGGAGAACAGAAGCTAACACCTACATACATAATTCAAGAAAGATGTGGACAAATTAGAAAGAATCCACAGGAAAGCAGCAAAAATTATTAGAGGTCTAAAAAACATGATTTATAGGGAAAAGTTGGAAGAACTGAGATTATTTATTCTTCAAAAGAGAAGACTGAGGGGAAGTTTTGGCAAAGAGTCTTCAAATCCCAGGTGGGTATTTATAAAAACATGGTGATCAATCATTCTTTTTCGTCACAAGAGACAGAAAAAGAAATACCGGTCTTAAAGTGAAACAAAGGAAAAGTAGGATTGTTATTAGGAAGAATTTTCTCACTCTGAGGATGGTTAAGAAGTGGAACAGATTACCTATAGAGGTTGTGGATCTCCATCCCCAGAAATTTTTGAAGAGCAGGTTAGACAAGCACTCATCTGGAATGGTTTAAATAATGATTATCCTACCATAATCTGGAGGCTGGACTTGATGACTTCCTGAGGTTCCTTCTAGTCCTGTTTTTCTATTATTCTAGGTATTCAGAATTTTCCATTATATAGAAAAATAAAAAATAAAATACATCTATACACATTAAGTAAGTATGAGAGAAAGGACTCTATAAAGCTAGTTACATCTCCCTCATTTGGAGATGTCTTGCCCTTACACAAATTAGTATTACAAAGGAGATATCTTCATTTAGTCCAGTAAAGGAGTGGATGCCATGCAGTGGTACCCCACACTACTCTTCTAGCCCATAACCACCCCAATATGAACTCTCTCCGTGCCTGTGGTAGCTGGCTCAAAAAGCAGAAAAAACTTTTGCCAGCAATGTGTTGATGGCAAGCTATACAAGTTCTTCAATTAGGTTATGGTTACTTTGCTCTGCTTACACTGCAATCAAGAAACTTTAAAAGAATGAACAAACCAGGCCACTGGGCCTGTTCTCTTACCATACCAGTGTAAATCAGGAGCAACTCCTGAGGCTGATGGAACAGCCCACATATAAAACTGAAACACCTGAAAACAAAATAGAGACCATGGATAAGAACAATATTGGCATTGACAAATGGTATATTCAGGAAAAAAGAAGGCACATAAATGCATAACAATAATGAATGAGTATCATTATTCAAACCTAGAGTGAAAGAATTAATGTGTATAACCTGTGCACCTGATTGTCTGCTGTCTTGCACCTCTGCAGAGTGAATGGCAATGCACTCTGATCCACTACTGCTTTGCTCTTGCTTTGCATTGATGTGAATGATTACACAACAGAGGCAGTAGGAATGGCTGTTCTTCTGCATCCCCACAGTTCTGAGTTGCTTTGTTAAAAGATGTTTTTCTCTCTTTCATTCTTCTAGCTTTTTCTTTTGTTGATATCTGCCTAGAAACAGAGAAAAGATCAGAAATAGCCAAGTGACAAGGAGCTTCAGTCCACTGTAAACTTGAAGAATGTGTTTGAACAGTTACCATCTCAAACCATACTCTCTTCTGTTATAGAGCACATCTACACTGTACACTACAGATTGCTTTAGAGGAGCTAGCTTAGGTACCTATAGCAATCTAGCTGCTGTAGAATGGAACTCAGTACTTACTACTGGGTGCATCTACACAAGATGCTAACTGTGCAGTAGCCTAATTCAACTGCACAGTAGCATGACAAGCAAAACATCAAAACCTATGCTAATACATTACTGGGCAGTAGTATTAGGCTACTGCACAGTTAGCATCACTAAAAAGTGGTGCACTGGTGCTATTGTGCTGTAGTGTCAGTTACTGCACACTGATTTAGTGCTTGGTTATGCAAGTACTAAACTTAATGTGCAGTAACTACAGTGCATTAATGAATGTGTAGATGCACCCACTGTGTCCCATTCTATTGTCCAGATACCCTGCTGTTGTAAGATAGCCTAAGTTCACTGAAACCAGTAGTGTAGCACTACTTTACACCCACTGGGGATGTAAGAGTAAGTTATTAGAAGACACTCCAGATTTATGCCATTGTAAATGAAGCTAGAATCTGACTCTCCACAGGAAAGTACTAAAGAGAGAGTACATTAGGGAGGAAGTATCTAATAGGCTGAAAAGTGCATACAGGAATGTGCATAAGCAGTGTATGATTGATGGAGAAAGCATATGCTGGCCAGGGAAGGAGAATGCACAAACTGTATGTGCTAATGTTTCTGCCTCTGCTGTGTACACATGTATAAGTTAAAGCAATAGGTGCATGACAAGAAGACCATACAGAAGTGAATGTATAGGTGGAGGGTTCACTTGGAGGACATGCTAAGGGAAAGACCAAAGGTCACAGCTGAAGCTAGTACTTCAGTGGAGCATAACAAAGGTGCTAATGTAGTTGGGGGAGAGAATCCAGTGGGGGATGAAGTCATCATTCGCCCTGCAAAAGAGTGGGTACTGAGCCATAGGGTATTATTGATGTGCTGTCCTGTCTAGCTCTTGCCTCCCACTCCACCAGTGCTATTACCACTGCCTTATTATGGACTAGTCTACAAGTATAACAGAGAAAGAGCACAACACAGTAGAAAAATGTTCGTCATGGTGGATGGAAACTGCCCATCTTGCTCTGTATCGTCTTGGGTGGCAGTTGGTGTGTCTACACGTACATTTACACCAGTTTAAATGTACTGCACAGGAATAGGCTGGCGTCTACACGTGCAGTCATTAAAGCACATTAACACTGTGTGCGGACTCATTCCAGCCACCTGCAGAGGGTTTAGGATTGAGAGTGTGGTTGGGGGTAGAAAGGTAAGAAAGATTTATTGACTTAACAAAAACACAACTATGCGTAGTAACAAGACAAATGATGACAGACAAAAGCAATTCATGTCGGCAACTTATTGGCAATCCCCTCTGATGCCTGATATCCAGCAAGTTTCTCTTTCCACAAAGTTCAGCGAAGTCAGGCGTCCCTGAGCAGCGCTGTCCAAGAGGTACCGGGAAGGACCCTGGAATGCAGTTCTTGGGCTCCTCGAGGTCCATGGGCCCACTGATCCAGGAAACAGCTAACTAATCCTTTTCAAAGAGCTGCATCTTCCTTCTGCATGGTTTCCAAATATTCCAGCTAATTTATAGCTTCTGAAGGACACTGATAACGTACAACCACTCAGATTCCTTTTACTTCAACTGTCATTAAACTGACCAATAGCAGTACAAGCCTTCCATTCCTTTGATAAGGTAATTTTAACTGCACCACATGGCCTTACTACTT
Source organism: Crocodylus siamensis (assembly GCF_052110815.1). Taxonomy (NCBI): domain Eukaryota; kingdom Metazoa; phylum Chordata; order Crocodylia; family Crocodylidae; genus Crocodylus; species Crocodylus siamensis. The sequence goes on from NC_143395.1 coordinate 159,202,030, forward strand.
TTAGGCTTTGCTAAATTTACTAGGCCTTACTTTATACAAGGCCTCACTACCTCTTAAACTTTCATTAGGTTTAATATCTAAATAAATACAGAAAAACACTTGGTCTAATCTTCATAGAGCCTTCAGCAAGCACCCTTATCACACTTTTCAGCTGCCACAGGACTGACTGGGGACTAAAGGTAGTCCCTAGTCAGTCTGTGAACACAGTGTTACTGTGCAGTAAAGCGTCTATATGTGTGCTACTGTGCAGTAACTAATCAGGTGTAAATTTGATACCTGCATGATACAGCTATCAAATTTATGCTCAAATCAATGTAAGTCACCATATTTACTGTGCAGTATGGGCATGCACATGTAGACACACATCTGTACAGCACAGTAATTTTGGTTACTACGCAGTAAATGGGTACATGTAGATGTACCCAGTGAGTCTAACAATCACACCCTACTCCTTGGCACACAGTGACACCTTCAGCTCCCCAACCATCAATCTTCCCATCACACCAGGCATCTTTCTGGGCCCCTACTCCTCAGCTACATCACTGGAACCTGTATTTTTGTTATTTCTTTCCAAGCCTGGCTGAACTCCCATGGTTTAGTTACCCTGGACCCAGCCTTGGGAAGGGCTAAGTTACCTCAGGTCCCTGTGACATCCATCTCTGCAGGATCAGTCACCTGTCTCACTTTAATCAGTGAGAAAATTGCTCTCCAGTCCTCCAAACAAGTCCTCAGGTAGGCACACAACAGATAAAGCTAATTGCAGAGCATGTAAAACACAATAGATGTGCTAAGAATCTATACATCAGTACTGATGGGCATCCTCATGTGTGCTGCATAGGTAAGCTCCACAGATAAGATGCCAGAATGGGAATATCTGGAACAGGCAATAACAGATGACTAGCTACAATCCCAAAACTAAATAAATGGAGATAGTCTTCTAGTTTTGTTCATTATTCCTATAATCCTAAATTAACAAAACCTTGATCTGTGTGTTGGGAATAAAGCATTCCCCCATTGTCCCTACCTTCTTCTGAATTACAGCTTTGCATTCGTGTTGTGAGCTGCCTAGGGTGGTTTGGCAGAAATCCAGGCTCAAAAATCACTCATCCCTGACATAGTGAAGCCAGTTAGAGATGCATCAACTAGGAAATCTTAGCACCAGGCTGGCTGTATGCCCAGAGAACAGTTTCTGTTCTGTCTAGAACCTGCTGGTAGTCAGAGTCAGGAGCTCTGCCTCTATCCCACATTTCTGGCCTCTGGTGCACACCCTAAAGAATAAAGGGCAGATGAGGATCAGTACAGGCATGTGGCTCTGCAGAGGGATTTGCAGCTGTTGCTACTCACATATGCAGCATGGCTACATGGCTTTCCTCCTGACCCCAGCTCCTATTTAGTCCCATGAGGCCACACCAAAGACCAGCAATTACAGTAGATAGCTTAGGTCTGGAAAACCTTTCAGTAGATAGCCTAGGATCCAAGAAAAACTGATGATTGTATTCTCTCACACCCCAACAAGCTGCTCTTGGGCTCCCCTGAGACAGAGAGCCTGAACACAGCCCTGGATAATGTACTTCAGGCCACTGTAATTGTTGGTCTCTAGTGTACTCAAAAGGAGCAAGTTGGCAAAACTTATTCTGGCAGCAGCAGATCTGGGGTCAAGAAGAAAGCCATTTAGACAAGTGTTCAGCAGCTTGGCATGCCATTGAACAGATTAAGAGTGATATTAGCTCTTCCTGTCTCCCTAACACCTGCTTCCAAACTTGAAGGCTCAGCTTCTGAAACTAGGTTTTTTGGGTGAATCTGATATCTTTTATTTTGGACCAACTTAAATAGTTGGAAAAAAGGTTTTAGCAAGCTTTCGGGATTAAAATCCTTCAGCAGGCTGAGGAAGTCTCTGCAGTTGGTGTGTGCTGTTCCTGGATGGAATGAATAGTTAAGAAGCCAGAGGCTGGGCTGGTATGCATCCAAGATAGGCAGTCAGTGAAGATGTAAACTGAGGAGTCAGTGGGTGAAAGACAGGCTGGAAGCGTGGGGGGAAGAGAAAAGGGGGATGAATGCAGAAGTTGGATAGTGGAGAGGTGCCTGGGGAGTCAGATGTCAGGCAGGTTATAATATGTCATAAATCCAATGTCTATATTGAGTCCATGATTTTTGTATCCAGGAGGTTGATGAAGTGAAGTGCATAGGCTCATCTTTGAAAAGTGTTTTGTAGGTTCCCTTTGAAGATTAGAACTGAGAGATTGGAGAAAGAGTGGTTTTCTTGTGAGAAATGTGCCCCCACAAGTAATGAGAGCTTCTGAGAGGCACTGAGCCCCCACTGACATGACACACAAACAGGGCCTTAGCACTTGTGAGAATTTGACCCCACCTTTTTAGCCCTATGAATGTCTTTTTAATCCTCATTTAAAGGGAAAAGTACAAAATAAAAGAGAACAAACCCAGAGTAACCCACAAAGAGCATAATGTGTGCAATCGCTCTGTAATATAAAACACACATGAATGAAAAATGCAATGACTTCTTGAGGCAGCTATAAGCTATGTAACACAGTGATACATACCTAATCATGTCACTTTTAAGCATTGCTTTCAAAATGCTGGAAAACTAAGGCTGTTTTTTTTCAGTGTTTATTTCAGCAAAGAGGACAGAAGGACTGGATCAATTCACTGTCCAGCATTTCCTGCTGGATTCCTTCTCTTGGTTTGCTACTACATGACATGCACACAGCACCTCTCATCCAGGAAAAAATCATAGCTTCATAGAATCATAGAGAAATAGGGCTGAAAGGGGCCTCCAGAGGTCATCTAGTCCAACCCCCAGTCTGAGACAGAATCATCCCTTTTCAAACCATCTCATACAAATCCATTGTCTAAACCTTTAGCCAAAACTACACAGGCAATCCTGACACAAAGTAAAACATACCACCCTGATCTCCCACAGGTAAAGCAGGGAACCCATGGTGGCCAATGTCCTGCTGCTGCAAAGGTTGTTAAAAATATGCTCAAGAGAAGCTAAGTAAGGGGCCATGCCCACTACTACAGAAGAAGGCAAAAGCTTCCATAGTCCATACCAACCTGACATGGGGTAAAATTCCTTCCTGACCCCTAATATGTCAATCAAACTGACCTTGACCTTGGGGGCAAGACCCTCTAGCCAGGAAACTCCAGGTTTAAGACCCAGCAGAAGGGTAACCCAGAACACAGATGAATTTAGGTACCTGTGTACAGTTTCAGGGGTGGATGATGTGATGCCTGGGTACAATTGGGCATTTGGTAGTTCTTTTTCTAAAACAGATTGGACTGAAATATGCTATAGTGAGATAAGAGACTGTCACTTTTAATGGTTTCGGTATTACTGGAAGGCACTATCAAAAAGCCCCAGCCTCACAGACAAAGAGAACCAATTATGTTGCTGACAAGGTAATATGATCTGATTTGGTTACTTTCTTCTTCTTTTCTAGGCCTGACATTTCTTGATGTTTCCCATCAATTCATCTAGATTTATATATTAGCAGGGAAGAAAGAAATGTGCTTTAGTTTGTTCACATCCAAGAAAGTCAAATAAGACAGATAGAAATTTACATATTTATTCATGTTTATAAACCCATACATAGCACTTTTCACATTCAAAGGAAGCCAAAATGTTGTATGGGATATGGTGTTTAATATTAGTTGTTAAATGCAAGTCTGTTCAAATGGATCAATTATATGAAGTTCTCAGAGCCAAATATAATTGGGCCAGATTCACCTGAGGTATAATTCCCCTCATTTAAGCAGATTTAGCAAGTGCTCAACATCTGTATGGGCACTAGTACACATGATGAGGTTTAGTCCTTAGGGTTGCCTTCTGTTCCCCCTAAATTGAAATGGTGGGTTTTTAATTGAAACCCACCATTTCAATTTAGGGGTTTCCTTCACTGTTGTGAGGGACTTGTTCCTTTTTTTTTTTTCCCCCCAACAGAGGCTGCCTGTGGCTGGAGGCCAAGCTGCCAGCAGGCTGAGCAGCCCCTGAACTATGGGGGGCCCTGGTCCTTCCCTCTGCAGTGGTGGCACCCCCCAGAGCCACCTCCAGCTCAGAGGCAGCACCCGGCCTGATCCAACTCTTCCCTGACCTCACGCTGGGGCAGCACCTGACTTACCAGCAGCCCCAGGAGACGCTGTCACCATGGAAGGAAGGACCAGGTCCTCCCACAGCTCACCCCCCAGCCCCGGAAATGCTCCACTGGAAAAAAAAAAGGATCAAGCCCCTCGCCACTTCTACCTTCAGCAGGCACCTGCTGAAGGCAGAAACAGTGTGGGGGCTTAATCCTTTTTTCTGCAGAGCCTGCCCGGCTCTCCAATGGCTGGAGGACAAGCTGACTAATAGCTGCAATGCATCATTGCAGACTAAACCACATTAGGATGTAGTTTAGTTTGCAATGATACAAACTCATTTTAAACCCCCAAAACTCTTACCCATGTACAGCATTATACCATTAAGCCACACAAAGTGACATTTTCATCATGTATACATGGTAATGGCATCATGTATACAAGCACCCACCAAACCACTTGAATTCAGGTGCTTAAATACAGAATTAGGTTCCTTATATTTGGTGCCCTTGTTTGAGAAAGCAGCATTAAGTACATCCTTATAGCAAGATACAGACTAGGAGTGTCTTCACAGCCACTGTAAAGACCTCTCTTTATTCTTTATACAACAGACTGAACAATTCTTAATCATTACACACACTTTACAAACAGAAAAAAGACTTCTATTTATGTAGTTTAAGATGTCCCCTATGAACTGATATGGCCAAGAAAACTTTGTAGTTACTAATGTATTTTTCCCTCCCCATACACCGTTGTGAGGTATTGAAGTATTACAGTTTATGGATGGGGAACTGAAGCAGGAGTATATTAAGTGATTTCACACAGGAAGTTTGTGGCAGCCACTGGATAATCCTTTCTCCCATTATCCAGAACAGCTAGGTGCAGAAGCAGTATTGTACAGAAGCTAAGTGATTAAACCAGCAACCATCCAGAAAGCCTGAAGAGAGAATACTCTCAGTGACCAGTTCATGATCAGCCACCCAAAGAGTAAAACGTGTCCATTAGCCAAATAATCATGAATAATGAAGACATCTGTGATGCTCATAACCTATTTGTGGAAAATCTGCCAGGGTTAAATTCAACAGCTAAGTGAGTTGCAATGAATTATTTCAACCAATTCTGTTAAAGGTGTCTTTCTCTGAGATATCTGCATGTTAGTTCAGATCTGTGAAGCAAAATAGTCAAAGGCAAGAAGCAGCCAAGAGTCAACTGAATCCAACAAAACAATGACAAGCTTCTTCTCCTTCTTCACTTACCAATTTCCTTGTATGGTTTTGTTTTTCTGTGTGTATGTCTCTGTAGCAATTGGTGGAGGAACTTTTCCAGTAAATATCTCTATCAAGGGATCCAGCAGACCTGGCCGTGTTCCTTTTCCTCTTACTCGCTTTGGCTAAAAGATGCACTCAGAGACCAATTCTCTGGTCTCTAATTAGTCCTCTTCTGCTACATAGCAAGGCTTTCACCTCTTGCATTAGGATCTGACATCATAATGATATGACGAGTTCAACACTTCCCATTCATAGCAAGCCACTAGGAGAACTGAACTCTGCATCTGTAAAAAGAAGATATTACTGTCTCGGGAGGAAAATAACTGGGAGCTGAACCACTTCTCAAGAAAGAAAGTTACCTTTACTGGATAAGGCAAAAGACACCTACCTTTGGACTCCTGTCTTCTATCCCTCTCTCTCCTCACTCAGTGTTTCAGAGGTGATGGGGATAGATGAACCTCATTAGCTCTGAAAATCACAGCTGTAACTTCTCCATATCAGAAAATCCCTACCTGTAAAGTGAGGCTTATACGCACTGCCTGTGCAATGGTGTCACAAAACTCAATCACACCTCCGAAGAAGACAGCTTGGAGAGATTTGGATGAAAGGGGCTACAGAAATGTAAATATTTTGACATGGACATGGAGAATGGAGAAGGGGAAGGCAGCTCAGAAATTTCTTTGCTGATGTAATGCCAAAAAACAAAAATCTCTGTGAACGGACTGTACCAGAGGCTTCTATCTGACAGGCCAAATGAAATAAGAGAAGCCTCTGAAACAGGATGGCAAGCTTATCAGGAAGGAAATGAACAGAGTGTATATCTGACTGTCACCAGGAGAGGCAGAAGGTGCCAAACCAATATCTGTTCCCAACACAAGCAGTTGATGAGCTGCACTGAATTACAATAGCTCTCATCACAGGAGGACACAAAGCGCCTGAGAACTAATAAAAAAGCATCCAAGCGTTTCATTTTTGTAAGTGCATCCCCTGATTAAAATTTCTTCTAAAAGCATCTTTTGACTAATTTTCATGCTGGCAAGAAATGGCTCAACTGACACCCCTGAATGAAGACCTTTTCAAGTTATCTTTAGGACAGGGCGATGCTTCCCTCAAACCCTAACCTGGCACTCTGCCTTCTGGCCTGAGGGTACTGGGAAAGGGGGTCACTGTCAATGAACACCCCATCCTTGACCTCTCTGCTCAGGCTGCTTCCAGGGTATGTCAGATGTTGTTTTATATATCTGGCATGTGACTACCTGTTTACTAGAGGTGGAGAGAAAACAATTGGTTCATTCTACATAAGACAGGAAGCAATTTTCAGGCTCACGTGAGTTATATTCCTTTTTCTAGCAGTGACTTAGAACAGTGTTTCTCAGCATTTTAAGTAGCAAGTACCCCCTAACTTCTGAAAATTTTAATAGGTACCCCAACATTCAATTTTCCAGGGGATTTTATATTTACAGACTAATGTGTGCTATACGCTGGAAGAAGGGCTACGTATATAAGGCCGTGATATGACAGATGTCTGGTGTAGGTAGGGTTGCCACCTTTTACACCGGGGTGCACAACTCAAGTATGTACCTGGGCTAGAGGTGGTGTTGCCCAAAGCTAGGAGGGTTGAACCCAGTGCCACCCAAAGCATGGCATGCCAAATTATTACTGGAGAATTTAATTTTTTGCCATAATTTTGAGAGGAAAAGAGGGCAAGAGAGAGAGGAAAACAAGGCAAGAGAGAGAGAGTGCTGGGATACCCACGTACCCCCTGCCTGTGTCTCACGTACCCCTGGGGATACTCATACCACAAGTTGAGAAACTGTGACTTAGAAAACCACACAGCTTCCACTCCCATTGCAAAAACATTAATGTTGTTGTTTTTGTTGTTACTTTATTATTAGAATTCAACTAGCACTGAGAGACCCTAGTGTTGGTTGCTCATTGGCTTAAATGATTGCTTAAATTCTACTTTGCTCCCAAGACATCTCTGACTTAGCCTCCATTTTTTTCCAAGCAAGTGTGATCTAGCACAGGGAGGGAACCTACTTTATGTACTTCACCTGTGGAGATGCATAGTTGTCCTCTTCTTTCAATGGGGAGTAAGGTCATCTCTGGCTACATATTCTACTTCTTTCTGCCACATCACAGGCACCTGAATTAGGTTTTCATAGCAGAAAAACAGCTCCAGAGATGGATCCTATTTCACCCAGGAAGCACAGAAAAATCCATTCTCTCAATGGGAATTTTTAATTGATGCTAAGACATGTCTGTTTGGTCACAATTCTACTTAAACCTGGTGGGATAAGATATAACCCATAAAACAGATGCAGGACCTGAGCAGAGAGCCATCTACCTTGATGACTGCTTATGCCTAACAGGCAGCATTGGCATGAGTGAAAAGTAAATCCTCCTCTTCTATAAATAGCCTGGCCTGGGATATGAAAGACCTAGGTTCGCTTCCCACAAGCTTCAGACTGAGATGTGAACAGACATATTCTATATCCTGGGAAAAGGCCCTAATTACCAGCTTATGAACTCTTCCTGGATAAGAGCATTCTCTCCCCCGACCCCTTCCCCGCCCCCCTTTGAAGCTGTCAAGGAGGAAAGATTCACGCAGCTCCTGACTGCATGAAAGAAACTATCCAAGAAGAACTAAACTCTTTGAATCAGGGAAATGGGTGCTGGGTGTTGCACTGTGAAGGTGGATTCCTTGCTTCCAATGCTGTTAGTGCATCTTGCACCAAGTAGTCACTGGAAGAAACTGCCTGTCAGCACTGTGATTCAATGCTTCCCTGTTGCAGCATATAGGACCACATGGTCATCTCAATGACAAGCAAATGTCAGGTAAGTTGAAAAAAGTTACACACAGTGGCAGAAAAGCATTTTCATGGACATTCTCACATAGTTTGAGTAATGGTTAAGTACCAGGTCCACAATTTCCTGGCTCAATGGCAATCAGAAGTACCATTAAAAGAGCCTCCCTTGTGATAATTTGTTACTTCAGCTTCTGAATGTAACCCAAACTTTTAGTGTTGTGTGGAAATAACGGAGAAATTCCTCTGTGAAATAGTATTAATTGACTTCTCTTTCCTGTCAACAGTTAAGCCAAACAATGCAGGAACAGAGAATGGAGCCCATTCAATAGTTGCATACTTATATAGCATTATTACACCACAGACTAGACACGTCTGCAATAAGGCAATGCTAGCAAACCAGCATGGCTTTGGAGATCAGCCAGCTCCTGTTATTCATAAAATGCCCCTTATTCCTTCAAAGTAAATATCAGCACAGTCTTTCAAATATAAAAATTCAATATAAAAGTCCATATTTCAGCACCTTACACAGTAAAAGCTGTGTTAACTGGCATTTTACTAACCAGAATCCTCTATTAACTGGAATTTCCTATATCCACCAATACAAATCCTCACTTTAGCAACCAGAATCTTTGCCGAGTCTATCTGAAGGGAAAGGATCTGTGTGGGGCAGGGCAGGCTGTCACTGTGGGCTGGGGCTGGGGCTGGGGCTGGTGTAACTCTCAGATAACTGAAATTTTTAGATAACCAGTACCGCCCTTACCACACTCATGCTAGATAACAAAGCTTTTACTGTATAAAGGTCATACTTTGGGTACAGTAGACTTTAACACAAAACCAATACCTAAATACTCAATATTGTACAGTAAAAGGAAAGAACAGCTTAACAATTATACTGTTTTAGTCAAGGGTGGGGACTTACTGCTGAATCCTCTATCTATAAAGAAATGACTTGAAGCAGTCCTGACTGTCTTGGATTTTGACCTAGATCAAAACAGGAGCAGCACAGCCATTTACACACTTAACCCTTCCAAGATGCATTGCTGTTTCTCTACCAATAGGTGGTCAGCAAGAGCACGCCACCTAACAGGCTTGTCCCTGAAATGACTTTCAATTATTTTGAATGACCTGCAATTCAGTAGTGTTAGAGTGATGTTGTAGCCATAGTAATCTAGGAATTACATGAAAGGCAAGGACTGTTGTGGGTGATATCTTTTATTGAACCAACTCCATGTTTGGGATAGAGTTGGGCAAGATTTCAAAAGCAAGGTATTCTGCATCAGGTCTGAGGCTCAGAATGAAGCTTGTCTAACCCTACCAAACCATGCAGTTGTTCCAATAAAATATATCACCTGAAAAATTCCTTGGGGCAATTAAATTATAGATGTTTTATGGTCAAGGCAGGGGGAGGAGTTCTAGCACATTTATTTCACATACTGCACAGATATTTAAATTGGGAAAATGGAATTTTCTTTGGAGGATCCTGAGACAAGAGGCTTTCTCTATTTATAGCCTCTAACTGTTCAGTTTGCCTCTTCTCTCCTATGGCAAGACAGTAATTGCAAATATTTACTACCTGTTGCAATAAGGGAGAAATTATTGAGGTTTGACTTCATTAAGGGTGAAATTTTACATTACACTTAGATCATACTAAGGACACTTAAAATGTAAGCATCTGCACATTTAAACTCATTAACTGCTGCTAAGCGTCCTCTGAGCATCTCAGAGGGCCATGCTATCTAGGTCATATTAGGGTAATTTCATTCTGTTCCATGGAAATAAAACAAGCGATTTGCAGTCCTTCAGCATCCCAGGATGCACTGCTCCCAGGCCCCTAACTCGCCCAGAGCAAGCATAGAGCCCAGATGTCCTAGGTCCTAGCCATGGCCCTGCTTGCAAGCCCTCTAGTGGCAAATCAAAAGAACTGTGTAGGCAGGAAAGTATATTCAACATTAACATGTGATTGCTCACTTTACATTCTAATTTTAACACCACTTTACATTCCAAAGATTTTAGTATGGTCTAGGTGTAATGTATGTCTTCCCCCGTACTATAGGATAGAAGCAAATAGGAAAAAAAAACATTATCAAAAGATAAGCCAACATATGCTTATGAGCTGTAAGTTCCCCACATCTCCCCACTCCTTTTTAAAGCAGTGTAATTGTTTCATCTGTTCCTGGTATAGGAAAGACTTGACAAAAATAGAGGTGCCAAAGTGCCTTCATACTCTCCCAGTTCTAGTTCCACTCTGTATTCACCTATAGCTCCAACTTAGCTTGGAGCTACAGGTTAAGATGGGCTGGTGGCTTCTTAATTTGAATGGGCTGCAAGGTGGCTCCAAGGTGCCAATGTCTCCAAGGTGCTGTTGTATCAGTCATCAATCACTAGTGTAAAGGAATACCTCTTTCACCTACTTAAAACCTCTGAACCATCCACAGGGATTAGAACAAATGCACTAGCTCAAAACCATATAAAAATTCTCCAACTAAGCAGAGGTCTTCAGGAATTTCTCTGTAACAACATAGTAAGGAAAAATAGTGGAGTGTAGCCTAGATTCATAGCCCACTACTTGAAATCCTATACTGCCTAAAAATCTTACATTATCTGAGATCTAGTCTTCCCACTCTCTGACTTTGACCATTAAATACTTAATCCATTTTTACATCTTGAAAGCAATTTTGCATACTTCCTGAATATGGAAAACTAAAAGTACTTTATTGGGTGATATCTTGCAGTACCCTTTACACAAATAGGTCAGATTCTACTTTCACTTGCATTGGTTTAAATATGGATTATGATTGGGAAAAATAAAGTAGACATTAGTCCTCTATCTTATATTTCCTTTGGCTGTATTCGCATTAGGTGTCACCACATTTTCTTTTCTTTTAAAGAAAAAAAACAGTGAGGAAATGGTGGTTTTTCCATGTTAACTGTTCTCCGCAATTAATAAAAGAAGCAAGTTTCAAGCTGGCCTGTTTCTAGGCATAAGTTTCCACATGTATCTGTTATAACATGGTTCCTAATGTTTTTAGGATAATATCTGCATTTCTTTTCTACTTCTGTGGCCACAAGCTGCTACCAGATCTCCTGCTTCTGACTCTCTGTTTTTGTTTCATGGAGATGTAGATATCTTTTATACAGTATACTTTTACCCAAATCAAGTCTCACAACTTCTTTTCTTGCACATATGCATCACCATTTTAGTTGTTCAGGCCACATATATTTTGTAGAACTACACTATGTGGTCTTGTTTGATAAGATAGCAAGAAAGAAGTTACTTTCTGATGTAGAGATAGTTTATCTCCCTTGACAGTTTTCATGGCAGTTTTAAAAGTTCTTACAAAACATTTGGCTTCTCTATTAGAACTCAGATGGCAGGAAGGAGATAAACCACATTAAAATTTATTTACCTACAAAATGTTATTGAATTACAGACATGTAAATCCAGGTACATTATCAGATATTAATTCCTCAGGTAACCCAGAAATGAAGAATAAAGGCTTAATGTCACTGCCTACATTAACCAATCCCACAGAGATCAATTCTAGCCATTTTTATGAGGCTTCTACCAAATCTTCACTTAACAGAAAAACCAGCAACCTCAACCTGTCCAGTGGGTACAATAGCCATAACCAAGGATCCACAACAAGCCCTTCCCTGAACAGACTAAGAGGATTGTAACCTAGGAGGTACTCCAGGAGGTACCCCTTCTCCAAATGAAGGGATCAAAGCAGGTGCACAAGCACTGTGGCAGGTGTAGGGCGTCTCCTTCCCCTATAGAGCAGAGCTAGACCACCAGTGGGGACTCAACCATATACCTTTTAATGAGACAACAATACTGGGAACATAACAGGCATAAACCAGGGGGTGTAGATGACACTACAAGAGGGGACAGGATTCAACAAAGGTTAGACACTTACAATCATTGACAGGAGACAGGGTTAACAAAATAGAAAACACAGCAGAACAAACAATAATGGTTGGTGAAATATAAAAGGCACTAGGTACCTGGAAAGGGAGAAATATAAAGGGCCTGTTCCACTGCAAGACTTTCTCCCTGCTAACTTACACACCCCAGCTGGGACTTGAACTCAGCTAGCCCATGTGGTAGGCAGAAGCTCTACCACACAGCCACCAGTGCTTGTGCTATACCAAGCTGCAAAAGGTCTTGACCTTCCTAGAGCTCTGGCCTCACATCAAGTTGCCTGGCCTCTGATTAGAGGAGCTGGAAGCAGAGCTAGGAACCTCTCAGGTTGCTGCTCAGATCCTTGCTGGAGCTGGGGAGCCCCTCCTGCTGGCCTCACCATCTCACAGGGGATCCTAGAGCCCAGCGGGAGCCTCTCCTGCAGCCGCACGCGGCATGCTGAGGGTCCAACTGCTGCCTATAGATCCCACTCCTTCAGGCTCTTCTGGGGCAGCTGCTCCCACCCCACTGGCCCAGCTCTTTGAAGCTCCTTCCTCATGGTCCCTCACTGGTCTCTCGGGAGTCAGCTGCACTGCCCCTTTTATCCACCTCCTGGTGACTCAAGGAGCCAATCAGGGGACATGGAGGGTGAGTCTCTGGGGCCTGATTGGTGAGGCAAGGGAATCCCAGGTCCCCCAATCATCTTCTACCTCTTCAAAACCCCTGGGCCAAATCATTACCAGATTGGTGAGGAAAGGGAATCCCAAGTCCTCCAACCATCTTTTGTCCTTTCAAAACCCCTGGGCTAAGTCACTGCCAGCTAGCCCATCACAGGATTTAGACAGGAACAGGTTTCTCAGTACATTTTGATTTCCTTCTATGATAATGGGACAGCACTGGATGCGAGATACCTTGAATTTAGAAAAGCTGTTTCTCACAACATTCCCATTAGTAAGTTAAGGAAATACAGGCTAGATGAAAGTATAGTAAGATGGACAAATAACTGGTTGGACCATGTGTTTAGTAGGTAGTCAACAATGGCTCAATGTCTAGCTAGCAGGGCTACGCAAATTGGCTGTTTTGTTTCAGTTTTGGATTCGGACATTTTAGAGGGACAGTGATTCATTTCAGTGTTTCAGATCACTGTTCCATTTCAATTTGGCTGAATCTGTTTCGGAGTCTCAACACTGTTTCGGTGCTGATTCGGAAATTGGGATTGGCTGGGGAGAGGCAAGTACAGCTGGGCAGTTGCAGGTTCTCCCACGGCACCTCCGGGTGTTCCTGCCTCTCCCTAGGCAGGGGGAGCTGCTGGAGAAGCCCCCATGACTGCCCTGCCTGGCCCCAGCCCCCACCCAGCCCCAGCCTCCCAGCACTTTAAAAAACCCAGCCCCACACTCACTGGCTGCAGCAGCAATGATCAGGGCTTCTGAGGGCTCATGAAAGAGCTGCCTGCACAGTGCAGGGCAGGATTCAGAATGACCTGGATAATCTGTAAAAATGGTCCAAATTCAATCAAAAATCAGCAAGGACAAATGCAAAGTCCTGCACATGTGAGAGAAAAACTGCATGCTTAAATACAGATTTGGGACTGAGTGTCTAGGCTGTGGTGTTACAGAAAAGGTTCTGGGGTTTACAGTGAACGGTAACACAAATATGAGCCAATAGTGTGCTCTTGTTGCCAAAATAAATCCAAGAGTATACTGATTTATAATAACAGGAGTGTGACCACTGAGCTTTCCCCAGCCGCCCTAGGGCAGCTCTGATCTCCTTGCGGTTGTCTCCATCCCTTCTGGGCCTGTTCGTCGCTGGGGTAGTTCTTCCTCCCATGCCATCAACCCCATTCTTGCCTGCCACAACTTGATGTTCCCCAGTGGGCGGAGCTAGTTTGCGGGCCCCTCAGTGGCCCAAGCTAGGCTCAACGGTTGCTCACAGGGCTCCGCCACCCCTGCTCCATGGCCTCACACCACCTTCGATGTATCGCCATCTCGTTGCCCGTGGTTGTCCTCCCAGGCCTTGGCCACCATTCTAGGTCTCGGGGCCAAATATGAGGGACACTACTGACCCTGTAGTGTCGTATGCCCTAACCCTATCCTGTGAGGGACCTTTGCCATCACCTCTGTTGAAGTCTCACCACAAGCCCCACCACAGTGCACACCTCTGGGCTCCATTCCCCTAACTCAGGGTTGCTGGAGTCCCTACTGCTCCTAACCAACCCACCACCAGCTCCCCATCCCTGTACCCTTATGGGTTGGGAGGGCACTCCCCTCTAACGGCTACTTAGTGCCCACCTTGGACCCCTCCGTCAATGTCTGAAGGTCCTGGCGGCGATCCCGCCCCGATTACCCTCCTGCAGGGTTGTCCTTGGCTCTTCGCCCCTTCTTCGGCATCCTCCATGCACGCCGTCCCAACACTCACTTCAGGATTCCACGGCACTCCTGAGATTGCTCCTGCCTTCCCTCGCTTGGTCGGCCTGTCGCTTCTCTGGAGATCAGCCGATATCCTGGTCACACTGCCTCCCTCCTCAGCTACCAGCCCCTCCGACTCACTGGATCTTCGGAGGCTTGCCCATGGAGCCCACTCTACTGCTGGCACCGGCTGCAGCCTGGTCTCCGGGCTATCCACCCCCTCCAGAGCGGCGACCGCCATTTTTAACTCTGCCGGCCGGCATCTCACGCTGATGTCACCAGCCAGCTGCAGCTGTACAAAGAGGCAGCTAACAAGCCACAGGGTTCCTCTTCCTGCTCTGCATGGCTTTTGTCCCAGGCTGCAGGTAAGCATCCCACGCTACCACAGCCCATGGGACAAGGAGTGTCATTTGCAAATCAAGGAAAGTGATTCTTCTGCTCTATTCAGCACTGGTGAGGCTTCACCTACAGCCTTGTCCCAGGTGACACAGGACACTTAGCACAGTTTTTATCTGAGATTTTAGTAAGCAATACTATGCTGTATTCAAAGTTACAGTACATTTTGAGTGGTCAGACTGTAACGCTTACTACAACAAAGGATTGTCAGTCTCATCTCCAAACACCACACTACGGTCTTGAACCTTTAATGTGATGCAGAGCTGGGACTGAGACTGACAGTCAGCTGATTTTTGGTTCCGGCTTCAGCAAAGCACTGGAGCCAGTAGGGCTGGGAAGGAGAAGAAAAAATCAGCTGATTGTCAGACCACCCTAAAGGTGATTCAAGACTCTGGTGTAGTACCAGGGCTAGGACTGACAATTAGCTGATTTTTTGTCTCAGCCCGGGGAGCCAGTTTGAAACTTCCATGCAATCCTGGAGCTGGGACCCATAATCAGGGGATTGTGAGTCCCAGTCCCAAGACCACGATTGATCATATTAGCTCAATGGAGCAATCCCAAACAAGCTCAACATGTGTTACTTAATGTGATGTGGGGATACTCCTCAGTTGAAAAGACATTACTTTGCTATGATATAATAGGATGCAAGAGTACTTGGCACATGTTAACCTGCTTGGATATGCAGACACTGTAGCATTTCACATGCATTAAATGCATTCTAAGGAATTTGTGCAACATAGCCCCTGGAGTGCTGTGTCCAGTTTTGGGCCTCATATTTTAAGAGAGATGTGAACAGATTGGAAAGAGTCCAGCAGAGAGCAACAAAAATGATTAGAGTCCTGGGAAGCAAGACTTATGAGGAAAGGCTGAATGAATTTGGGTTATTTAGTCTGGAGAACAAAAGATTTAGGGCAGATTTGATAACAGTTTTCAAACACCTGAAGGGAGATTATAAAGAGGATGGAGATATATGGTTCTTTGTGGCTGTAGGGGACAAGACTAAGAGCAATGGCCTCAAACTACTATAGAGGAAATTTAGTTTGGAGATTAGAAAGGAGTTTCTGATTGTGAGGGTGGTTAAGAATTGCACTAGCATACCTAGAAAAGTTGTGGAATCTGCATCTCCAGAAATTTTCAAGAACAGATTAGACAGATACTTAACTGGGATGGTTTAGTCAGGGATGATTCTGCCTTGAACAGGGGGCTGGAATCATGAGGTCCCTTCCAGCCTTGTTTTCCTGTCATCCTATGATATAGAATCATAGAAAATTAGGGTTGGATGGGACCTCAGGAGGTCATCTAGTCCAACCCCCTACTCAAAGCAGGACCATCCCCAAACATCCCAATTATCCCAGACAAAGCTTTCTCTAGCCAGGTCTTTAACACCTCTAAGGATGGAGATTCTGCCAGCTTTCTTGGTAACCTGTCCCATTATTTTACTACCCTCCTAGTGAGAAAGTTCTTCTTAATATCTAACCTAAGCTTCCCTTGCTGCAACTTGAGACCATTGCTTCTTGTTCTGTCATCTGCCATCACTGAGAACAGTCTAGCTCCATCCTTTGGAACCACCCTTTAGGTAGTTGAAGGCTCCTATTAAATTTCTTCTCAGTCTTTTCTCCTCCAGTTCCATCAACCTCTCCTTATAAGTCATGTGCCCCAGCCCTCTAACCATTTTCGCTGCCCTCCGCTGGACCTCCTCCAGTTTGTCCACATCCTTTCTGTAGTGAGGAGCACAAAACTGGACACACTACTCTAGATGTGGCCTCACCAGTGCTGAATAGAAGAGTATAAACACTTCCCTTGATTTGTTGGCAACACTCCTACCAATGTAGCTTAGTATGCCTTCCTGGCAACAAGGGCACATTGTTGACTCATATCCATCTTATTGTCTGTCCACTGTAACCCCCAGGTCCTTTTCTGCAGAGCTGCTGCCCAGCCAGTCAGCCCCCAACCTGTACTGGTGCATGGGATTGTTTCTTCCTAAGTACAGGACTTTTCACTTGTCCTTATTAAACCTCATAAGATTTCTTTTAGCCCAATCCTCCAATTTGTCTAAGTCACTCTGAATACATTTTTGCCTTTGCTAGCATCTCATTTTTCAGTGTCTTACAGGGAGTGTCTACACGTGAATTTAAGCAGGCTTGTATTTAATGCACATTAAGCCACATGCTGGATGACTGGTACAGTGCCTTCCAGGGCCCCCGCCGCCACACAACTGCTCCCACCAGCCCTGGCAACCACAGGCTCCAGGATGCTACCACTGGGAATGCTGTTACCCTCTTATCCCACCAATCCTACTGCCTCTGGGCCCAATGCACCCGCCAGGACTGGTGGCAGCACATCATACTGCAGGAATGGGACAATGACCAGTGGGTCAACACATGACCCAGGCCACCCCTGAAGACCTGCTGTGCCAGCTCCAGCCTTACCTGGAGTGCCAGGACAGGGAGATGAATCCTGCCATTCCCACCAACACCTGCCTACCCCACTGCCCACATACCCCTACTTCCTGCCTATTTTCCAGCACCCCCCCACAGCTTCTCTCAACCAGCAAAGCCCCTTCCTTCCCCAAAACAGAGCCCCTCCACTACCCTCCCTACCCACCAACAATAAATAACCCTTCTCCCAAACTGAAAACTATATACATCAGTCTCAGTCCTTCTCTGAGTCCCAGAGTAGAGAGCTATGTGGTGGGGGTGCCCAAGGTACAGATCCTGGTGTCAGGCAGAGAGCACACTGGCCATAGACAGTAACCCTATGGTTCTGGGGGCTGCAGGGAATGGCAAGGACTCCTGTGGGAGTGAGGTGGTGGAGGCCCTCCTCCAAGGCCCAGATGAGGACCTACTGTCTGGTGATGGGTGGGACATAGAGGCCCTGCAGGGCTGGAGCCAGAGGCCCATCATGGAGGAGCCTGCACGTGGGCTCCAGTGGCCAGCCCTAGCTGGCCAGTTGCTGCTGGAGCAGCTCCATGTGGTGCTGCTCCAGGGCCTCCAGCTGGGCCCAGTTCGCCTGCTGTGTCCAGTCCTATGCCTCTTCCTGTGTGGTGTCCCAGGCCATGTCCTCATCCCCCCAGGCCAGCTCCTGCACCTCCCATGCCTGCTGCTGTGCATGTTCCCAAGACACCCAGTTCTCAACTGCTGCCACCAGTTGCTGGAGCAGGAGGGTCCAGTCTTCACTGCAGAGCTGGCACACCCAGTGCATCTGGGCAGCTCCATTGACAGGTGGTGGTGACCATGCTGCTGCACACCCACAGGGCCCTGCAGCCTTTCTGCTGCATCCAGATTTTGGCCTTGGAGAAGAAAGAGACAGAAACCTTTTATGAAGGTGTGCAATATTTCAGAGATAAGATACTCCACACCAGGAGTTCTGCACTGTCCAGGCTCAGATTGGAGATCAGCTGTGCATGAGTGCCCAGGGACCATGATAAGCTGTCCAGGCAGGGCTGGGCCTAGGCATCCACCAGCTGAACCCTGCAGCCCCACTTGCTCCCTGAGGCCAATGGCCCACTGGGTGCTGGCCGCAGGCAGTCCAGCTCCCCCGTCCCCTTCTCAGGGTGGGCCAGGCCAGGCCAGGTTGCTGGCAGCACCTGGTGCTGCACTCCAGACCCTGTTCCCCACCTTCTGCTGTGCTGCTGCCCAATCGATGGCACCCAGCAGTAGGGTGTGAGGGGCTCCCAGACAAGTGGAGTGAGGGGCTGGCTGTGCCCCTGCCCTCCCTTCAGGGGGCCTCTCCAGGAGGCATCCTGGGGCCAGTCTCTTCCCCCGAAAGTGCTGCTGCATCCCAAGCTTGCCCCTGCTGCATGTGCCCCAGACAGTGCAAGATGAACTGTTTGTGGAGGCAGAGGCCTGCCCAAGCCACTACGCCCTGCTGCTGACGATACTGCTGGAGCCCCAGGCACATCTTCACTCCTGGTTCAAGACCCTGAGCTACAAAGACATCAAGGGAGAGCCCAGGATGCCCCACAACCTCCACTGCCACCTGGAGGGCTACTTGTTGCAGCATTACATGTCCCTGACCCCACTGCTAAGGACAACATCACCACTGGTATCAACATCTTCCTCGCCATATGAGAGGCCTGTGCCCAGCCATCTATGGGTACACAGGCTGCTCAATAAAGTTTTGAACTGTGTCCCATCTCTCTGTGTGCTGTCCCATCTCTGTGGTCATGGGAGTGTGGGTCGGGCAGGGAGGGCCAGGCAGGGAGTGGGGGCAGGGGCAGGGCTGGGGACTGGGAAGGCCCTCCCCCAGTACAGGACTTACCATGTGTCCAGCGCTGGAGAGGCTGGTGGCTTCGTGCAGGACTCCCCATCAGTGATGGTATCTGGCTGCATCCAGTGTTCAAAGCCTGTGGTTAGTGGCAGGTTGGTGCCCAATCAGGGGCTCATGCCTGGTGAGGAGCTGGTGCTTCTGGTGGCCAGCAGTGGCATGGCCAGTTGCTCCTCATGGTAGGGTGTGGGGCTGGGCCAAGGGCGAGGCAGCTGCTGGGCAGGGCTCCCTGAGCTGCCAGTGGATGCAGCAACAGGGGAGGTGAGCAGGGCACTGAAGGCCCAAGGTCCTCTCCTCCAATAAGGCATCACCAGAGGCATCAGGGCAGGATGCAGGCAAGGGCAGGCCACCCCTGCTGGTGGCACTCACAGGGGTGCGGCCTGTCCCCTGGGGCACCAAAATGCGGGTCAGCTCCCACATGAAGGGCATGGTTTTCTGCACGTGACTGGACCAACAACTGATGTGCATCCACTATGCCCACAAGAACTTGGCCTTCTACCACACTGTCTGGGAGTGTCCTCACATATGCATCCCAACTGAAATGTCCTCGTAAATGTGGGCATTCAAGCACCCATCCCACGCAAACTGCCTCTGGACATCGGCTCCACCCCAGAGTGCCACGAGGTCAGACACCTCCTCCTGGATTCAGCTGGGGGCCCAGGAGCTTGAAATGGGTGTGGATATTTGGGCAGAGCTAGGGCTCAATGGGGATGATGTGCTGAACATGCTCCCTGTGCCAGCTCTCTGGGCCCCCACATAGCTATCCCTGCAATACTGGCCCTGAAGGGCTGCCAGCAGCACCCAGGACAGGGGCACAGCCAGGGACAGGGAGCCATGTGGCAGAGGCACTTCACTACAGTGCCTGCAAAGAAATAGAGCTAAGGGTGAGCAGAAGCAGGGAGTAGGTGCTGGCCCTGCTGCCATAGACAGCAGAGCCAGCAGCCTTGGAGGGAATTTCAGGGCTGCGCAAGGGATGCAGCAGTCTGTGGCCCTTTGCAATGCTTACCTGGGGCCAAGGAGCAGCTCTAGCTAGGGCTCAGGATGGACAGAGGTTGCCTGGGTCCTGTCCAGGGGGACACATGGGGCCTGGTGGGCTCCTGCAGACAGCACTAGTTCCCCAAGGCACAAAAAGTTTGGAGGCTTCTATAGCCTGCAGCTAGGGGCTACCAAAGAGCAGCGCATCCCTGGAGGAGAGATGGCCAGCCACAAGCCCTGGGGCTGGGCTCTGGCCATCCTCCTACTGGCTGAGCAGACCCAGCTTTAAAGTTCCTGTGTTAATGTACATTAACACATCTATACGTGCATTAATGCACTTTAACTAATCATGCCTAAATTTGATACTTGCTTTATGCTGGTATCAAATTCAGGAGCAACTAGCCTAAAATTACCATTTTAAGGTACATTAAGGGTGCACACGTGTAGACATATGCCCTTAATGAGCCTTAAATTGGACTAATGTGCATTAAATACCCACATGTAGACATGCCCACTGTGGCTCAAATATGAATCAGACCTGGCTGATCCTAATGAACAACTTTTAAAACTTGAAGTGGATACTGTTCCAAGCAATGGGCCAGAGATTCACCTAGTCTAAGCCAAGGGAGCTTGGTTGACAACAGAAAAGTCAGACTATTTTACATCAGTTAAGGACCTTGAACTTGTTAATTCTACTGCAAATCTGATCATAATTTCTGGATGTTCATTTGATTTCTTCATCCTTTATGGTATCCACTGATAACACATTGCTCTGTTCTAAATCCCCTCTCTTGGTTTCCCCACTGCCATTTGCTCTCACCTTTTGTTTTTTTAATACATTAGTCGCGCACATGGTTTTGGAGCCCATGCTGGGGTCCACTCTGCTGCCTCTGGGCCACCCAGTGGGGCAGCAGTGGCAGCGCAGAGGACCACAGGGTAGTCCAGGCACAGACTCTGGGCTGCAGGAGGATGTGAGGGCATGTGCGCATGCGTGCACGTGTGCGCGCACACACACACACACACACACACACAAGCAACCACAGCCTGCACACTGCATATACGGCAGCACCCTGCCAGTAAGTCTGTGGAGGGGGAGGAGTGGGGGGAAAGGGAAGGGGCAAGGGGGGCAAATTGAGGCCCCCACAGTGAGGGAGAGAGTGGGACAGGGGAGGGGGCAGGCACTGGGATGAATGGGGCCCAGGAGCCAGTGTGGGTCATGGGAAGGAGCTGTGGGCAGCTCATCCGGGGGGTCGTGGCTCCCCACCACTACACACA
Source organism: Crocodylus siamensis (assembly GCF_052110815.1). Lineage (NCBI taxonomy): Eukaryota > Metazoa > Chordata > Crocodylia > Crocodylidae > Crocodylus > Crocodylus siamensis. Next base: position 159,223,415 of record NC_143395.1, read on the forward strand.
CTGCTGGGGGAGGCATGAGGGTCATGTGGCCCCTGAATTTGTGCATAGAGCACAGTTGAACTGCCTCTGTGCCCCACTGCCTTTGCCCCAAAAGCTGTATGACCCCATGTGCCTCCCATTGCCAGGTGAGCAGGGGACCACAGCCAGCACATGGCTCCCAGGGCACAGGCAGCAGGGCACAGAGCCCCATCCCACAGCAAGCAGCCCTTCTCTGCCCTCCACACAAATCCAGAGGGCATGTGCTCCCCATGCTACCCCTAGGGGTGTGTGTAGTGGTGGGGAGTCACCCCCCCACCCCCATGCCTCTGGAAAAATCATCTGCCCCACAACCCACCCAGCTCCATCCCACAACCCACCCAGGCCACAAGGCCCCATTCACCCCAGCCCCTGCCCCTGCCCCTGCCCCACTCCTTCCCTCACCACAGGGGCCTTGATCTGTTCCCACTTCCCTCTCCCCCCTCCCCTCCCCTCTCCCTCCACAGACTTACTGGCATGGCACTGTCTGTGTTTGTCTATGCGTGTCTGTGTGTATATGTGTCTGCACCTCACTTCCAAGCCAAAGCCGCCCACGTCCCCCCCAGCCCTGCTGCTGCCCCTCACTGCTGACTCACAGCACCCTGCATCCTACCCTCCCCAGGCTCCAAATCCCACACAAACACCCACACCGCCCAACACCTTCACATATTCCCTGCTTACACACACCCCACCCCCACCCCCAACCCTACAAAGTACCTGCATAATTTTGCTTATTTTTTGAGTTTTTACCTGTGCAATTAAAATAGCAATTAACTGCAACTACTTTTTTAAATCATGCAACTAATCATGAACAATTTTTTTAATCATTTAACAGCCCTGATTATTTTTATAACAGGAATATATCAATTGAGCAGTTTTGTTTACTGCAATGGAAACAAAGTAGTTTTGAGTTTATCTTTTGAACTGGGGCAATGTATCCTTAACTCGTTGCTTATTTCTCAGCAATCTTAGGCTTGACAGTTCTGTTCACAGCTTCCCTCGATGTAATGTCTGCTTTCACTAGTAGCTTCCTTTGTGTTGCATATGAATGTAACCCACACACAAATCTGTCCCTTAATGATGCCTCAAAAAATTGTCAAACTTGGCAATGCTGCCATCTTTCTAAGCTTCGCAAAATATAGCATCACTGTTTCTTGTATGTTTGTTTTTTCTGATGACATTTAAATGTTTGAAATCCACTCCTCAGCCGGTGCATATCCTCAAAGTGCCATTGACATCATGGGGCTACACCTATTCCTATCAATTCAGGCTGGGGCACAGAAGACATAATCAGTGGAATTTGAAATGAAGTGCAGTTTATTCAAATTACACTAATCTTTGTAACTTTTTGATGATGAAATATGTGGGGTTACCAGTGTGCTAGTAATACATTGGACTATGTTCTCTGCTGTATACTCCCTTGTGTAAAATACAGCCATAATGCAAATATTGTGTGGAGGCAAAAAGTGGGGTGAGCAGAGTGCAATGTACTCTGGTAATGTCTGAATAGCAGAAGTTACCTTGGGGGAGCCATAACTAGGCAGTGTAACTGAGAGCATAATTTAGACTACTATTCCAGAGCCAAGTCTGGCCTAGATCATAACCATGCCACTTGGGAGCCATATCTAACTCTCTTTAGGTCTCCTCTCAGCTATAGATTTGCCCATAAACACCGGGTCAGCGACCACCTGCAGATGCCATTGGCAGCATGGACGGTGGCCAGCAGTGATCACAGACTGCCCATAGATGCCACCAGAGGTGTCAAATGGCAAACGGTAACCACCCACAGGTGCTGCCAGCAATGTGGGCTGTGCCTTTTCATAGGGGGTACACTGCCACACTTAGGGGGTGCACGTGCACCCACATGCACCCCCTACATGCTGTCAATGGATTTGCCCTATTTCTTTCTCTCCATATGCAAACAAGAGAACATGGGCCTGATTCACCACTATATTTCTCCAGTGCTGGTGTAACTTGGACCTATTTCTTTTCATACAATTTTCTATATGGTTTATAAAAGTGTTCTAGTATTCTGTCCTCTCACCCACCCCAAGTTAATTTTTCTGTATCATCTCTTTTTCCATATACTGTCATTTTCACTTTTGAAAAAATAACATAAAATATTTCTCTGCTTTTTTTTATCCCTTCTCAGATGCTTACAAGACACTCAGCTAGGCTGTTTCCTTGGGGTATTTCATTCTCAGGAAACAGAAATCAGTCAGTTACTGACTCCTTAACTCACCCAGCCTGTTCAAAGCTTTTTTTTGTCAGCTGGCTGCATTTACAAATACTAGAACAGCACTTAAAAAAACATGGTATCTTTATCTTTCAACAGGTTATAATTTTGCTTTGTCAGAGCACACCCTTCCTTTCTTTCACTTGCACCCTTGCTGCCACTTTGTTGTACAATCCCCCAATTTAGACCAGTGGGCACTTAAGGTATGGCAGCATTGCTTCTCTGGATGGGATGCCATCCTGAACCATATCCTACCCAAGCTCTCCACATGTGCCAACTCTGGAAATGAAAGCACCTTGAAAGCTGCAGACAGAGAATTTGAGTTGATGGTAGAGGGTACTTCTTGCCTTTTCTCTCCCCCCTGCCCCTTCCCTAGAGAAGCAGCACCACCTCATTTTTGAGGTTTGACCCATGTGGACCAGGAGCAGGTACAGGCTGTTGGCTCTGGATTTAGGATCCAGATGCCTTGTTCCGTGGGAGAGAGGTGGGAACCCAACCTTAGACCAACCACAACCTGTCCATTCAATAATAGGGAAATGTATTGATATACAGTGATTACAGGAAAGAAGCAATACAAACAGTCAAGCAATTCTATATATCCACCAAATCCTAGGGCAGTCATCAGAGTCAAAGTCCATCTGGCCAGGACACAGTCTTCACTCTGAGGTTCTTTCTTAGGTGTCAGATTTCAGCAGCCTGGAGGTGAGATGCTGAGGCCCACAACCCACACAGTGGGGTGGATGAGAAAGGCTGGTGGTGTGCCTTCTGTCCATGGTAACCTTGGGAACCTCTCCTGGGGATAGGGACCACTCTCAGGGAGGAGGAGGACCCAGGCAGGATGGGGAGAGACCCTTTGCTACTCTCAAGTCTCTGCTTTTATATTCTCCTTCCCTTCTGATGACTCCCGATGACTCGTCATCTGTGGCTATCTCTGGTTGGTCTCTCTGTGTGTTTGTCACACTGTTCACGTAGCTCATCATATGCACCCATACTAATTTGGTCTTTCTGGGCCTTCTAATTTGGTCTGTTCCCCCCAAAATGGACCTTGTTAGCTGGTGCTACCCTTATTTCATGTTATGGAACAGTGTGGTACATGCCCCCTTTTTCATCGGCTGTGTTTGTATCCATTGACCTAGTTGTGTTAGACAGCCTGTCTGTTTGAAGGCTGTGTGAAACTGTGTGTGTGACCCAGGTTTTCAGAAATCAGTTAACCCTTGACGCCCATCCTGAACCATTCTAATGCATATGTATGTGTATATAAATACACACACACACACACACACACACACACACCTGTAAGTCAGTTCCAAAAAAAACAAACCTTTAAATGCCATTCTTAAGCCAACAGTCCCAAACGAACCAAAGAAATGGTATAAACTTTCCATTAACCTACTTACTGCAAGCAGCTTTGTTCTATATGGCTGTAGCAGACCTGGCCCCAGGGGAAACCATGACACCACCTGATGGCCTTTTGATTTCTGTCCCACTTCGGCTCCTTGGGGTATCCTCCCTCCTGCCCCAAACCCCACAAACCTACCATGCCTTGATAGATTTTTTATAGAGGTTAGGAGGCTGCCCAAGGGGTTCTAGTGTGATCCTTAAGTTCATCTTGCCCTTAACCACTAAACTGTGACCCTCATGGCCCTATTAGTGCCTCAGAGTCCCAGTTGCTTTATGGGCAGTATTTGTGGCCTCCATACTCCCCTACAACCATGCCCCTGCCTCAGAAGTGGTACTTGGTATAATTTCAGAAGGGCACCCTGCCCCCAGTGCCACACTTGACCCTGTAAGGTCTCAAACCTTTGTTGGGCCTTTATCCTTCCCAGCTTCCACCCCTTTTCTCTGGCTGTGCCTCCTCAGCCCAATCCCACTGCCTTGGGCCTCAGCTTCTGGGCCCCAGCCCCATATTATAGTCAGGTTCTCTGGCTCCTGGCCCTATCTTACTCTTCGTTCCAGCCACCTCAGGTCCCTGACCCAGGCAATGCTGCCCTCAGTTCCAGCCCCTGGGTCCCTGACTCCATGCTGGGTGGCCCTCAGATGCCCCATGATCTCCCTATCCACAACCCAGTCCTCTGGTACCAAGCTTACGTGAAACACAAATACAAGCAAATCATTTCCAAATTAAAGGTCCTCCTTACTTTGGGTCAATGCCATACCACAAGCCATGCTTCCTCCCTTCACTTTCTACTTCAAGCTGTATTGGGTGACTTAGGTGCCTGCTGGTTTGTCTCTTGCAGCCATCTCTCCCTAAAAGTACCTCCTCCTGAAGCCCACAGACCCAGAATTCCTTCTGATCTCACGCACTGGTCTTATGTGCCCCAAAGCACCATCCCTTCCTGTTAGGTGGCTGTCCAGGCATACACCAGGGTTTCTGTTTTGCCTTGCTGGCTGCTTGCCCTCCTCTGATACAGCTTAGCCCAGCTGCTTGTAGTCTTTATTTCCACCCAGCCTAGTAGTTGCCCATTGGCTGCTTATTGCAGTATAGCTAGCTCCCCACAGTGAGATTAGCCTATCATGCTTTCCCTTCAAAGTAACAGGAGCTTCTGGATCCCTGTTATAATGGTCCATGCATTTTTATAAGCACACATAGGGCTATGAGTAGTATGGCATCTCCTGTGGCCCACACTATTGCATTCTGAATAGTTTTTGGTAAGAAACACACAGAATTATTTATACCATCAAGGCTTGAATGATCTTGGGAGCTGAACTTCAGTCTTATATCCAGAGGTAGTCTTTCCAAGGGCAGCACTGAAGCACATCAGTGGACTAGGAATTATAATAATATTATTATCTATTGTTTGTTGTGCTATAGACCTAGGATGACCACCTTTTCAAAACGGAAAGGCAACACACATACCCACCTTTCCCCACTCCCTTCTTGCCACCTTTTGACAAGAGCTGAGTGGGGTGGGGGCAGATGCAGGCTGCCCACTGTGGACTCAGGGCTCCTCACCCTGCTGCCTTACCCTAAGAAGTTCTGCTGCTGCCAGGTGGGCAGGGGGCAGCTCACCATGCCAGTGTGGGACTTCTGGGGGCAGGGAAGCAGGGCAGGGAGCCCTGAGCCTGCAGTGGGCAGCCTGTATCTGTCCCTGCCCCATGCACAAATCAGGGGGGGTACATACCACCCATGTCCATCCTGTGCCCCCTGGATGAGCTGTCCATGACTCCATCTCACTCCTTGTCCCTGCCTCATGCACTGCCCTGAGCAGCACCCCCGGTCCCTACCCCACTCCCTCCCTTATTTTGGGGGCCTCAATCCCTCATAGCCTTACCTGCAGGGAGCTGCTCTCCACATTGCCTGGCTGTGTTCCTGGCCATGTGCACATATGTGAGTGCACACGTGCACATGGCACCCCCTGTGTTCTGCTCCCAGCAGCCCCTTACAGGCTGGAGCACTGTCAGCATGCAAAAGGATTCCCACCATTTCTCAATCCCTGCAAATGCTGTGAATCCAGGACAAATGCTGTCTGAAAGTCATGCAGCCTGGGACCTGGACTTCAGGTTCCCATTGTGAGACTGTCCTGCCCAATTAGGTATGTGTGGTCACCCTACATAGGTCCAGGCATGCTCCATCCATCCCACTGATCTAGCATTAAGAGAACAAAATACAATCCCTGCCCCAGAGGGCTTACAAACAAGCTACAAGATAAGAGATAATAGGTGGATCAGGTAGACAGAGAAGGATGCAGGAGGAAAAAGGAAGCAATATTATAGGCATTACCTAAGGCAAAACTGGGTGCTTACGCACCCTAGGCAGCAACCATGCACACAGCAGGGTCAGTGACTACACAGCTGGAAGCACGGTTTTGGCCAGGCTGGCAGCACAGCTATTTTTGCACCCTCAAAAGGGCCAGCACCTGAGGTTGGTCACCCCGCCTTTGTTATACTACTGGGCATTAATGCCTTACAGAATTTTAAGGGGACATGTGAAGGCAAGTGGATTGTGGGGGAAACATTTACATTATCAAAACACAGTGCCAGGGAATTCCACAGTGCATTATACCGAGATGGTATTGAAGCCACCTTAGCATGGTACTAGGTGTATGCCATCTGTCTCCAGCATGATCACTGGCCTATGGAGCAAGGCCTACTATGCTTTCCTGTGACTTCCCCTAGGCCAGAACTTTGACAGTGTAAGTGTGCCCCACCAGATGTGGAAGCTTACACTGTCACTGGTGATGGTTGTATCTGTTCTGCAGAAAAAATCTTCTACCAGTAGGAGGGTTTCACTGTTCACTCTGTTTTTATATAATACAGCATTTTGCTTTGATCTAGGAAGCCTGTGAAAATCTTTTGGGTGGTCTCATGTCTGATGTATCATCTTTCAAGCTACTTTATTCTATTCTATTTTATTTTAGATTTGATTACATTATACAGTGGAGGGCAAAGTAACCAAACAGCTAAGGTTTCTCTTTAGGGTTCCAGAGGCATGAATTGGAGCCTTACTCCAAGTTCACTCCAAAGGCCATTTTCAGTTGATCCAACTATAAGTGGGTACCATGTCTTACAGGCTAGGGAGCCAAAGACAGCCAGATGTGATGCAAACCATATAATTCCTTGTGTATTTTTGGCTAGAGAAGCTGGCAAAATTTACCCATGCTGTGACCTGTGGGCTGCTAGGCTTGAGCAGGCTTTTTACTTTTTTGACATTGCCTAGGGACATAATGCAGCAAGTTGGCACTACTATCTAATTTACAACACCACCATGGGTTCTGCAGCAGAGAAGACCTGTTGCTAGGGCTCACAGCTCTAGCTACTTTGGAGATCTACTCAGGCATCTGGTGCTAATTTTGCAGGGCCAAGATGATCCTTCATTCCTAGCCTATGTGCAAACTAATGATCTGTACTCACTATCTACTACAGTTTGTCTTTTTAATTAACTGCCAGAAGAGCCACTTACTCAGATGCAGACTATGAATTGAATTTCTCGCAAAGGGGAAGGACCAAGAATATGCTTGCTAACCTCCTCTGGCAAAGGCCTAGGACCTAGTTTTGTGATGAACAATGTGTCTTGAAATTTTGAAATCTGGGAGTTGTTACTTAATATTCACAGAGTAAAACTCACCCAGTGCTTTAGTGCCCCTCTGCTGTGACAGGTCATCCTGTGTGGCAAGTCCATAGAGCCCTAACTAGGTAGCCTTTCTTTTTTAACTTTGTGTAACAGGGAAGCCTTACCCCATTATGGAAAAGCAGAATGGGCCCTTTAAGGGAAGGTTTTTTGTGAACCAGACAAAGGCAGCCAGCAAAGCTGGGGTTAATGAACAGCCCTGTGGGCAGGTCAGCTTATAAGGCACTTGACCAAAGGTGGGCAGGGCTTGAGCAGTATAAGCCTGTGTCTCAGCCAAGCTAGGGAGTCTAGCCCTGCAAGCTAAGGGTTGAGGAGCTCCTGGCCAGGAAGACTGCACAGGGATGCTAGGCTGATTCCAGAGCTGCTCTAAGGACTGCCAGCAGAATACTGATCACTTATAAAGGAACACAACCCCAGATAAGGGGACTCCTTGCTGCAAGACAGTGGGGTATCGTGGTCATTTGCTATGCCTACAGTAGTTTGAATTTATGTTACAGCCAGTCTGCTTTTTCCCTTTGAATTCAAATTGTGGTTGATGAAAAGAACTCAGGGGTGTTTTGGAGGTCCCAATCGTACCTAAGGGGTATGCGACTACCTTAAGCCCTGCCAGGGATCAGGATCAAGGTGCAGCTAAAGGCCTGGAAGCAAGGACAAAACCCAGAGAGGGGCAGAGCCTGGGGTATGTGGGTCTGGATCCTGAGAAGGAACAACAGAGCCCAAAGGAGGGCGGGTGAGAAGACTCAGAGCGGGCTCAGCACCCAGGAGCAGGGCAGAGACATTGCCACTATAAATAGGCAACCAATCAGTGATGAGGGGTGTAGCCATATAATAGAAAGCCCTTGCAGCCAATCAGAGGCATAGGGGGAGGGGGCCACCATGATCAGCCCATGAATATGACAGCACGCCCCACAATCTCCCCACAAAATCGGCCAGCCACTTCCTTGAGTTAGGTAGACCCCTACCTATATAACATACTGCCAGCCTCAGTGAAAGTGTGCAACTGGGCAATAGGACCAGGCCAATGATCATTTATTCCCAACTCCTGGAGCAGCCCACTGAGCCAATGGCAAGCCTGTCATAAAGTTGAACAAATATGAATTTATCCTGATTTTCAGAAGGTAGCTCAGTGCCTCCCAAGGCCTGAGTGTGGAAATGAGCATTAAATCAACTTCACGCATCTTCTGTAAATGCAGCGCAGCATCCTTATTCTTCCAGGTAATGGAACATAAAAGGCACAAAGTGGAAGAAAGGTACAGGAGCGGTGTCAACCTACTAAGGACCATCTTTCTGCTGGTGATGCCTCAGATGGCAAATTCAAATGGGAGGATTTCTAGGCATACCCCTTCTAGTCACTTACTATTTTATGCATGTGCCTAACTCATCAGCAACCATCCACTGAAAGAAATGCAATGATGTCTTTCCTTGTAACACATTATGGGATACAGGAGAGGGGAACTGTAGAGGAAACAATCAACAGATGAGGTCCAAAAGTCTACCTGATTGCAGGATACAGGACAGCATGCAGACGGGTGCTTTATTTAGAGCTACTTGAGTTGTCGTGGCCCTAGGGCTGTGTTGCTGGCAGCAGAAATAGGCAGGCAGTAGTTTCTCTTTAGAAAAGGGATTCACTGTTTCCTCTCTGTTCTTCCGCTTCCATTTTTCAGGGCTTTACCACTCCACCTCTGCAGGTGCCTGTTCAGAAATCACTATGCCTTTTGGAGCAGAGCCATAAAAATACATGGCAAGTCTCTGTGCTTGCATTTGCTTTTAATTCAGGCAATGGGGATGCATTGTTTCACCAGGAGTAGCTACCTGTCAAAGGTTATTAAGCCAATAGAATCAAAGGCCCCCACAGACTCTCAAAGGGAGGGCAGCCACTGTCCCCATTGTGGCTCTACAGGGTCTCCTCTTTAGACTAAATGGCACAGAGACAAGACTAAATGTGGACCTATGCCCCCCATGTTAAATATTAAACAGGTGGTGGGTGAGATAGAAAAGTAATGAGCCAGGCAAGTTAAAAACTGGTGGGGGGGGAGGGAAACAGAGGGAATGAGAAATGGGAGGCTAAGGCCCAAGAGCAATGGGGCATTCTGCATTCTAGGGGATTTCTAATTTGTTGGTTTTGGGGGGAAAGAGGATTCTCATTGAACAACAAGGCCAGGAGACAGTGAGGCCTTCAGAAGAATGAGGTGGTGTTTTCAAATGCATCCTGGAACATGTTTTGCCCCAGGCTACTGGTTAAAGTTGAAGTGAGCAATTCTGGACTTCACCAACTACAAATATGCTCTTCATTTTGGAGACACTATATTTAGTTCTCTCCTGACAGCTGTGAGGATCAGAGATGGATGCACAGGATAGGTTATAATAAAATCAGAAGCCACTAAGCTTTCTTCCATCTCTAGAGGTGAACCTGAGCTAAACTTTTGAGGGCTTTAGAAAGTTTGGTTTGTTTGAATTTCCTGTTCATATTCTAAATTTCACACAGTCCTCATGTAACAGCTGTCAACATAGCTGACACCAAGAATTGAACCAGTGACCTCCAGAGATTTTTTTATATATATATATATATATATACCTTAAAATAATGTAGCTTAAGTTAACAAGCCAGGTCCATAGGGGAGAGCTCTTATAGTCTCAGGGTATTGGGCACAGTGGCCCCTTTGAGCATACATGAAATTTCTACCTTTACAGGAAGAAATAGAAAAGCTGATATACAGATAGCAAAACTTCTTTTGACTTTAACAGATCCAAGATTCCCCTGGCTTCTTAAAACCTTACCTGTGCTGCAGGACATTACCTTCCCTGCTGGTGGCATGCCATTAAACAGCCCTGAGCATGCTATAAGAAACATGATCTTCTGATGCTTAGGATCCTGGACTGTAACTACATGGCTTCTGTTAGGTTTGGTTTCCTTTTTAAATTCACACATTAAAATAGACAAACTCTGAGAGAGAGAATAACATAATGTGTGAAATGTTCTCCTTGGGTTAATATTGTGCCCATTAGATATGCCACTGGAAAGGGCCACATGGATGCACATCACCACAGTCAGGGAAGGCAGGGGAGAGAATGAGAGAAGCAATGGGTGTCTGGGAATTGTCTGCTTGCTCTAAGAAGCACACCGTGTCCCTCTTCAAAAAGATGTTCCTAAGTAGAACATCTTGGCAATGGCCCCTCTGCTTTTTCAAAAGCAGGGACTACAGTTCTGGGTAACTCTTGGGTAACTTGTACAAAGGAGCAGGGGAATCCTCAGTCCCACCCTGTGTATAGGATGGACCCACAATGCAGCTCTGAATGATGGAAATTAGTTTAATGACACTGTAAGGTGACAGATGGCCGTAGGGACTGTCAAACCACAGAAATACAAGATTTGGCCACCCCAGCCAGCTAGTGTGGGATCATTCACCAAGATAAGAAAGTAAAATGAGTTGATCTTTTCCAGGTCTCACTCAATCCCAGGTCTCCTTACTGCAAGGATGAACAATGGCAGCAATCAAAGCTTAATTCAAAAGTGCCGTAGACATTGGGAGCTGGACTGAGATCATCCAACTTATTTCAGTTAAGCCAACATTAGCTGATGTACTTGTTAGTTGGTGATAACCAGGGACCCAGGTTTTCCATTTCCTGTAGAAAAAAATGCAAAAAAAATGTGGATTTTCTCCTTTAAAGGAGATTTTCTCCTTTTTTAAGGGGAAAAAACCTGGGAAACTGTGAGTTTCCCCTTGCAGGCTTGCAGACTTCCAGCCTTCAAGGGGCTGCTTGGGGCTGAGTAGAATGGGATGAGGGTGCCACGTGCATCTGTATGCACACATATGCACGTAGCCAGCAATGAGGCCAGGCAGTGTGGTGGAGAGAAGCTCCCAAAGCTCCCTGTAGGTAAGTCTATTGGGGGGCATAGGTGATGTGTGAGGGGGCATAGGCAATGCAAGAGGGCACAGTGGGGGAGCACAACTTGTGGGGAGATTGAGGCAGTGGGGGTGGCTCATGCTGAGCCCACACAGTGAGGGAGGGAGTGGAACAGGGTTGGCAGTTGAGGGCTGGAGCTGGGAGTGGTGCCCAGAGCACAGGGCCAGGACCAGAGCAGGCAGGAATGTAAGACCACAGGGCCTGTCTAGGGAGGATGGAGCCACAGGCAGCTCATTCCAGGTGGCAGGGGGGTGGCTTCCCATTGCTGCACACCCTCATGGGGTAGGGTCAGGCCCATAGGCAATGCATCGGGGAGGGGGACATATGGGGGGCATATGCTACCCAAATTTATGCACCCACAGCAGGGCATGGGGCTGCAGCCTGGATGGACCAGAACCCAGCAGGAGCCAACTGTGGCCCAGCAAGCAGGACCCAGCATGGGAAGGCAGAGCAGGGTGGGGAGGTTTTTTGCTGCCACCACCACTGCCACCACTGGGAGTGCTGCACCACCGTGACCCCCAAGGTAAGGCACTACAGTAGCAGCATGGAGTTATGCCTGCCCCCCCTGCAGTAGTGGGCAGAGGACACCTCACCTTGGCAGCCCTGGCAGCTCAGCACTCCTGGCAGTGATGACAGTGGCAGCAGCACCAAGCTTCCCTGCCCCACCCTACCCTCCTGTACCAGGTCCTGCCTACTGGACTGCTGAGGTGGCTTCTGCCCAGTAATGGTCAGGTCATGCTGCAGCCCCATGCCCCACTGTGAGCACAGAAATCTAGGGTGGTACATGCCTCCTGATGTGTCACCAATGGTGTTGCCTATGCCCACAGACCCCCTCATACCCCCCCCCACACACACACACCCTTTCCCACACACTGTGGGACTGGGCTTTGGGAGTGGGATGGATAGGAGGTCAGGAGTGAGGGGCACCAGCAGGGCTAGGACAGTTGGGGCTGTGTGTTGAGAGTGAGGGGCAACAGCATGGGCAAGGGACCAACATATCAGGGCTGCTTAGTGACACAAAGCAATGAGGGGGACAGCTGCAGCTGGACCCATGTCCTGGTGAGCAAAGGGGGCAGGGAAAGCTCTGATTTTTCTATGATAAAAAACAAAATCAAACACCAAAATAGATAGGTATTTACAATGTATTTTATTGTAATGATTATAGCACTGTTAAGCTTTGAAATTGCTTTAAAATTGTAAATATATTAATAAATCATTGTGTTCAATTAATACCTGTGTGTGTGTGAAAATGTAGTGGCATTTCATTTTAATCACAGAAAATTGAAGATTATGGTGGTTTTTGTCAAAGAATGTTGGATTTTTTTAACAGAGAAAGCCATGATCCCAGGTTGTAATTGTGGGTCACTAACTATTCTACACCGAGTTTGACTAGGGCCTTGGGGCACTTTTACATGTGCTCTTGCGGGGTCTTTACTTAGAGCAGCTCTGAGAGCTGGTCTAATTAAAGCACCACAGCATTTCATGTATTAGCATCTTCCACACTTCAAAATGGTGGCAGTGGCACTTGAACTAAAGTTTGTTCAATGAGCTTTAGTTCAAGTGCCCCTGCCACCATTTTGAAGTGTGGGGATGCTAATGCATGAGATGTGGAGACTGGCTAGAGCGCAGTAATTACGATGGTCCAGCAGACTAGACGAATCAAGTCTGCTCCAACACACTGTAATTACAGTGCATCAGAGCAGCTCCGCAGCATGTCTACAGGCACCCCGATGCTTAAAGATGCTGATTCTGCTTTAGTGTTATCCTTAGCTCCTTCTCTTCTGCCTTTGGTCTTTAAGTTCTTCAGGAGTGAGACTAGATCTTGTTGTATGTTTCATTGCCCCTAGCACAATAGCATCTCTACTTGAATTCAAACCTGCAATCTGCACTATATACTATGGGCTATAGTATTTCCCCCACTACATGTCTAAAGTATAGCTGCTAGTAAGGTCCTGATGTAGACAACCAGAAATAGGTAGGCATCTTTTTATACCTGTGTGGTATATAGCTTTCCTATATTTTCAGTGGGTTTATGTAGACAACTGGTATGATCCATTTGGCATATCTTATGCCACCCTACACAAGTATACTGTTCTCCCATTCATTTCCATGGCCATCACTTAAAATACCTCGAGTTGGATCATCAGTTCCACAGGAGGAGTATGGCTCTCAGCTCACTCCAGTGGAGATTTTAACTTGTGCTAAGATATGTCCGGTTTCATAGAATACATCTTTTCTTTTTCTCTAACTGCAGAAGGCATATGTATTTGCACAAGGCCTTTTTGGTCCTGGAATTAGGACATTTATGCTGGCAAAATAAGGATCCATCTCTGCCATTAATAGTCTGCTGCTTACAACTCTTACTCAGGACATGGAAGACCTAGGTCCTGGCTTTTTACAACAAGCTTGAATCCTTACCTTCCAGGTCCTTGTACAGTGCCTTACCCCAAAGTTATGCAGTAGACATGGATGTGAATGTCTTCCACCCCCTTCCCTTGAAGTTGGTCCACTGGAGAGCAAACAAGAATGATCCTCATTCTTTGGCCAAATGGGAAGCCCTCTGTTCTGGAAGAGAGGGACCTAATGACTCTGGCCCCCGCTCACAAAACTATACAATTTTCCTAATGACTCTTTAATGCCAAAAGTGTCACGGACACTCATGCTTATCTCAGGTCATGCCATTGTAAGTCCTAGCACTACTTCTGGTAACACTTTTGTAACAAGGCCCATAATCTGGCCCAGTGGAGTTGCATCAGTATAAGTTGTAGGGGACTCTGGCCTGATTTTTTTTTAAAGGATAATTTTTTGTAATGCCCACTCAGCCTCTGAAGTAAGCTAGATATATTGTGAGAGGTATCACAGAAGAAAGGTGACTTCAAGAGAGTTTTGACAGAGGAGAGTCAGTCAGCATCTCATAAGGCAATGTGGGTCAGTAACAGAGGGCTAAAGAAGTCTGACTATTGTATATGCATGGGCCTTCCTATTTTCTGGAAAGAACCTGAGAGAGTTTGAGTTTTTCTATGACCTTTCCAACAGATGAGCTTTTCTCTTCTCCAAACACAGGTGCACATTCCTTCCTGGTAGCATTCTGGGTCATGACGTCTCCTGCATGAAGGAGTACTGTAATAAGGAATGCTGCTTACAGTTTCCAATAGTTCTGTCTGGACATCTCTTCCAGCCTCTGGAATAGGGGGATGGAGCTTCAAGCAGTGGAATATGATGTAAGGAAACCTGTTCTATGCCCCAAAATCTGTTTCTGCAGTTTTCCAATGACTCTGCAATGCTAAATGCACAAACAACTTAAGGAACAAGAGCTTACTCCCTCTCCCCTGCCAGGGTAGTATCCAACTCCCTGACTCATCCAGTCAGACTCCCTCTTGCTTGTTCTCTTCTGGCCCCAGGATGCTTTCCAGCTTCACTACCCAATGGGCCAGCTTCCAGTCATGTGATCTGTGGCCTGGTGGTTAGGTTGTTGTGTGTGATGCAGGAGGTCAGGGCTTAAATCCTCCCGGGGGAAATGAGCCAAGAAGTGGAGGCCCTGAGGTCTCTCCTGTAGGTGCTCTAACCCTAAGACACTTCAAACCTCTTCCCTCACTGGGTGAACAATACATCCAAAAAAAGAGCTATGACTTTAACAGAAGTCTTCATACTCCATTTAAACAAACATCATGAGAACAAGGCACCGTAGTTCTCCTCCTAAGAATATGCTCCCCAGTGGTGAGCCCTTTCCAATGGACAGGGCACTTTACATGAGACCAAGTGGCTATACAAATGTGTTTGGATTATACGATGCCCTTTCTAGTTAAAAAATAATATTCCAGGAAATTCCATAAAAATATTAAGAAATGATTACATTCTCAAGATTAAGTGCTCAGCCATTTATGGGTATGTGATAAGGCCATGGGCTTTGTGCTGGCACCCTGCATGGAGGTAACCTTCTTAGTGTGGAATACAGATTAAGTTAATTTGTTGACAAAACTACAATGAACATTTGCTGGAAATATTTTGCCACAGTTGCCCAGTTCTGACCAGGAAACTAAATGGAGAAGCTGTCCTAACCAACCTCTCATTTCTGATTTGTCTCATTCAGTGAACACAAATTTCTTATTTTGTTCCACTAACTTAAGTAAAAGATATTCACTTTCTGTGTGTGTGTGGGTGTGGGGGGGTATGTGTGTTGGTTGTGGTTTGTTTTTTTGTATATATTCTTAGCAATTAAAATGGGTTGTTTTCTTCTGTCTTCTGTCTGGATGAAATCAGGTTTGATAAGAAAACTGCAGGCCACTGATACCAAAAAAATATATGTTTTAATGTGAAATCCCACTGGGAAAACATTCTATCCTTATTGAATATAGAGACAAGGACCTTTAAAATAAAAGAATGCCTTTGAAATTTTTGCAGTTCAAAAGACACAGCTGGATAGATCAATAAGGAGGCATGGTTTGTGTGTTGTTTTTGGAATATCTTTTCTTGCTCTAGAAGATCTAAAAGCACATATTGATTTACGGCTGGGTGGATTTTTGATGGCTAAAAGGAGCCATCAAGAAATTACCAAAAGTTTGAAAGTCACATATAGCAGCACAAAGCATAATTTAACTACTTGCTTGGAAAATATTTTTTCTACAAACTAGAAACCAGATAGCAGAGAACTATTTGGGCAGAATTCTGTTGCTTTTGTGCACCCAAGTGGCGTTTTTCCAGCCACGTAACTGATATTTTTGACATTTATGCACAGTTGGCCATTCTGCTACCTTCTATCTGTGCAGTGTGGATGTGTAAGTCCACAGGCATATACTGAACGTTTGCAGTAGGCAGAGCACTGGTTGGGCAGCTATGTGCATAGGCCCAGGGTATACACAAGTCACAAAACTGTGGGTTGACAAAAACATATGACTAGCAAGTGTTACATGAAGGACTCTCCCCTGTTATAACCATAATAGCTGAGTGGCTATGATGCTTATTCAGGAAGGTGGAAAACTGGGTCTTAACCCCACCCCCTGGCAGGTAAGGGTTAAACGTCTGCTTTTCTGATCTGCTAGCACAGTCCTTTAACCACCACACCACTTTACCTAGCCCTAGCTTTTTAACACTCCTTGTAAGGCTGCTCCCTGAGCATCTGAGAGAGGGAGAGATTAAGGAAGAAGAGGATAATCTATAAGGTATGCATCTCAGTGAGATGGGGGCAGACTCTGTTCTGACCTGGACCCTTCCACCCTGTTGGCACAAACTCCTCCTCCCCTTGCACACACCCCCCCCCGCCATTAATTTATCCAATGAGTTTTAAATGCAAATTACAGTGGTTCAGCTTCAAAAGGAGGATTTCCCATGCAAAAGCCCTAGCCCTAGGCTACTGGGGCTATAACATGGAAGGGCCCTCCTACTCCTGTTTGTTTTCTCAGGTGAATGTTCAGATGCATTCATCAAGGCAGGCCTCTCTTGGTTTGCTATCTGATACCATGTAAACCAGTACAGCCTGTTCCATGGCTCGCTTGTTGGTGACTAAATTAGTGCTCCCACCTGAGCTAGCCTGGGTGAGGAGAGTGTGTGGACACTCAGCAGGACTAAAAATAAGATCTGTCAAAAGGCAGATGAGCTCCCAGTGAGCCAACAGCCATCCATGCCTGGAGAGATGATGGGTTTTGCCAGGTGAATCTGCCTGAAGAATCATCAGTGTTACAAAGCAACTCAACTAACCTGGGAGGGCTGTTACAGCATATAAGTTGTCCCAACAGTCACACTGACCTCAGGATTCACTTAATTTGATGCTCAAGTGCATGTGTGCATACCTGCCTAGCCAGTGATAGCCAGGCTATCAGGGCAGAACTCCATTACTCTCTGGACACTTAAATGATGCTTACCTAGATACAAAAGGTCTTATGCAAAGTTTCTGATTCTGTTACTCATGTAGTCCAGGCACATGAGCATAAGCACATACACTAAGTAGAGCATGAATAGTGTACTTGCTTATGCTTCTGTGCCTGAACTGTGTGAGTAATGGAATCAGAAACTCTGCATATGACCCTATGCATCCAGATAAGGATCATTTAAGTGCACAAAGAGTAATAGAGTTCTGCCCTGATAGCCTGCTATCTTCACCTTAGTCTCAGGCCAACTAGAATACATCATCAGATTTCACATGCTAAGTCTGTCACAGCAAAACCACTTCACGTGCTCCAGGAAGTAATGATGATGCCTCAAGAGGTAGCATTCTTTGTTTCTACTCTGACATGAGGATACGAGGTACTGAGCTGCTGGACACAGCCTCTCATGATGTCAATGTCAACTCAGGGCCTTGATCATTAGTATTATTCATTACTGATTCCTTTGATCTGTACTGGGGCATATGCTGGAATTATGATCTAATCATTGAGCAATACAAAATAAACAAACTTATTTCTACACCTAAGTCTCTGCCACCATCCTCCCCTCCAAAAAACTCAATACCAAAAATCCTACCCCTAGGAAAATATTGAGGCCAAAGAGGAAGACATGCCAGAAACAGAAAGTTGTTCACCAGGAACATCAATGTCACTGTTGATTTTATATGGAAGGAACTTCAATATGGTGATGGGTGGCCATACAAACACACAAACATAAATAGATAGAAATCACACCATGGGCCCTGGTTCCAGGATGTATCATTATGTTCTGTCTGAAGACTCAAATGAGTTCTGTATTCTCCTACTCTTAATTCCCTACACAGTTGTGCAATGCTTCTGTGCAATATTAACAGGAGTTCTGACCTGGAAGTAGTTGCATTTCAGGGATGAGTGAAGTGATTTACAATCTTGCTAACCATCTGACAATTATGAGTCGGCCACAAACCAGCATGAGACTGGCTTAAATCATGAGAGTTTTATAAGACTGCATCTTCAGTTCATACTAGTTATCTTCTGGAGTTGGAGACTTTCAGACCTTTTCAAGCTTTGCTCTATATCAAGGAAGGCTTTACATGAAAATGGAGATTGTCAAGGAATAACATGACTTCAGGAGCTGGAGCTTGGAAACATGAGAAATCATGGCATTTGCAAGAATTTGCGATGCTGTATTTATGCTTACTGGGCTGTGGATACTTAAATTGTACAAATCAACCTAGTCTCATTAAAACCAATGGTCTTCTATCAGTTTATATCAGCTTCTAGCCAGTTGTTCTACCACCTCCTTTCATGGTTTATGAGGAAAGAGTGGCTATGTTACTATCAGATATTGTATAATTATCAGGTAGTAAGGTTTGCCCCACAAATGACCATATCAGCTCTATGTGTGTCCTCTATGTTACTGTGTGGTCATCTGACAGCAGACTTATGAAGCAAGGGGGAAGGTTACCTCCTCCCTCCTTGATGAGAGTCCTGCTGACCTTACCTCATCTGAAAGTCGCTTTCTGTATTTCTGAAAGCAGAATAGATAAATATAATTGTTTGTCTTTAAAATATTCATAGCATAAGCACCAAATGTGAGGAGGGTAGCATCCCTCTATTGTAATGGGAAGGTGCAAATGCAGAGCTGTAAACGTATAAAACATCGAAACACCACAGAACTGGGAAGGACACATGACACTAGGAGCCTCCTTGCTGTATGATCTGTGCTCTGCCCTCCTGTGGTTCTTCTGAGTCTCAGTCAGGCTGGGGAGTGCATGATGCTATCTCAGGCTATCCCACTTCACATCTTGGAAGCACAGAACAAAATTCAATCCTCACAAGAGTCCAGGAGGAGGTAGGTAGGCTGCAATGACCCCAACTCTGTCCAGCCCTGGAGACAGGACATGTGGCCCATAGGTCCAGCTACTGCCAGAAATGGGAGGCACCAAGGGGCCAGTTTTAGAAAGACCTTTCCCA
The DNA here is from genome assembly GCF_052110815.1 of Crocodylus siamensis. Lineage (NCBI taxonomy): Eukaryota > Metazoa > Chordata > Crocodylia > Crocodylidae > Crocodylus > Crocodylus siamensis. The sequence continues at coordinate 159,242,475 of NC_143395.1, forward strand.
CCATCCTAACAAGTTATGTGCTGGAAGAGAGAAGCAGCTTACTACCAATGCCTACAGAATTACAATGTGTAGAAATAAGTGTCAAGCAGTAGCGCTGTGTGAAGCTTCAGTCACCAATTCAATTAGGAGATTTCATAGATTTCATAGATTTCATAGACATCAGGGCTTGAAGGGACCTCAGGAGATCATCGAGTCCAGCCCCCTGCCCAAAGGGCAGGAAGTCAGCTGGGGTCATAGGATCCCAGCAAGATAAGCATCCAATTTACTCTTGAAGGTGTTCAATGTAGGTGCTTGAACCACCTCCGCTGGCAGACTGTTCCAGACCTTGGGGGCTCGGACAGTAAAGAAATTCTTCCTTATGTCCAGCCTGAAACGGTCTTGCAGGAGTTTGTGACCGTTCGACCTCGTCATCCCTTGGGGCGCTCTGGTGAACAAACATTCCCCCAGATCCTGGTGGTCACCCCTGATAAACTTATAGGTGGCCATCAGATCACCCCTGAGCCTGAGCTTTTCCAGGCTAAAGAGTCCCATGGCTCTCAGCCTATCATCGTAAGATCTGTTTTCCTGACCTCTGATCATGCGCGTGGCTCTCCTCTGGACTCTCTCAAGCTTCTCCACATCCTTTTTGAATTGTGGAGCCCAAAACTGGATGCAGTACTCCAGCTGCAGCCTCACCAAAGCCGAGTACAAGGGGAGAATGACGTCCCGGGATTTGCTCGAGAAGCATCTATGGATGTAAGCCAGCGTTTTGGTCGCTTTATTAGCCGCAGCATCGCATTGCAGGCTCATGTTCATCTTGTGGTCAATGATGACCCCCAAGTCTCTTTCTTCTGTAGTGCTATCCAACGTAGCACTGCCGAGCCTATAAGTGTGCTGCAGGTTTTTCCTCCCAAGGTGGAGAACCTTGCATTTTTTGATGTTAAACACCATCAGGTTCTCATCCGCCCATTTGCTGAGCTTGTCCAGGTCAGCCTGGATCACCCGCCTATCTTCTGGCGTGGATGCTTTGCCCCAAAGTTTGGTGTCATCGGCGAACTTGGCCAGTCCACTCCTGACTCCAATGTCCACATCATTAATGAAGATGTTGAACAGTACGGGTCCAAGGACAGAGCCTTGAGGGACCCCACTGGTCACAGGGCACCACGATGAGTGACTGCCATCAATTACAACCCTCTGGGTCCGACCACGGAGCCAGTTTCCCAGCCAGTGGATCGTGGTGGAGCCAAGGCCACAACTGGCCAGTTTGGCCAAGAGGAGATCATGGGATACCAGAACAAAAGCTTTTTTGAAGTCAAGATATATGACATCAACCTCTTCTCCCTCATCCAGGTGATAGGTCTCCTGGTCATAGAAGGAAATGAGATTGGTCAAACAAGACCTACCCGCAACAAACCCGTGCTGGCTATCCCTTAGGATGTTAGCCTGGGCCAGTCCATCAAGGATGGCCTCCTTAATAAACTTTTCTAAGATCTTCCCCAGGATAGAAATCAGGCTAATGGGCCTGTAGTTAGCCGGATCCACTCTCCTCCCTTTCTTGAAGATCAGCACCACATTGGCCTTCTTCCAGTCTTCGGGCACTACACCAGAGAACCAGGAGTTTTCAAAGATCCATGCCAGGGGCTGGGCTATGACGCTCGCCAGCTCCTTGAGTACCCTGGGTTGCAGATTGTCAGGGCCGGCTGACTTAAAGGTATCCAGCTTCTCAAGATGTTCGTTCACGAGGTCAGCATTGATGGAGGGTAGGGGATCCCCATCACCCGGATCTCCCTGTCCCATAGCAGGCATGGGCATCCCATGGGACCGATGAAAGACTGACACAAAGTACCTATTTAATAGGTTGGCTTTTTCCTGGGCGTCAGTTGTCAGTTGCCCCATCTGGTTTAGCAGGGGTCCAACGTTGCCCTTGCTTTTCCTCCGGCTCCCCACATATCTGAAAAAGGACTTTTTGTTGTCCTTGATGCTTGAAGCTAGTTGGAGTTCAGTTGCAGCCTTGGCTTTCCTGGTTTGCTCCCTACAGGACCGGACCAGTGAAGAATAATCCTCCTTGGAGGTGAATCCTGTCCTCCATCCTTTGTAGGCTTTCCTTTTTAGCCGCGGGAGGTCTGCTAGGTCCCTGGAGAGCCAGGAGGCCTGCTGTGCCTTCTTGCTGCCTTTCCTCCATGTTGGAATAGATTTAGCTTGTGCATTGAGGATCGCTTCCTTGAGAAGCAACCACTCTTCTTGAACTCCCATCTCCCTGGGGTCATGGTCCCTAAGGGCCTGACCGACAAGCCTCTTGAGCTTGTCAAAGTGGGCTTTTCTGAAGTCAAGGACTTCTGTGTTGCTGACTGACTTGCCAGCTTTACGGCGGATGGTGAAGGTGATCAGCTCGTGGTCACTGTCACCCAGCTTCCCATCGATCACTAGGTCACCGATTAGGTTGTCCCCTGTAGCCAGTACCAGGTCGAGCAGCGCTTTGCCTCTCGTTGGCCCATAGACTTCTTGAGTCAGGTAGAGGTCATCCACGCACGAGAGAGAGCTTTGCGACCGCTCGGATTTTGCTGAGTGACCTTCCCACAAGATGTCCAGGTAATTGAAGTCACCCATGACAACCAAGGCCCTGGAGCAAGTGGCCTCAGTCAATTCCCGGGCGAACTCCTGGTCAAGCTCAGGACTTTGAGTGGGAGGTCTGTAGTAGACTCCCACCATTGTGTCCCCTGTGCCGTATTCCCCACAAATTTTTACCCAGAGGGTCTCTAGCTGTCCATGCTGGTCGCCAACATCAGCTTTCAGGGACATGTAGCTTTCCTTCACATAGAGAGCTACACCCCCACCCCTTTTGTCAACACGATCCCTCCTGTACAGGGTATAGCCCTCTATACCCGTGGTCCAGTCATGGGTGGAGTCCAACCAGGTCTCCGTTATCCCAGTTTGGCCCAATTCAGCAACCAAATCTCTGAATCCGAATCAGGAGGCCCGTTAAAAGGTCTGAATTGAATCCAAAGCCTCCAAATCAATTTGGAAAAGGTTCAGAGATTCAGATCAGCTGGGGAGTGGCAGGCACAGCTGGGCATCTGCAGGTTCTCCCACAGCTCCTCCACCTGTGCCTGCCTCTCCCCAGACAGGGGGAGCCACAGGAGACATCTCCATGGCTGCCCTAGCTGGCTCCAGCCTCCCAGCAGTTTAAAAAAAGAAAATGCCCCACACTCATTAGCTGCAGCAGCCGGGTCCTTTTGGGGCTCATGGCAGAGCCCCCCTGTGCAGCATGGAGCAGTGGGAGGCAGCAGGGATCATCCCCTTGGTTGGCACCCACATGGCAGCTGTTGCATTGCACAGGTGCAGCACGGCTTGGCAGGATACAGCACACTGTCTGGGAGCTGGGGTAAGTCCACCTGTCAGCCAGAGCCTGGCAGCGCTCAGCCCCAGCGGCTCCAGCTCCCAGGCAGTGTGCGGTGCCCTGCTGTGCCACACTTCACCCGCGCCATGGGGCAGCTGCTGTGCGGGTGCCAGATGGGGGGACAATCCCCACTGCCCCCCACTGCCTTGCGCTGCATGGGGGAGCTCTGGCATGAGCCTCCAGAGGCCTTGATCATGGCTGCTACAGCCAGTGAGTGTAGGGTTTTTGGGTTTTTTTAAAGAACTGGGAAGTTGTGGCCAGGCAGGGGATGGGGCCAGGCAGGGCAGCCATGGGGGCTTCTTCTGCAGCTCCCCTTGCCCATGGAGACAGCCAGAGGAGCCATGGGAGAACCTGCACCTGGCTGTGCCTGCCTCCTCCTGTCTCATCCAAATCTCCAAATCAGCGCCAAATCTCCGATTCTGATTCACCTGAATCAAATGGGGACAGTGATTTGAATCACTGAATCGAATCACTGTCCTCTGAATCAGCCAAATCTGAATCCAAATCAAATACTTCCTTATTTGCACAGGCCTATCAAGCAGTGCTGCCTTCCTGCTTTATGGAGTGTAGCTTTTGGATACCTCCCTGCCACCATTTTAGTACTGTGTCCCCAACTGTTACCTACTAATAACAAAATTGCCAAAGCCCTGCTCCTAACTGGCACTCCCTTTCTTTTGCCCTCATCCCTTTGCTCTAAGACATCCTCTAGGCAGCTATTATACTGTTCTACCACTTGACTCCTTTATCCTCCTCCCACCCTGACTGCCTTCCTGCTCTGCCTGGTGTTACTTCCCTCCTTTTCTGCCTCACTGCCTTACTTAATCTGCTGTTACCTCCTTCTTGCCCTGCCTTCCTATTTGCCTGGTCTGTCACTGCCCCTTAAACTGTCCTGCCTTAGACTCTTTTCTGACCCTCCAGCATCTCAACTTGCCCCATTCATGACCTGCCTAGAAGCAAATGAAGACTCCTCACCTCACTAGCCATTGTGCTTCCCCTTCTTTAAAGTAACAAAAATACAACTTCCCCACATAGAATAAACATGGAATAAAAGGAGGCAGTCAGTGCAGTGTCAATGCAGAGGGCCAAAGTCCATTCCAAAGCCAGAGATGATAATGAATTAAAATTGAAGACAACCAGCCCAGCTGACCCCACAGGTTTCTCCATAGTGACAGGCTCCTTTGGGCTTTTAAGCGTGAGACAGTATGACATGATAATTGGGAAGGGAGCAGACACATGCCACAATGAATTAATGAAATGGCTATTTTTTCTTCCACAGTTGCAGGGCACTTTCAAAAAGAAACTCTTCTTCCACAGTCAGCCAAATGGCTCAGGGACAATGACAAAGCCAACTTAGATGTCTCCTGTTATACTCTCTGGAGTTCCCAGGGGGCAGGTGGCAGACACCTGGTTCTTTTGACTCTTTTACTAAGTAATTCTGCATGAATCAAGTAGTGATGAAAAGTCCCAGATTAACAACTCAATAAACTCAAATCTATCAAGGAATGAGATGGGAAGTGGAAAGGAGTATATCTATGTCATAATGACAGTGTAGATTCACTGGATAGCACCAGGGGCCGATCCAGAGGAGATACAGTTACATCCTCCTTTAGGACCATAGTGTAGGAGCAGCAGCCAGGGACTTTTTTAAGGCCCCAAAGCAGGTAAAAATTCCTCCCCCCATTCTCCTCCATGCTCAATGGCACCTCTCCTCCCGTTCCATTCCTCACCCCACACCCACTGCTGTCACTCTTCTTGGCTGACGGCGGGGAAACAGGGGAAGCTAGCATAGCACCTTTCTCTCTAAGTCATTACTGTGCCGATGGCTTGGCCCAGCAACATGTCATGGGGCATTTTGCTAATGGCAATACCGTCATTTGGCAGAGGTATCAAACTGAGGCTCTGAAGGAAGCAGGAGGGCACACAAGCCCCCGTGGCTCACCAAAAGCATCCGGGAATGTCTCCTAGCTAAAAGGGAGGCGTACACCCAATGGAAAGGAGGGGACATCACCAGGGATGACTATACTGCAGTTGCTCAGGGATGTAGGGGGGAAGTCAGGAAAGCCAAGGCAGAGATGGAACTGGGACTAGCTTCCCGGATTAAGGACAATAAGAAGTCCTTCTTTAAATACATAGGGGGTAAAAAGAAGGTTAGGATATTTGGTCGTCACACCAGATGACAAAGCCAACATATTTAATGATTTCTTTGCCTCCGTCTTCCTAAGCCGGGACCGGAACAGCCACCCCCCCTGCTGGGCCCCCCCTCAGGCCCCAGGGGAGGCACACCTAGGCCAAGGGTTAGTGAGAAACTAGTTAGGGAGCTTCTGGAGGGACTGGACGTATTCGAGTCAGCCAGTCCAGACAATCTCCACCCTAGAGTACTAAAGGAATTGGCCGAGGTCATTGTGGGACCCCTGGCACAACTTTACGAGCACTTGTGGTGCTCTGGTGTGGTGCCAGAGGACTGGAAGGGGGACAACATGGTTCCCATCTTCAAAAAGGGTAAGAAGGAGGACCCGGGAAACTATAGGCCAGTTAGTCTTACTTTGAACCTAGGCAAGCTGTTCGAGAAAATTATGCTGGCACACATCCAGGAGGGGCCAGCAGGGGATTTCATGCTGAGGGGCAACCAACACGGGTTCATCAGTGGCAGGTCCTGTCAGACCAACCTGGTGGCCTTCTATGATCAGATCACCAAATCCTTAGATGCAGGGGTAGCAGTGGACATAGTCTTCCTGGACTTTCGGAAGGCTTTTGACACTGTCTCTCACCCCATTCTCATTAAGAAACTGGGGGACTGTGGTGTCGACACCCACACAGTCAAATGGGTCGCCAACTGGCTGGAGGGCCGCACCCAGAGAGTGGTGGTGGACGGGTCATTTTCAACCTAGAGGGATGTGGGCAGTGGGGTCCCCCAGGGCTTGGTCCTCGGGCCCACACTGTTCAACATCTTCATCAGTGACTTGGACGAGGGGGTAAAAAGCACCCTGTTCAAATTTGCTGATGACACTAACATGTGGGGGGAAGTGGGCATGCTAGAAGGGAGCAATAGGCTACAATTGGACCTAGACAGGTTACAGGGGTGGGCGGATGAGAATAGGATGGGATTCAACACTGACAAGTGCAAAGTGATGCACCTGGGGAGGAACAACCAGCACCATACCTACAGGCTGGGGAACTCCCTTCTTGACAGTACAGAGGCGGAAAAGGATCTTGGCGTCATCACTGACTCCAAGATGAACATGGGCCGGCAGTGTGGGGATGCAGTCAGGAAGGCCAACCGTATCTTGTCATGCATCCACAGATGCATCTCGAGCAGGTCCAAGGAAGTGATCCTCCCCCTCTATGCGGCACTGGTCAGGCCGCAGCTGGAGTACTGCGTCCAGTTCTGGGCACCACACTTCAGGAGGGATGTCGACAGCATGGAGAGGGTCCAGAGGAGGGCCACTCGCATGATCAGGGGACAACAGGGCAGGCCCTATGAGAAGAGGCTATGGGACCTGAACCTGTTCAGCCTCCACAAGAGAAGGCTGAGGGGGGATCTTGTGGCCTGTTATAAACTAGTCAGGGGGGATCAGCAGACAGTGGGGGAGTCACTGTTCCCCCGAGCACTGCCAGGAGTGACCAGGAATAACGGTCACAAACTGGCAGAGGGTAGGTTTAGGTTAGATATCAGGAGGCGCTACTTCACAGTCATGGTGGCTAGGATCTGGAACCAGCTTCCAAGAGAAGTGGTGCTGGCCCCTACCCTGGGGGTCTTTAAGAGGAAGCTAGATGTACAGCTTGCTGGGGTCGTTTGACCCCAGTACTCTTTCCTGCCATGGCAGGGGGTCGGACTAAATGATCTACTCAGGTCCCTTCCGACCCTAGAAACCATGGAACTATGAAACTATGCTCCCTAAAGAGATGGGACTTTGTAAGAGAAGGACTGTTTAATAAAGCTAGGATGTACTGATAAATGCCAGCTCAAGTGGTCAAAGAAACAGCACCTGATTTTAACTCAGCCTTGCATTTTCTGTTGCTTAGAGTGTTCTGCCCTAAAAGGCTACAAGGTATCACACTGCATTGTTCAGCCATTGCCCCCTTCCATTCCTAGCAGTAGCCATGATGCTGCAGCAAGGGAAATGTAGTTGTCTAGGAAGCAGAATTTTTCTCCCACTGAAAACTTTACATTTCCAAGGTTTTCCCTTCCTGAATTGGAATGAAAGGTCAGATAGTTAACATTTTCCATGCAATGGACAATTTCAATAAAGCCTTTTGATGAAGATTCTAAGTAGATTTTTCCCAAAAAAAATCTTCTCATCCAAGCTTTCTCGGTGGGCTCCCAGGGCCCCATTGCCCCAACAGCCAAGCAGTCAGCCTGCCTTGTAGTTGGGAACTGTAGAGTCCAGGATAATCAGGACCCTGAAAAGGGAGAGAGGCAAGTGGGCAGAAAATCAGGTGGACCGGATACCTGGCTTGCACAGCTGCTGCCCGGCTTTTGTCCAAAGTCCAACAGTAGCAACATTGTTCTGCAGAAAATCCCACTTCTGTGGAATCAGCAGTTTTTAATAAAAAACTATGCCACCAGGAAATTGTTGACCAGCTGTAGTGAAGTGTTTGTGTAGGATCAGATCTTCTTCCTGAATCACAGTATTTCCCTTCATCTGTTTCATTCAAAATGCATTGTGGTGGTTTTTCCAGCACTGTTGGCCACCCGGCTTCTGATGGTCTATTATCAGGACAAGGTCTGTGGCCTTCCAGATTCAGAGCTCCTTGCCCTGGCTTCCAAGGGCATTGCACCTGCCTCCAAAATTAAAGGAGACCCGAGGTTACCCAGGAAATGTGGGACTTGGCAGACAGTTCATGATATGGTACTGCCACCTTTAAATAGTGACAACAGGTAGAGTTCGGCGCTGCTAGCGAGCCCGGCCCTTCCCTTTGTGCTGGCTATACCACTCCACTGGCTCATCTACGGTCTCCATAGCAACTGCCCTGCTCTTAGTGAGAAACCTATGAAGTGCTTTATTTTTTCTCCTGCTGTTCATTAGCATTTTGTATATGGAAGAAGAAAAAGAATGAGTTGAAAGGTGTTGGCACAATTTTATGTAAGAGAGGGAGGGAGGGGAGATTTTCACAGCAGTGGGCACTGTCACACTTGAATTTCCACTGTTTCACCTGCTGCACCTGGCAACCTTGGTCCGTCTCAGAATAACAGGGCAGCGCTTGAAAGGCTCAGTCTTAGCCCTGATACTAGTAGCAGCCCTGAAGCAAAAAGGTCAGGACTTCAAATATGCAGCCAGAACTCAGAAGGCTTTTCTCTTGCCTGAGAGTCTCAAAGGCATCTAAGGATATGTTTGCGCTACACACTGCAGGAAGATTTGGCTTTTGGTGCCAGCACCAGCTTATATAGAGCAATAGTGTGCAGTGTAAAATTATTCCCCATTCATAATTAAAGGGATCTGAATACCCATATTCTTTAGGCAGATGTGAAAATATTAGCCTTTGGAACTACAAAAGCTGGGTTGGAAATCTGTTTAAAATAGTCTTCCTAAGATTCTTGGTACACTGGGTTTAGTACAAAATCCTGCAAGAAAATGATTGTACAAGAATTCAGACTTACTGTGCAAAAGCACCATGAAAAATGGGAAATGGTGAGCAGGGAAGATGTTTGGAAACTTTTTTGAACTTACTAAGAGGCGGGTTTAGGGTTAGGGCTCAAGTTACTTTATTATCCAAACAATCACCAGACCCCACCTGTCATTTTTCCTGCAAGGTGCAGGGGCCTTGACCCAACGATCTTCTGAGGGTCATAAATGTATAAATTTCTCTAATTTTCAGAAAGATAGTATGGTGATCTGGTTGACATGTCCCCTTCCCCCTTCCTCACAAAGGTATCTTACCTAAAAAAAGCTCTTCCATTTTTTTCTCTTTTTTTCTTTTTTTTACAAAAACATTTTTTAGCAAAAGCTACTGGCTATTTAAATGCTTTCCCCTTTTCATGAGATATTGCATTAAAAATGTAAGAAGCCAGCCCCTTTTGAACCCCACCAAATGGAATGAACTTTGAAAGATTTTGAAAAGCATTGCTTTCATTTTTTTGACTGGGTGCTGGAGTTAACTAGGTGCATGAAGGGTCCTCTGCTATCTGTGAAGATTTGCACTCAGTCCAATGAATTCACATTTTGATATCGATAACAGAACCTATCACCACTGTATCTGGGTTCTATTACCAATATCAAAATGTGAATCTATCAGACTGAGCACAAATCTCTTGGTGTTCAGATCAAAATACAATGACCACCTTTTTTTTTCCTAAAGCTTTACCCTAGTCTCTTCTGCCTTAGGGCACATTACCAATTGGAAGGAAACCCTTCCTAAAACGCACTAAATTGAGCAGCCATGATTATGCCTTTTGCACTGGAATACTGCTACCAAGATGGTTCTGTGGGTGGCAATTAGGAAACAGAGAGAGAGGCACTTTAGAAGTTCTTGCAATAGAAAAAAATGAGACAGATTGTCCAGAATGGGTACATGGAAATAAAATTTAAAAATGTACTACCCCAAGATATCAGTGGGTAATGAAATTTCACTGTACTTGCCAGCCTTGCTCCCACTTAGCTTTCTTTAGAGACCCCAAACTTACAGTATATCTCATCCCTAGCAAACTGCTCCAGACAAACAGCTCAGGCCTTCCGAAAGTTATTGTTCTCTGAGGTAATTAAAACTTATATCAGATCTCACAGAGGAGCAAAGAGGTATTGAAAGCAAATGGAGGAAAAATAATAATATTAAAAGAACCTCTCTCCTCATCTTCAATTAGCCATGCTGTCTCTAGCAAGTTAACTGCATGGTTCATTACTGATGAATAACTACCATTAAAGTAATGGACTAAAACCTGTGAGACTGGGATCATTCATTGTGTGAATATTTAGTCCCAGACCATTTGGCAGAAGCTTTCCTTACAGACAGCGGGGGAATGAAAAAGCCACACTCTTCCCAGGCCGGGTATTGACTAGCACATATGCTGAGTGCGCTTGTCTTGATTTCATAATGTTTTTCCTCATGAGATAACACTGTAAGTATTTTTAACTGGCCTTACTTTTCTAAAGGATGAGGTTTGACAATAAAAGCAGATCTTTCCAAGCAAGGGGGACATAAAAAGGGTCATATTATGGTCTCTCCTTCAGGATAATATTGCAGAGCACCTGGAAAAAAGGGAAAACTGAATGATGCAAGGTCCAGATTCTGGTTTTATTTACGCCAGTATAAATCAGCCTTCATAGCCTGAAACCAATGGGCTAGATTTGGATTCCAGTTACACCAAGGTAAATCTGGAGTAACACTACTGAATATGTTCTGCTTTCAGTTAAACCAGTGTATTTTGGAGTAATATCATAGTCCCAATGAACCAGAAGCTGGGGCCTCTTGCATCCTATATCTGTTTGCACCAGTTGTAGGCAGGGGTAACTCTTAATATCTTTGGAAATACAATAGGATAAAAACACAGGCGCCTAATCTGTTACACAGTGGTAAAACTGGCTATCTGGAGTAATTCCCTACAGTTTACTCATGCGGAGTAAAAATATAGAAAATACTTCAAAGCTGGGGTCAGCAGCCTGTGGCCCCTGGGATGCATCCAGCATATGAAGCTATTGGATCTGGCCTGAGAAGGTGAGGTTTCAGTGCCATTTAGAGGCAGAAGGCTTTGGCGGTGGCCATTCTCCCTGTCGTGCCACTGGTAGAAGTGGCAAGTGTAGGCAGGTCCTAGCACCTGCCCACCTGAGCTAGATCATTCCAGTCCACAGATGGAAAAGGTTGCCTACCACTGCTCCAAAGAATTGTCCCAAGATCCAGAGAGGTTATTACAGGCATAACCTAAGTGGCACAACGTTCATTCAAAAATGTGATGGAAAAGCTTAGTCCTTAGAGCATTAACTCCAAAAGTTTCAAAACGAATGTCCACAGCCTTAAACTTGCAAGGGAAAAAATCGAAGTCAAGTTAACTCTGCAATTACCAGCATTATCACGATGTCCACAGTATTATAGCTACTCTTGGCAGACAAATATAAAACCTGCATCTCATTACCTCCTGATTTGCATCTTGTGCTCTCATTTGAACCTGTGCAACATGCTATGTGTTTCTCCTCCCAGATATACTGGAGAAAGCATATCCCAAGGTGCAACTTTACATTTTGGCACCTGGGATAGTGCAAATAGGGATAAGTGAATGCTTAACACTTGGCTAAGGGACTGTGGCAGTAGCAGCACAGTCTGCTGCTGCTTTGGCACAAGTTCCCTCAACACAGGCTGTGGGGCCACAGCAACTTGGGGGCTGCCATTCGGGACCCCCAGATGTCCCCCACCCCCTATCTGCCCCAAATTACACTACTGTTTACATCGACTTTGCAGTGATCTAAATGACTGCACAAGGTGCAGGGCAGGAAGAGACAATCAGCTGCTTGGTGTAATTAGGCTTTTGGAGTCATTCCCATAAGGAAGAGTTTCAGGATCAGTCTTTAAGTTTAACATGACAGGTCTGATTGTCCTCTTACACTAGCATTATGCTGGCCTGACTGCAGTGGCTTCACAACAGCTGCTCCTGATTTTATGGAACTGTTTAAGCATAAGTGAAGGATGACTCGGGCCTCTCACAGACAAGTAATAGCATGCCTTTCTTTGCAGCTAAGTGCTGGTAGGCTTGTTGCTACAGCAGTAGGACGAGCTGGTACCTCTGATTCCTAATGATCCAGCAGCATCAAAAATTTGAAACAGCTCTTCAGTTGGTGCAAACCAGGTCATTAGAGTGCCACAGATACATATCAGTGGAAGCCATGGACCGTTATTTTTGTCCACAGGGCCTCTGGTGTCCCATTGTTTTATTCTGAGCATATAGACTCTTGCCTTTGGAACTGTACCATTGCTATACACACCCTACAGTGTTTCTCACATCAGTACAACACATTAGTATCTTTTACTTCAGTGAGACCTATCCCCAGTTAACCTAGCCCTACGGAGTGAGGAAAAAAACATCTCCTAATTAAATGCCGAGTGCCAAAAGTAAAGCAGCAATAAAAGTCAGTCAGTGATGGTAGGAAGCACTGCCTTGAAGTGCTTCAATGGACGCCTTGAAGGGGGACAGGGCTTCCAGTGGCAGTGCCAGCACCACCAGCAAGCTCCTTTCCAAATGCAGGAAGGTGGCAGGCTACTTCCACATCAAGGGGGGCAAGATGCTGTGGGACAAACAGGCAGAGCTGAACATCCCGTAGCACAAAATCATGCAGGATGTGGAGATTCAGTGGAACTTCACATACCTGAGGCTCAAGAGGCTGGTGGAACAACAGAAAACCATCCATGAGATGGCCTTGCTCAGGAGATTGGGCTCAAAGGCCCACTTAACAGAGCTGAGTGGGATACCATCTCCCAGATCTTGGTGGTCCTCAAGCCCTTCCTTGAGGCCACCAAGACCCTCAGCACTGGTAATGCTCTCCTAGGCCAGGTGATCCCCATAATGAGGAAACTTCAGAGCCAAATGGAGTTCCTCCAGGGGATCAGTGTTCCTGGCTGGAACAAGCCGCTGTCATCAGATGTGCAGGCACTGGTGAGGTGGCTGAAGGAGAGCATTGGGAAACAGCTTGATCCCTTGTGGTCCAGTACGGTCCACATGCTGGCTGCTGTGTGTGACCAAAGAGTGAAGGGCAGCATATGCAGGAGCCAAACCTTGTATCAGTGGACAGAGGTGCTGGTGAAAAGAGTCAGGGAGGCAGAATGGTGGAGGTGGGGGGACATGGAAAAGGGGGATCCACTGTCCCATGCCTGCACGCCATCCACCAGCCAGCCTCCTCCTCCACCACAGGTTCTGCCAATGTGGGCCAAGGGCATGGTTTCCATGATGGTGTCCAAAAGCATCAGATCCCATCACCAGGCAGGTAGCACCCAGGTCTTGGTGGCAGCCTATCTCACCAAGAACATGGAGCCACTGCTGTGTGACCCCTTGGCCTACTGGGAAAACCGCAGCCAGATGTGGCTGGATCTGGCCACAGTTGCCCATGAAAACCTTCCTGTCCACATCCAAGTGAGAGGATGTTCAGCATTCCTGGGGATGTAGTGACACCCACTGCACCCTCTTGCATCCTGGTTTGGTGGAGCAGCTGGTGTGCCTGAAGATGAACCTCCTGCTGCTGGGGTTCCCCAATCTCCAGGTGCAGACAGAGTGAGTGGCACCCTCCTCACACCATCCACACCTATTTCCTTTTTTCATTTTTTTAAAATCATTTAATGCCCTGCTCTCAGAGCTGGAGGGGGCACTCACTGCATCACCAGCCAGCCGGGAAAGAACATGCTCCTGCTGAGCTCCTGTGCCAGGATGAATTTGGAGGTATGGGCTAGGGTTATAGGGAAGGAGGAGACCCCAGGTCCTTGGCATTACCACTAAAACCACACTCTGCCAGGGTCAGGAGGCCTGATGGGACTGTCAGTGTCATGGCAGCCCCAGTAAATGCCAGGACCAAGGATTCCCCAGGTGAAAGGTGGGTAGGAGCCACCATAACCTGCAGCTACCACACGCACACACACAGTCCTGGCTGGGGAAAACCCAGACCTGTCACATCTTTGACAGGCATGAGGCTTGCTGGTTGCAGTGGAGTTGTGAGGCTCCAGATGAGCTCAGCTTAGCTGCCTGGGATGCCAGCTTTCAGGTTGAAAAACCCTTTGTCAGGCTGAAGAAGTACCTGCAGTTGGTGCGTCTGTATGCTGTTCCTGGATGGAAGGAATAGTAAAGAAGCCAGAGGCTGACTGTGCCCGCTGGGCTTTAGTTACCCCAAGAATACGGCTCTGATGTTTCAGCCGGGCCTAAGGGCTCTTAAAGGCATTGAGGTTATTCGTTCCCCGCATCGCCAATTCCATTCTCGCCTGCCACGTCTTGATGTCCCGCCAATGGGTGGGTTGCCTAGCGGGTCCCTCGCTGCCCGGGTCCGACTCGGTGGATGTACACGGAACTCCACCACCCCATACCCCAGCCTCACGCCACCTTTCTTGAGCCGACTCAGTGGAGTCCTGTGGCCCGTCAAGCCCAGCCTACTTCCTCCAGGGCCCCGTCCCTTAAATGCCTAGAGTCGAGCTTCCCAGGATACAGTGTTGGCTCCCAGCCCCTTTCCCTGGTCCCCTAAGCCTCGTCTAACCCTGCTTCCGGAGTTTGCCTCAATCACGACCCCTCGTCCAGGTCCTTCGCTCCCCTCCGGGTCGGTCCTTCACCTGAGTCTTGTGCGTTCCCTGCAGCTGCTCCCACTCTCTGACATCCCAGTCAGCCCCCACTCTTTCTTCGCCGACTGCTGGGGAATCCCACAGGGTTCCTCACCAAGGAGCTCCTTGCTGTGTCCCTCTAATCGCTTCTAGACGTGTCCGAGAGCCAGCTTCCTCCCACAATGCCTGCTGCCTCCCCTCTCCAGGGCCATCCACCCCCTCCGCTGCAGCCGCCGCCATTTTTATCTTCGCCGGCCAGCTTCTGGTGCTGATGTAACCGGCCGGCCGCAGCTGCACATAAAGCCAGCTCACAAGCCGTGCGGGTGGCCCAGGAGCGTCGTTTCGCATCGCAAGTAAGTCGCCGGGGTCGCCCCACTCCCTGGGACACTGACATATAATACAGGCAATAAAGCCAGTCAGTGAAAATGACTACCTAAGAGGCGGATGAAGTGCAGTTCATAGGCTCATCTGTAAAAGTAGTTTGTAAATTCCCTTTGAGGATCAGGTCTGAAAGACTGGAGACAGATGGTGTTCTGTTCTTGTCTTTGATAGATTTTTGGTGTGCGCTCATTCTGGTGCATAGTTGTTGCTTGGTGGCTCCATATATTTTCCATCGGGGCTTCAGGGGAGATATTGTTGGCAGCTTTTGCATGTCTTGTCATTGTATGGCCTGGATCCATCCAGTATGTTTTGGGCTGTAGGAAGTTGGCTTCTGGTGATGAGGTTAGCAAGGCTGAGTGCCTGTTTGAATTTAGAAACCACTTTTCACAGATGAGCCTATGAACTGCACTTCATCAACCTAGGTACAGAAACTCATGGACTCAATATAGACAATTGAATTCTGACACACTACAACCTGTTGGACATCTGACTCCCCAGGTACCCCTGCACTGCTACATCCCCCTTCCCCCCACCCATCCCAGCACGTCCTTCACCCCGATGCCTCCATTTCATTGATTGCCTTTCTTGCCTGCATTGCATGCCAGCCTCTGGCTTCTTTACTATTTCTTCTATCCAGGAACTGCACATACACCAACTGAAGGTGCTTCCTCAGCCTGACAAAGGCTTTTTCAACCCAAAAGCTTGCTAAGATATATTTCTCCAACTATTCAGTTGGTCTACTAAAAGATATCAGATTGACCCAAAGAACCTTGTCTGCCTGTGCCATGTCCTTAGATCAACACAGCTACAATCTATACCCCTAGCACCTGTCCCCGGTCAGCTGACCTGAAGGGCACATCTAAGCCCCAGGGCTATGGCTGGCAGGGAGAGTTCTCTGGCAGCTGCTGAAGAAGCTCCTGCAGGAAAGGAAAGAAAGGCTCTAGTCTGTGACAGTTTGGCTGCCTGAGATGCTGCTGATGCTACTGTGCTGCTTACTAAGTTATTACCTGTTGTCATTTAAAGTGGTAGACTGGGATGAGGCTGTAGGGGAGGAGGAGACTTCATTGGGGGCACACTACCATACCATGTAGAGGCCCCAGTGCCAGTGAGGGCGCACCTTAACACACACACGAAGTCACACGTCATGAATTTTGCTTGTCAGCAGCTTGAGGTGCAGTTTCCCAGAAACCTCTTTGCCAATCTCCTTGAAACCTGTCAGGCTTAATGGCCTCAGCAGGGGATACCATGCCTGCAGCTTTCACCCTGATGTGCCTTAACACACATGTGTGACATGAGTTTTGCTTGTCAGCAGCTTGAGGTGCAGTTTCCCAGAAACCCCTGCACCTATCTCCTTGAAACTTGGCAGGCTTTGTGGTCTCAGCAGGGGCTACCATACCTGCTGCTTACACCTCCCCATGCCTTCACACTTACAAGTGATATGAGTTTTGCTTTCAGGACCTTAAGGTGCAGTGTCCCAGAAAGCCCTGCACTTATCTCCTTAAATCTTGGCAGGTTTCATGTCCTTAGAAGGGGCTACCATCCCTGCTGTTTTCAGCCAAATCTGCCAAAAATGACAAAGTTATGGGCAGTTTCATGCTTTCCTATTAAAGCCTATGGGCAAAATGTTGAAACAGTGTCAAAACAGCAAAACAGTTTTGACAAAACAAAACGAAACGGTGCTTCCAAATGAAACAAAACTAGAAATGAAACTGTTCTGTCGAAATGGCAAAATGGAAATTGAAATGAAATGGTGCTGTTTCACACAACCCTAATATATACTCTGTCATTATAATTGCCTCCAATCCATCCTGTACAGAGAATGCACTCTTGGCTCTCTATATAGTCATCCACAGCATTGGTAGAGCTCCAGAAACAATTTGATTTATTTAAGATGTTTGTCCTGCTGGTGCCTAGCACTTTTTATTCCAGCAGGAACTGAGCCATGACACTTCTGCTGAATTTTAAAATAAAGATGTTTCTTATTGCTTCACCTGAGAACGGGAGGTGGGGAGGGGAACAATGAGAGAAAGACTTCAAGAAGAAAACCAAGTCAATATGAAAGACAGTAGGAAACAAAATAGAACAGTCTACTGGTTAAATTAACAATTAGAATGGTTTTTCTGTTCCTCGGCTAAGACCTTCCTCATATCATGACATGCTGTCCCCTGATTTCTTATCATGCCCTGAGTAATTTCTTTTAGGACAGACCAGTCCCTTAGTACTGCAAAGTCTCAATTTTGGCTCAGCCCTACCCTGCAGTTTCACAGCACCATCTTTGTTTCCTCGTGCCCCCTGTGCTCTGCCCCCTAATTCAGAATGGCCCCCTTTACTCTACATCACAGTCCTGTCCTGCCACAACTCAAGAACATGCCTTTTTTCTCAACCCACTGTCCTGTTTCCCTGTCCAATGTACCCCGAAATATCACAGAAGCTCCCCTGCTTTCTCATCCCTCCTGTGCTTTGCTCCCCAGCTAGGTGAATACCTTGGTCTATCTAATCCCACTTTAATAAATGGGATTTTTTAGAAAACAGAATGAGCTACTGCTTCCAGATTTATTCAGTGCCATGTTACCAACATGTCCAGAAGACATGATGTGAAGATGGTAGACATCCCTATTGAAAGCTGCTGAGTTCAAGTGCCTATGAGAAAATTAGCATAGTAAGTAATTGGACTAATGCCAATTATACTATACTTTGGGGTACTTTGAATAGTATATTATAGGAGCCTTTTTAGTCTTTGTACTGTATATAGTAGCATTAATGGGATATCCTGGAGCTAAGCCAGCAACACTGAGAGTCCCAGGATCATGGTCTTCAGGGGGAAGTGACTTCCTGAGACTCTCCAATCTAGCTATAGACTAAGCATAACTCTGTCTTGATGCCTTTTTTTTCAGTTGGCTTCTCAGAATTGACAGGGCATTTTAATGAGGGATGTCATGCTGCTTTCAGTTCCCTGGAAGTTTCAGTGCAGAAACCTTGATTCAGCAGATAGCTCCCTGGCTGTCTTTGAAGAGTTAGAGGCCATCCTGGAATTTATGGAGCAAAAATCACCAAATCTTCAACACTGAGATTTAAAATGAAAGGGAGTGATATTTTGCCATGCTTCTTGTCATAGACCTTTATAAAAACCCAGACCACAAAGGTCACCCACAAAGGCCAAGATTTACCCTTACCCCCCTTCCAGGTTCACCCTCCCACCACATACAGAGAGAGAGAGAGAGAGAGGAGAGAGAAAGAGCAGGAACCACCGCCCTCCTTCCCCCTCGACTCCCTGCCACACACAAATACACACACGTATATATCAGGAGTTTTGCTACCCTAATCCTGGGCTACCACCCCACAAACTAAGGGTCTTCCCTCTCCTAGGTGAACACCCCTCACCACTTAGTCAAACCCCTTCACTCCTCTACTAGGGCAATTACATCATATACCTCAAGAAATCCCCTCTGGCCTTTGCTAGGCTTGCTACCCAACATAGCCAGGGATCTCTACTGTCCCTCCTTAGGACCATTCACGTGTATCAGATTCCTCCTCCTCTCCATGAATATCCTCCCCGCAAAGATTACTCTCACATGGACCAGCACCCCACATATCAAGACCCACTCAATCCTGACATTTGCTTCACTACAAAACTTCCACTTACAAGCCCCCTCTTCCACAGGTCATTCATGAGCTCTCCTCTCCCCTTGCACTGCTTTCCTTGTTGTACATCCCTCCCTCTAAAGATATCCCATCCCACAAATCACTCATCTCCATGGCACACACAGGTCAGCCACACACCCATTTCTTCTCCTAAAGAAACAGAGCTGGAACCGGAGAGACACTTTACTACTAGTATCACAACCACAAATTTCAAACGTTGATATGCTGAATAGCATCCAGCTACTTCATTAAAGAGATGAGCTGTGTGTCAGGCTATTTATTAGGTACTAAAAATTAAATGGAAGCTGTTTTTGAAGAGCAAACTTTACCAATGTTGCATAAAAAGTGCTTAGAAACTAAAGGCTGGATGGGCAGATCTAAAACATGTCTTGGGGCTGCTTTAATTTTTTTTATATTGTTCTCTTTAAGACAAAACAGTGTATCTTATCCGATTACGTTGGTTGACTCACAGAATAAAGCTCTACATCTTCGGGCTTTGTATTTAGACTGTCACTCAAAAGGAACATTACCAAGTGATATAGATGGACATAGCAGTACCACCAATAGTTAGTTACCTGATATTTTCCAGAAAAACTTCCTGTTTTCAGTTGCTTCTGATTTTCCCAAACTGCAGGGACTTGGCAAGGTTCATTTCAGCTCATTTTGGAGGCTTGGCTCACTAGCCCCCTCCCTGCTCCCCCTGCCATGCCGCCCGGGAGGGCAGAACCCATGTTCCCCCTCTCCCAGCCTCCACAAACCTTCCCCTCATCCTGACCCCAGGTCCCCAGCCTTCTCCAGAAACAGCGGTGCCAGGGAGCTCTTTGGAGCAGGCTGGTCTATAGCCAGCTGGCTGGGTTTGGCTAGGCAGCTCCCTGCAGCCCATTCCTCCCCCACCAGCTACACAAATTCATTAACACATGAAAGTCTTTTTTTTTCATGTATTTTATTTCACTTCAAATAAAATGTTTGAGATAGCCTTTCTATAAAAATGCTTTACATGAAAATAAGCTTTTACATAAGCCTTAAAGGATTTTAAGGAAGCTGAGGAGGGAAGTTACAGCTCCTATGTGCCCATGTTTCTCCACCTCCTAGCTCTATGCCATTCCATGCTGCAAGCCCTTCCCTCCCCCACCCACAGCATGGACAGCCCAGGCACCCTGGCTCCTAGACATGCCCTGTTCACCGTCCTCTAGCTGCAGGTCAGAGCTGTGTATTTTTAGAGAGAGTATTAACCCTTAATGTGCAACTGCTCACAGCACATGCTAATTTTAACACCCAATAAAATTGCTTAGACTTAACAGGTGCTAATTGTAATGTGTAATGTAAGGCAGCAGAGGCTGAGCAAGGTTTTCCCTGTAGTTCCTCCTCCTGGCTACCAGGAGCTATGCTGGGACCAATCATCAGAACTGAGAGCCAGAAAATCTTGTCTCGTATAGAGTTAGTGAATAAAAAAGCACTTCAGAGTTGCCAATTCGTAAATAATTTCAGCTGAAAAAGAAGGAAAGAAAGGAAGAGAGTTTGTTCCTTTCTACAGTTCTGATTTTTTTTTTTCGGGCAAGAGTTGCAACAAGTAGTTGTGCCCTGTCATATTCTATACTCCAGTGGTTGCAGCACTCACTTGAGACATTGAAAGCTTAAGTCCAAATCCCTTTCCTTCCCAATTCAGAGCAGGGACTCGAAGCTATATTCTGGAAGGGGTCTTTCTCAAGTTCTTCTGCTAAAGCTGTTCCACTTTGTATAAAATAATTAAATATTGATTGGGCCAAAGAGAATATTGAGCATGGCTCTCTAGTTGTCAGGGCACTCACCTAGGAGAACCATCTCTAGGCTCGCCTTCAATGAATATTTAAGTATTTTATACATATGGGAACAACCTAGGTCACTTATGTGAATTTATGCCTTTGCTTTTATTAATAATGCCCTAATTAGAAATGAATATTTTTTTGTTTGATCTAAATCATGTTTTTTTCCCCAATGTACTAAATCCTCCCACCATGTATTTTAGGTCACCACAAAAAGGTTTTTAGTTTTAAATTTTATTTTTTGGCTTCATCATACTGAAAACCCCTTCAATGATGTGGGTGTTCCTATGGGCTCTCAGGCCTCTGCATGCTGGCACCTGCAGTTCTCCTGTGTTTTACTCCAGACGTGCCTGAACCTGTGATCTCAGCAATATAAAACATTTGAATGCTGTGATTAATTGCAGGCCAAAGCAAAAGGCAAGAGCACTGTGGAGAGCTGGTCAAGCAAAGTATCTTCTGCTGTTATAGCAGTGGGGACCAACCTTTTTGGCAGGCATGCCACAACTGTACCTGCACTCTCCCTGAGTGCTACTCTGATCCCCTTCCCAGACCTGATTTGCTGCTCTCCTTTCTGTTTCTGCCCCGTGCCCATCCTCAATCTGCTGCTCTGCTTTCTGGTCCTTACCCTGTGCTCCATGACTGATCTGCTGTTCTACTCTCTCCTTCCTGCCCTCTCTGCCACCGTGCCGCCTGCCCCTCACTGATCTGCCACATGCCACACAGCGAGGCTGTATGTGCCACTTGTGACACCTTTGCCACAAGTTGGCTACCCTGGTCCTACAGAGTTTCTTTTTCTAGTCTTTCTTCTGTTAGTAA
Source organism: Crocodylus siamensis (assembly GCF_052110815.1). Classification (NCBI taxonomy): domain Eukaryota; kingdom Metazoa; phylum Chordata; order Crocodylia; family Crocodylidae; genus Crocodylus; species Crocodylus siamensis. Next base: position 159,263,709 of record NC_143395.1, read on the forward strand.
GGACTGTCCTCAAACAATCTCACTTGGTATTATCAGTTTCTTTTTGTTGAAGATGTCTTTTTTGCTGCTACTTGTTTGTTTGGAGGGCTTGCTTTTGTTTTATTTTTTCCCCAGTGAGGAAAAAGTTCACTCATATGATATGGAGAATATGAGTGAAAGTCCAGAAAAAACTCCCCTTTGAGGATTTCTTGTTGAAAAATCCAAGTGCAGACAAAAACCCTAAGCAGCAGACTTCCTTCTCTTTTTCTTTATGAGAAAATTACAATGTTTCTTTCTGTTGAATAAAAGATGTTGCTTAAATTCTACACTTCTTTTGGCAGAAGGCTTTTCCGGGTTCCTGCATGGCTGTCCTGGACCGACATTGCCGTCAGTTCTTGACAGCACGGAAAAGGGGTGTTTTTGCTCACCCTGCAATTAGGAATGTGACTCTTAGGCTCTGAGCTCAGGTAGCAAACTAGAATTTCTTCCCAAGAATATTTCTTCTCCCTAAAAACCCACATTCCCCGGCCCAGAATTCCATTTCAAGGGTAAAACCCTAGAATCAGACAGTGCTGGATGGGCAGATTCACTTGACAGCATAAAAGGCAAAGTAAGCCCATGACAGAAACCAGTCCTTTTCTTGTTCCAGTCACTGAAAAAGGAAGCAGGGCTTAATATAGGTTCATCTCTGTCTGAGACGGTGCTCTGGAAGGTTGTGATTCAGTTAAAGATATGTTTCAGGAAGCTTCATATCAGTCTAGTTAGCACAACACCTGTCACCCAGTCTGCCTCTTGTTCCAGCTGAAGGAAGGTAGATTCTGCCGTCAAAGGGTTTGACTGGGTTTCTTTTAGTAATGAGCAAAAGGCATGAGCACTCTCTCAAACGCTCACTGATGCTGGCAGCAGGTATTCACTTGCAAAGATACCCACAGCGAGCAGAGGGTTAGAGGTTGGATATTAGAACCTTTTAAATGCATTTAATTAGTCTGACAATGGTTTGGGTTTGTGAAATGTTTCCTTTTAAGCAATTCCCATTAAAAACCCTCAGACAGTCTTCGCGTTATAATTTCCACTTATAGTTTTGAGCCCTGATGAATAATTTAGGTGGAATGGACTGTGAAACTTTTATTAGTAGGTTAACTTCCCAGCAACTCTTCCTGATTTTCTATTGCAGCGCTGGAAACTGAGTTGCTGATGCTGGTGCTGATGTTGGTGACTCATCATGTTCACTGATATTTTTGATGTACATAAAAAAAAGCAATTACTAAGTGCAACATTTTTTTTCTTTAGAAATCATTACTTTTAACTGTTTCTTATGCAAAACATGCACTGAGCTATTTATGGACTGGAATCACATTCTCCATATCTGCTGATACTGCTAACCACCTAAGTTTAGTGGATAGGACTACAAGAAAATTTAGACTAAATGTCAGGAAAATAATTCCTAACAGAGAGCTCTTTGGGACACAGAAATAATTTCTCAAGGAAGCTAAAGAAACAGTGGAAGCTCCATGACTATGACTCAAGCCATCTAAACCAAGACTGAACAAGGAGCTGGGAAACACCTAACAATCAGGCATTTCCAGGGGGGCAATGGACTAAACATTTTAACCATTTCCCCCGACCCCATTTCTGTCTAATGTCTTATCTATGAAGACCCGAACTGTGATTTTTAAAGGTACAATGCATAGCTTTGCACAGGGACCCTTATAGATATAAGTGGGGCATTAATAGTGAGCATGTCTAGCCTTAGCTCTTTGTCCAGAACTGATTTCCACCCTGAGAGAGGTAATTAGAGTCAACAACTGAGCACTCCATGGTGGTAGGGTTAGAAGACAAGGCTCTTCAATCTCCTGGCCACTACTCTGAGTCAATGCTGGTTAAACATAATGTGGCCAAATGATCTGATTACGTAAACTGGCATAGCTCTAATGGCTGCAACTGAGCTGGGTCCATTTATGCCCAGCAAAAGTTTTGCCGCTGCTGATTTTGAAGGAGCTTTCATCATCAGAGGATTTACCCACAACAGCCAATACTTGTTTGCTGTTCTAGAGCTTCTCTTAAAAGAATTGATGGTCTCGGCCCATTGCATAGTGAATAGGTATCTGGGGTAAGACCACCTCTGTATTTAGCACCTTAATTTACAGTCAACTTCAGCAGAGATGTCTTTAAAAATGAGTGAACTAGGAGACTTGGATCTCTCTCTCTCCCTCTCTCCCCCTCCTCCTCCCTCCTCTCCAAAATTAAGAGAAAAGGATAGATTTGTTGCAGAAGTTGTAATTCTTTGCTATTCTTTGCTCTGAAATTCTTTGCTATTGAACTTGACCACAGAGAGCAAAGACTTTGATCCAGAATGCATGGCTAACAGGAAGCCTTCTTGAGTGGGAACCATATAAAAAAGCAGACAGTTGCTGACCTATGATGCAACACCATAGTGTCTCCTGGTTTTAGGAAGACATCATAGCTTCTGCAGATGATAGACAGTAGACACTGAGTTTTCAATGGCTACTAGTGCAACCCACCACCCACTCTAGAGATAAGAGATGCAAGGTCCTATTTAGATTTAATCAGGCAAGCCATGCAGCCAAGCATGAAAACATAATGTTGAGCTTCCTTTGCAGCAGATCTAATGGCAACTTATTTTTCATTGTGCTAATCCTCACCCATCTTAAATCTCTGCTTGAGTGCTGAGTGTAGTATATTATCAATGAATTTTTCCTTGGGGAAGAACTGATCAGAGCCTGCCCTTGGTATGCAAGAGACATGAGTGCCTCAAGCACTTAGAACCTGCCAAAAGAGAACAAATGGGGCCAGAACAGCTGAGGCATCTGCATTGATTTTGGGTTTAACTTTTAGTTATTAGAATGCCCTCTGGAATTAGATCAACTTCCTATACTTGTTCCACCTGTCTTGGGATGGAGATGGTACAGGTTCTTATTAATGGATTGAAAGGTCATTTTATTCCACTGATGATCTTCTTAGCACCTCTATGTCCTCTACTGAAATGATATTTGAAATTTCTCATTGGTACTCCTCAGTGATTACTGGTTATTATACATTAAGTAGACATAGCACTTTACACATAGGAATCCAACATCTGTTCTTAATTGCAGTGGTATAAATCTAGAATAATTCAATTCACTTCAGTTAAGTAATTGTAAGTTTACAGTGCTATAAGGAAAAACACAATGTGTACCTTCCAGTTACATTAATTGATGTGCAATGCAGACCCCCACACATGCACTTGAGGAGGATGGAAAGAGTATAATAATTAATCCAGGAATTCTCAGCTGGGGTGCCGTGTCACCCTTATAATGTGCCCTGCCCACTGGAGTGGGTGCCATATAAACTTGGCTGCAGAACTGGTGGTGTTTGCTTATAATACTGCCATTGCTCATAATGTTGCCATTCATTTTTATGTCCTTCTAACTGATACAAAGGATTTTCCAAAGGAATTATTGATGGTAAGACTCCAAGTCTTTCAGATGTTTTCAATACATCATCCAGGTTTCACACCCATCCAGCAAGGTAGGAATGACAACACGCTGGTAGGCAAGAAATTTGGTTTGGATGCTGATATCATGATGACTGAAGATGTGGCTTCAGAGATGTCCAAAAGCAGAACAGGCAGATTTTATCCAATGTTGAATATTATCATCTCTATTTACTTTTTCAGAAAGTGGCTACCCAAGTAGGGGAAATGCTCAACCTTCTCCAAAGATTGTCCTTTAATTGTAATATGGGGAGGAGTAGCTGGTTGGCTTGGGCCAGGTTTGTAAAGTACCTTGTTTCTTATGCAAGTGACAGTGAGTCCAAGTATTTCATACATTTCACAGAAGCAATCAAGAATGACCTGGAACTCTTCAGCTGAGTGGGCATAATCACCAGCACCACCCCAGCAGCACTCTCAGGATACATATATGGTTGAAAGGAAAAGCTTTATTCCCCATCCTTCTGCCCTCAACATATTGAGCCCCCTCCCCGCTTCCTCCCCAACACACTGAGCCCCCCCTCAACCAACAGGTCCTCCTTCCCCCCTCCTCAACATACAGAGCCCCTCCCCACCCACCAGCAATAAAACAACTCTCTTCCCTACATGAAAACTATTTACAACAGTCTCAGTCTCCCTCTGAGTCCTTGAGTGGGGGGCCATGGGGTGGAGGTGCCTAGGGGGCAAAGCCCAGGGGCAGGCACCCAGCACCCTCACTTTGGCCAGTTCTCCTGAGGGTCCAGGGGCCCCATCAACCTTGTTGGGTGGTAGGCTTGTCTGCAGGGAATGCCAGATGGTGTTCCTCAGTGGCAGGGGGCTCCCATGCTGCATGTCCAAGTCCAGATCCACAGATTCGCAGAAGTTTAGGGCTGGAAGGGACCTTATGAGATCATCAGATCCTGCCCCCCTGCTCTGGGCAGGAAAGTCTGCTGTGGTCAAATAACCCTAGGAAGGTTATTAAAAAGAAGAGGGAGTCCTTCACACCTGTGGCATGTAGAGTTTAGAAGGGATTGGATAGATTACAGTGAGCCATGAAGTCAATTGAAGTCAAATGAAGGCTTTCGACACTGTCTCCCACCCTGTCCTCATCAAAAAGCTGGGAGACTGTGGTGTCGATGCCCACACGGTCAAATGGGTCGCCAACTGGTTGGAGGGCCGCACGCAGAGGGTGGTAGTGGATGGGTTCTTCTCGACCTGGAAGGACGTGGGCAGTGGGGTTCCGCAGGGCTCGGTCCTCGGGCCCGCACTGTTCAACATCTTCATCAGTGACTTGGATGACGGGGTAGAAAGCACCCTGTTCAAGTTTGCTGATGACACTAAGATGTGGGGGGATGTGGGTGCACTAGAAGGGTGCAATAGGCTACAAGCTGACCTTGACAGGTTGCAACAGTGGGCGGATGAGAATAGGATGGGGTTTAACACTGATAAGTGCAAGGTGTTGCACGTGGGGAGGAAGAACCGGCACCACACTTACAGGTTGGGGAACTCCCCTCTTGCCAGCACGGAGACGGAAAAGGATCTTGGAGTCGTCATTGACTCCACGATGAACATGGGCCGGCAGTGTGGGGAGGCAGTCAAGAAGGCCAACCGTACCCTGTCATGCATCCACAGATGCATCTCGAGCAGGTCCAGGGAGGTGATCCTCCCCCTCTATGCAGCACTGGTCAGGCCGCAGCTGGAGTACTGCGTCCAGTTCTGGGCGCCACACTTCAAGAGGGAGGTGGACGATATGGAAAGAGTTCAGAGGAGGGCCACTCGTATGATCGGGGTCAGCAGGGCAGGCCTTATGAGGAGAGGCTACGGGACCTGAACCTGTTTAGCCTCCACAAGAGAAGGTTAAGGGGGGACCTTGTGGCCTGCTACAAACTGGTCAGGGGGGATCAGCAGGTATTGGGGGAGTCCCTGTTCCCCCGTGCGCTGCCAGGAGTGACCAGGAATAACGGTCACAAGCTGGCGGAGGGTAGGTTTAGATTAGATATTAGGAGGCGCTACTTCACAGTCAGGGTGGCTAGGGCCTGGAACCGGCTTCCAGGGGAAGTGGTGCAGGCTCCTAGCCTGGGGATTTTTAAAAGGAAGTTAGATGAGCACCTTGCCGGGGTCATCTGACCCCGGTGCTCTTTCCTGCCAAGGCAGGGGGTCGGACTAGATGATCTACCTAGGTCCCTTCCAACTCTAGCTACTATGAAACTATGAAACTATGACTCCCTCACTACCGCCTGAATAGAAATGCTGCTGCAACTGTCAGGCAGTTGTTTTTAAACTTGGACTAGAACATAGGCGATGTGTGCCCCACCTGCCCCCTTGTGAGCACTGATGCCCCCCACTCAACAACAAGTGCTCAGGCTGGTAGTGGGGCATGGAGAGTGCTAGTGTACCCCTGGAAATTGGCTCCCCCCTGGTTGCCAGCTGGTTGCTGGGGAATGCCCCACCACCCCGGTTGTGCCCCACTGGTGCCACCCACACACTCGGAAAACACCAGTTGCCCATGGACCAGGAATTAAAGGGGGGGTGCACCCCCTCCCCGGATACACCCCTGACTACAACTTCAGTGATGCAACTATGTAGCTTGGTGGGGCAGTTTCTTTCCCCTGCTGAACCTCTGCTGCTGGGTTGAGGATTTGCCCTACAGCAGAAAAACTGGTAGGTATCAAGTGCTTGTGGTGTCATGAGTAGGAAGGACCACAGACTGTTCTCCTTCATCCTGGTGCGAGCAGAGACAAAATGCACTCTCCATGGTACAGAGGAAGACCTGATATAAGCTTGCTCTAATCAGGATGAGCTGCTTACAGTTCTCCCTTTGTTGTTTTGTCACCTTTGGGAAGCATTTCAAGCACAACTGCTGCAACAAAGTGCAAAAGCATTTCCTTAAACAAATTACCAGCCAACCGCAGGCTCTGAGCCAAAAGAAACATTTGTAACCTTCAGCTCTCCCCTCACCAAACACAATTGAAATGAATGAATATCTTATGAAATGCACTAGAGTGTTTGCAGCCTTCCTGTGGCTTTTGCATTCAGCTTTGTTAAGTGATCTCTTGTCTTAGGGGTCAAACCAACATCCACACAGACAAGGATGGGAGTGAAAAGAACAGCAAAGACATTCTACATCACGATCATGTTATTTGCTATACAAGAGAAAATTTTAATTCTTAATATTTTAATGAATGTTGTGCCATAGTGAAGGGTGTAAGGGGTTTGGAATATTTAATGTGATATTTGATATCTGTACAAAGCGTGACTGCACTGGAATAGGAAACAGTCTTTCTTTAACTGTTTGTTGCCACACAGTGCCATTCTTCAAGTCTTCACTGTCAGAATTCAGGCCCCAGTCATGCAAGGATAGACACATCTGTGGCCCTGCACTCATATAACTACTCCCATTCATGTCAATGGTGCTAGTCAAGAGAGTAAAGTTATGAGTGAGTGAAAATCTTTGCAGGACCAGGAATCAGTAACATGCAAAGAGTGAAAATATCCAGTCTCACTCCATAATTAGTGAAAAGTGTAGTTTTACAGGTGGTTTTGTTGCTAACACCGTAAGATTTCATTGTTACAGAAGCAAGTACATTTGTTACTTTTAACTGATTATATGATTTCAAAGCTTACTATGTCCCTTTCATATTTTTCAGCAAATACATGATAGAAATACTTTTATCCATAAGTTCTCTATTATAGAAAGAGATCACACTCTCTTTCTCATCTTCTCTTACTCTGTGCATGATATAATAACAATAATACCTATTTCTTAGGTTCCTGGCAGACATTAAAACAACGGTGCATTTGGAATTAAAAGAATATTAAGCCCCATCCCAAACATTGTGCCTTCTGTAGGGGTGTGTGAAATGGGCCGTATTCAGTTCAGATTCAGATCTGGATTCAGCCCAAACTAGGGACAGTGATTCCATTCATTGATTTGGATCACTGTCCCCAATTCAATTTGGCTAAACCTGAATCTGAAGATTTGATGCTGATTTGGCGAATCGGCAATTCGGCCATAGACACAGCTTTAAATGTTTTTTCTACATATCATGAGGTATCAGCATGGCTTGTGAATGCTACAAGGCTGGGGCAGATGGAGCGTCCCACAAGAGTGCAGGGTGGGGCACGTGCTTGGCAGGAAACTCAGAAATGGACCGGAAGTACTTCCAATGCACTTCTGGGTCCACCAGGGAGTGCACTGGAAAGCCCACCCATGACCCCCTGGCTCAGCGACTGGCCACAGGGGGACCCAGGGGGACCCCCCCCCCCCAGATCCAGGAGGAAACAGTCGCTGAGCCAGAGAAGTTTGGGCCCCCTGTCCCTGCACACTCCCTGGCGAACCTGGAAGTGGACTGGAAGTGCTTCTGGTCCACTTGCAGATCTGCTGCCAAGCGCACTGGGGAGCCCCCATGCTGTTGTGGGACACTTCATCCACCCCCCCATCGCAACATTCATGAGCTGCCCAGTACCTCAAGGTATGTAAAAAAAACATTTAAAGCTGTGTCTATGTCCAAATTGCCAAATCTCTCCAAATCCATTTGAAGGGTTCCGATTCAATTCGGAGAAATTAAAGGGTCTCCTGGTTCAATTTGGATTCAGAGATTCAGCCACTAAATCAGGCCAAATCTCCTCCAGATTGAATCAGGGATTAAAGCTTCGCATACCCCTAGCCTCCTGCTATGCCAGACCAGCTCCCAAAATAGCACTGTCCATCTATGCATGGAATGAGGCACTATGGGAAAAAATGTGATTTTCTCATCAATGATATGGCTGCTGTGACTCTTCAAGGCAGCAAGCCTTGGGTTCTAGTCAGGATGTTTGCTCCCAATGAGGCAGGAACTTCTACTCTGCCTTCTATCCATTCTAGCTGATAACTATTAAATGCAAGAAGCAGTAGCCCAAGTTAAGAAATGACAGAATTTATGTTGCCCGTGAAAGCTTGACTCAGCCTTCCTGTTCATAAGCATTGTAATGGCCTGCTCTCAGGCTGTTTCATGCTACAGAATCCTGCCTCATTCAGTGCACAAGATGGGCCTAATACACTGATAAATCAGGATTATGCAATGGACACTTGTCTCATCACAGAAGTTGGAAGACTTCTAGTGTGTGCAGCAGGGGAATGCAGAAAGTATGTTCTCATAGTTGAAAGCACTTGCATGACACCCCAGAGAATTGAATTCTCTCTCTGACTCTGCCAGAGAGTTCCTACGTGATGCTGGACAGGTCACTTAAGACACAGACAGATGTAACAACTGTATTAATGGCAAAGGATGCCAACAGAAGTTGTTATGAAGTATTGCTTACGTCTGCATGATTCTGCCTGAATCACTCCAACTTTACCCCTGCTTCATTCAGGGTGAAAGTTGAAGCAATTTAGCTGACTTGTATTGCTACAGCATCATGCAGGCATAACGGATCATAGCAGCTGATGCACTCTCCCCACTGGCATCTCCCCCTGTCCTTTTAAAGCAATCAAAAGCTATATTTATCCCTATCCTTCAGCTGAGCTTCTTAGTCATGGTCACTAATTGTATTTTCCTTGATGTCTGGGTGTTTGACTTGAGACACTGGGCCCTGATTTGCAAAAATATTGAGCACTGTCAGCACCAGCTGAAGTCCAAGAGAGCTGCACTTTGAAGACAGAAAGTGGGTACGTCTACACATTCATTAATGTACCATAATTACGGTGCACTAAGTTTAGTACCTGTAATAACAGGTACTAACTTAATACGCCATCATAGGCACTGCTTCACACTAGCACAGATGAGCACTTTTTGTGTGATGCATAATGAGCATTGGACTAAAGCTATTCACATTAATGCATTAGCACAGTTTTTGCCCACCACACCAATGCACATTAAGGATATTGTGTAGATGCGCCCAATGTTAAATAATGTTTATTACCTGAGTTTGCCTTAGTATCTCAAATTAGACACCCACAAATAGTAGTTATGTCTTATCTGAATCTTTCTGTAAAATGTGTGAGCACTCCTGAGTGAACACTGTCCACTTGTGCCCCAAATGAAATAAGAGTCCTATAGAAAAAAAAATGTGATTGTGATTGCGTCATCAAAGACTATATTAAAATGCATGCACAAAGAATGGAGAGGCAGAAATTAAGGTTACCCAGGGAATCTTGATTCTGCCATTTCCTAGCTTTCGAGATTTTTGATCTCTTAGACTTAAAATTCATTTATCATAGTTCTGCATAATGTAATGTAATATAATAGCAGGGCTTTAAAATGGGACAGGTTAGGCAGTCTTAACGATGTAAGTGTCATGTCCAATCTAAAATGATATTATTCAAACCTGATAAAGAGTAAAGCCAAACCTATATAAAATAAACAAAAGCAGTGGAAGAGACAATAAAAAACAACAACTAGGTACAACTCAGCCGGAAAGAATATTCTAAATTCTCATAAATTTAAGATGTAATATAGAGGAAAAAATAAAATAAAACACTTCTCTCCTTTCAAAGTATGTGAGTCCATCTATAAAATATTAATTTCTTCACTTGAGCTTTGACAAGAAATGGGATATTTTCCTTTTTTTTCTTTTAAAAAAAAGAAAAGTTTCAGGTCTCTTTTAGGAAACATATGTAATAAAAGGAGGGATAAGTGAATTTGTGGTTTTCTTTATTTTTTTAGATGGATCATCATTAAAAATGAAGCTTTGACTCTGATGGAACTGCATTGGACTGTGAGATATTAATGGGAAGCAAAGAGGAGGGGGAATCAACCAATGACTTTCCCATCTCATAAGCACAGTTTAAGAAAAAGAAATAAGAAAGTGGCAGGGAGGAGGGGTGGCAATTTGATTGGTTTCAAAAGAAAATGGCAAAAAGAGCACCTGTCCATTTCTAAATGAGGACTAGAAAGGAAGTTACATCCAAAAAGGGAAAAGTGGATTTGTTTCTCGCTTTTAGTATCTGTATTCATCTCAAGGGTAAAATGAAAATTGTTTCTTACCTTGCAAAGCTATGAGCCGCCACTTGATATCTATCATCTACAATAAAGGGAAGTGAAAGTCCATCTCAGAAAGGAGCTGGTTGGTCACTTGCAGGTTATAAATTGAGTTACTAGAAGACTTGGGCAGCAAATGGTATTGTTTGTTTGTTGGTCTGTTTTATTCGTGGTTTTTTTAGAGAGTGGGGGGAGCAGTTGGTTTTTCCATCCCATGAGAATTTTGAGGGCTCAAAAATATTTCCTCAGCCCAAGTCAAGACAAAAGGTTAAAACACTGAATATCCTCATAAACTGAAAAATCTAGGAGAAACGAGTCAAACAACTGAAACATCTTGTTTCCTTTCTTTCAAAATATTTCATTCTGATTTCAACATTTTTTCTGTTTAAAATCTAAATTAACTCAAATTACAACCAAAAAAAAGTCAGTTTGACCCCCAAAATAATATATATATATATATATTTGGAAAATGTTGAAATAAAATGTTGAAATTAGAGACTGGGTTCTTTACACACATGAGCTGCTGTACTGTTGCCCACACCAGATGGAATGCAAAGAGGGGTCATCCTGTCTTTAAAGCCTTCAGATCCCTATAATTTCCAACATTTTTTCCAATTTATTTTTTAAGTGAAGTTTGTCATAACTGCTCCCTGTAATCAGATTCAGTTTTGTCAAAAGCGTTGTACGATGAAAAAAATTTTGTTTAAAAAAAAGATCAGAGCAGCTTTAATAGCTAGTCTCAGTTCTAGTCCTAGTATAGTGATGCTTAATCTTTGGCCCATAAAACTGAGTCATCCAACCCATGGGGCTCTTAAAGGGTCTGGAAATTTGGAGGTGGGAAAATAGTGGCAGTGCTAATTGATCCCAGGGCCTCTGCAATTAATACTGCCACCTCTCCCCCACCACTAAATTTCCACACCTGTGGGGAGCCCTGTGGTCTGGATGACGTGGTCCCATATGCTAGATCACACTGATGCATAGTCACTCTATGCCCAGATCTAGTCTACAAAGTCAGACCAGTTCATGGGGTCACTTTGCAGCCAGATCTGGTACATAAGCCAGATTCAACAGGGGGATCCATCCATGCCAGATCTGGTGCATGGGGTCATGCTGATGTGCTGGATCAGACCCTCAGATTGACTTTGTGTGCTTACCCCCATGGACTGACCACACTCTACTCATCTAGCTGGTGGGGCCAAAGAGGTTGAGCACCACTGTCCTAGTAGATATGAATCTATGTCACAAGGCAGTCCCATGAATGTATGTAAATGTAATCAGCTCGTAGCAGTAGCACTAATAACTTATGAGATGTGAAGATGGAACTAGTCTCTTTCCTGTAGAGGTTATGTGAAGCAGAGGCAATAAGAACTCTCATAAACAAGAATATTTTTGTGGATTATGGTATGACACTAGCATTTCAGTGGCCTGGGTTTAATTCGAGCCTTTGTCATTGCTTTTATGGTGACCACGGGCAAGCAATTTAATCTTTCTGAGCTCCACTTCCCTGTCTGTAAAATGGGGTAATAACATTCCCTTTGTCCAGCTTGTTTATTTGTAGGGTGAACTCCTTTGGTCAGGCTTCTATTCAGTAGTGACATAGCCCTTTTCACTTTACATGCCAAGATGGCAGTTATCCAGCTGCTCAACTGCTATTTTTGGCACTTGCACTCGTTTTGTCATCCTATTCCAGGTGCACTGTGGCCATGTATGCATCCACGCAGCTACTCAGCATACACAGTTGGCTGTGTCCTAGTTGGGCAAGTACACAGCTGTGTATGTGCCTGTACTTGGTAAGCATAAGTCATAAAAATTGGACCCAGAAAAAACTCATGAGTACCTGCCCTTAGACAGCAGAGGAGGAGGATACTGAATGCTTAGGGCACTTGTCCAGGAAGCAGGAGGTGCAGTTCTGGATTCCCTTGCCAAAGAGGGGTTTCAATTTATATCTGTCCAACTTTCCAGAATGGTGATCTAACCAATGTACACTCCAGCTCTCTTTTTGAATATGGCCCACTGGGCAGCCAAGAGAGATAGGTGGGCTAACAGAAAGGCACACTCAGCTAAAGAGTGTGTAGCTCAATGAGATGATTGGCACTCTGGAAAGACAGAGACCATACATTCTAGCCTAGACCTTTGCTTCCAGAAACTCCCCTACTACTCTCTATCCATTTTACTCAATGGTTGTTAAATGCAAGGCAATAGCTCAACTTCAAGAGGAGGGAGGACTGAAGAGTGCTTGAACTGTCGCTTGGTCATTAGAGCACTGTGCTGATATAGAACTATAGAATCATAGAAAATTAGGGTTGGAAGGGACCTCAGGAGGTTATCTAATCCAACCCCCTGCTCAAAGCAGGACCAGCCCCTACTAGATCATCTTATCCAAGGCTTTGTCTAGCCAAGTCTTAAAAACCTCCAAGGATGGAGATTCCACCACCTCTCCAAGGTAATCTGTTCCAGTGCTTCACTACCTTTCTCATGAGAAAGTTTTTTCCAAATAGCTAACCTAAACTTCTCTTGCTGCAACTTAAGACCATTGCTCATTGTTCTGTCATCTGCCACCACTGAAAACAGTTTAGCTCCATCCTCTTTGGAACCACCCTTCAGGCACTTGAAAGCTGCTATTTAATACCCCCTCAGTCTTCTCTTCTCCAGACTAAAGAAGCCCAGTTCCCTCAGCCTCTCCTTACAAGTCCTTATAAGTCATGTGCCCTATCCCACTAACCATTTTTGTTGCCCTCCACTGGCCTCTCTCCAATTTGTCTATATCCTTTCTGTAGTGGGGGGCTCAAAACTGGACACAGTACTCCAGATGTGGCTTCACCAATACTGAATAGAGGCCAGTAATCACTTCCCTAGATCTGCTGACAACACTCCTACTAATGCAGCCCAGTGTGTCGCTCGCCTTCTTCACAACAAGGGCATACTGCTGGCTCATATTCAACCACTGTAATGCCCAGGTCCTTTTTGGCTGCTTAGCCAGTTGGTCCCCAGCCTGTACTGGTGCATGGGATTGTTCCCTCCAAAGTGCAGGACTTTGTAATTATCTTAACTGAACCTCATGAGATTTCTCTTGGCCCAATCCTCAAATTTGTCACTGTCTCTCTGAATCTTACCCCTATCCTCTAGTCAAGTGTATGTACTTCTCCACCCAACTTGGTGTCATTTGCAAACTTGCTGAGGGTGCCATTCTTCCCAACTTTCAGGTCACTGATGAAAATATTAAACAAAACTGGCCCTAGGACTGACCCCTAGGGCACTCCACTTGATACCAGCTGCCAATTAGACATTGAGCCATTGATTACTACCTGCTGAGCCTGATGACCCAGGCAGTTTTCTATCTACCTTACAGTCTATTCATGCAATTTATACATTTTTAGTTTGCTTGTAAGAATGTTGTGGGAGACCATATCAAAAGCTTCACTAAAGTCAAAGTAAATCAAGCTCACTGCTCTTCCCATTGTGTAGATGAATGTTCAGGTCTCCTTTGGGTCTAGGACCTACAAGCAATATCTGCTCCTTCCTGGCTTTGTGTTGGGCTGAAAGGTGGGATGCACCTCCTCTTGCTCTTTTGCCAGGCCCAAATTTTGGAACATACAATCAGTAAGTTACCGATGTGTGGAGCCATGTATCTACCAGGCCAGAGCACAATCTACTGTGAATTCTCAGCAGCTATGTGGATGCTTGCACATGGACAGTGACCATGGAATAGGATCACTAACTGTGTGTAAGTGCCAAAAATCAGGTACACAACTGGATAACTTCCATTCGGGTGCATACAGTACAACAATTTGACCCCAGTTGTCTACATACCATGAAGCACAATGATGTTTTGATCTGGTTGAAGCTTGCAGCTCATACTGGGCACATCTACATGTAACGCTACATCACCGTAGCAATGCACAAGAGTGACATAGCATCAGCAGGCACAAACCCTGATGCCATAGCTATGTTGCTGTAGCAATGCACTCCCTTGTTATGGCACATTGCTACGATGACATAACACCACCAGCACAGCACAGTACGGGTTGTTACTGCACCCTCATTTAGTACTTCCAAAAGGACATACTAAATATAAATGATGCCACAGTAACAACAGTGCCATAGGGGGACATGTAGCCATGCCTGCTGTAATACAAACAGTAAAGCCTAAGAGTAGGTTTACAAGAGGGCTTCATTTTCCAGGGCTAGTAATTCAGAAGCTTTCACCAGCACTGAATTCACTCCAAAAAGTTAAATATAAAATAAGGAAGGTGAGTCAGCAGACGTTTTGGAAGTAAACTGGTCTTGGTTCAGACTCCAGCTGTGAATCCTGGTAGCAGTAAGTCTTTCAGCAAAACCAAGTGAGATCAGAACTAAGCCAGGATGGTGTGAGGAAGGTGATACATAATACCCACCCACCAACCTTAGAGGCTGGGTTCTTTACCCACACATGCTGCTGTATTGCTGCCCTCAGATGGAATGTGAAGAGGGTTCATCCTGTCTTTGAAGCCTTTCGGCCCCAAGCCTTGCTTTTTCTGAGGCATAGGATAACACAGCATGAGCCAAAAATGACTTGAGAAAGAAATCAGATTTGGTTTCTCTGCCTGCTGCTTTTCAGAGCACAGCAAATAATATTTCCAGTGACTAGTTGCAACTGAGCCTCTACTGTGTTGGAGCTTCCCAGGACTGTATGGAGCACTGCTGCTGCCCGTTCCATTCAAGCTTATGCTCAAGATGGGGGGATGTGGCAGTGCACCTTTGGTGTCTGCCACTTCAAGGGCTGGAGCAGGCAGCCAACAGGTGCCTGATTAAGGCGGCCATTTTCAAACAAAGGTCAGCCAGGCAGAGACAGCAATTAGCTGCTGCAGATGAGGGAGCAGCAGCATCTGGCTCCCTGGTGGTATGCAACATCCTGGAGGTAAGGGCAGCAGCATGGGGGATGGCTTGTAGGCTCCTGGTCCTGGGCATGACCTAAAACTGCACCCTTCTCAGATAAGGAGGCCTGGTGGGACTTCTGATCATGTGGCAGCCCCACTCAAATACCAGAACCACTCACCTCCCCAATGAAAGACAGGTCAGGCCACCTTAATAACCTCTTCCCCCACAACACTGTGGGTAACGGGGCCAGACATGGCTGTGGCCACCTGAACCAACAGGGGTGAAAGACCTCGGAGGCCCCGGGGAGGGGATAGTTGTGTAGCCCCAGAGAGGGGGCGGTAGTGAGGGCCTGACATGGATTAAGAATGAGGGTCAGCCTGAAAGGCAGACAAGGGGGTGTGCCAAGTAGGGCTGGGGGGTGGCCAGAAGGGCAGCACAAGGGCCAACCCCAAGGGGATCAAGTTGTAAGGTGTGAAAAGCCCGGTGAGGGGCTAGGGTGGAGTTAGCCCTCCATTTGGTGAATCAGCCAGCCACTAACCAGGTGAGGGTCATGGGAGAGGCCCAAAAGACAGCATGTCACCACCCAAGGCATGAGTCAGATAAGCCTGATGGTGTACGGGGCAACTCAAGGGAGCAGGGCAGAGTGAAGGGGGCGCAGTATCGTGCAGCGGGCAGAAGATCCTGTGAGAGGGGGTGGAGTGCAAGAGGCCCCAAGGAGAGGTGGGCAGTATGAGTGTGTGAGTGAGTGAGACCTGATGAAGGACGAGGTTGACCCAGCTTTATGCCAGGAGCATAGTGACACAGTGGATACCATCTGAGAGGCATGGGCCATGGTGCAGGGGTGGTACGGAGCCATGGATCATGTCCCCTGGCATTGGGGCATGTAATGGGCATCCTCTGGCATTTACCACCAGTTCATTGTTACAGCAAAGTCATGGCAGGAGAGACTGGGTGGACTGCCCCATAGACAGGTGGGTGGGCTGACATGAGACTCGGCCCCAAGCTTGCCCCATCACAGGGGAATATAAGGAACTTGTTTTAAAAAGGAAGTTCTTCAGCTTTTCAACAGAAAAATGCTGTTGTTGCTCTGCATTGAAGTGCCTCACAGAACATGGTACAGCTGGGATTGGGAACTCACATCCAAGAAAGGCAAGAAGCGACATACCTATGAACAATATGCCCTGCCAAAGGAAGTGCAGAATTGTAAAGCATGATGTGGAGTTGTCAGCTCCTCAAGGCAAGGATCATGTCTTCTGGGTGTATCCAGCACCTCAAGTGTTGGTTTTAGATGTGTTGGTCTAAGAACATAGGCAGACAAGTTTCTTTGGTTGGGAAGGTTCTTTTCCAACTAAATAGTTGGAAAAATTCTTTGAGCTTTTAGACACAAACACCCTTCGTCAGTCAAATATATTTTCTAAGCCCATGCAAGAAACACACCATCATTCCCAGAGGACTAAACACCTCTGACTGCAACACGCAACTCCAAATACGCTTACCAGCTATGCAGAAGAACTTCAGAAAAACTTAGAAATCATCTTCTTCACATAACCTACGCCAAAAGAGATTAACTCAAGAAGGAAATCAACACATGCTGCAACAACTTAAAAGAGATAAATCAGAATATCTTCCCATACATTATACAACATATACAAAAAGATGACCAAAGATGACCAGTGAACCCTCTAATATTACTAATATTACCAATCTCTCCATGTACACACTTAACAAAGCTGAAAAACATGTCTGTGCCCGCTGGGCTTCACTTGCTTCTGAGGGCACCGCCCTCAGCATGTTGGCCCCGCCCTGGGACCCTTGAGGGCAAAATGGATGTTCTTTCACCGCGTCACCTCCCCGCTCTCGTCTGCCATGTCTTGATGTATCGTCAATGGGGAGGAGTCGTCTGATGGGTTCTCGGTGCCCGGGTCCACCCGACGGATGTACACGGGGTTCCAACCAACCCTTCTGGAGCTGACCCTGGGGGAGGTGGCCCGAGACTCTTCTTGCCTCTCCGCCACCTTCCTTTACCCTCTTATACTCAAAGAGTCGAGCCTCTATTGTTATGAATCCGGCTCCAGACCCTCAGCCCCTAGGACCTGTGTTTCTAATGGGCTCAGGCATCCGTGGTCCTAGTGGCGACCCCACCCCGATCTGGCTCCTCCTTAGATATCCGCGTCGCCCTACCATGCCCCGAGTGCACCTGGCTCCGGTGGGTCCTCCGCAGTGACTTCCCTTCGCCACGATCCCATCCGGACGCTGCCACCAGCTCCTTCCCTCTGGCTCCTCCAGCTCTGGCTCCTCTTCCTTCCCCGGACTCCGCGGGACCTCGCCTCCCGCTTCCCCTGCCAGCGGATTTCCCTCTTCGGGGCCATCCACCCCCTCCATTGCAGCCGCCGCCGCTTTTATCTTCACTGGCCGGCGTTCAACGCTGACGTCACCAGCAGGCTGCAGCTGTATAAAGAGCCGGCTCACGTGCCGCGTGGCTCTCCCTGAGACGCCGACTCCTACTGCCGGTAAGTTTTTGTTGTCACCCCAGACTCTGGGACACAACCCCCCCCCCACCAGTTGCCTTGTGGCGGTTCCCACAATCATGCGTGTCTGTTACCTGTGTCTTCCTGCCAGGCCGGCACCTCTTGTCGTCTTGTGTCTGGGGCCTGTTCCTTATAGCACCTGGACAAGAAATCCGCGGTGACGTTAGCTTTCCCCGGGCGATATAGGATATGGAACTTAAAAGGTTGAAGAGCTAAGGCCCACCGAGTGACACGTGCATTCTCTACCTTGGCCACATTAAGCCATTTCAACGGCGTGTGATCTGTTATTAGGGTAAATATTCTGCCAAGGAGGTAATATCTAAAATACTCCACCGCCCACTTGATTGCCAGGCATTCTCTTTCAATCACTGCATACCTGGTTTCTGCGGGCAGTCATTTGCGGCTGGCATACGCTACCGGTCGGTCTACTCCAGCATCACACTGGGTTAATACTGCTCCTATCGCTACTTCTGATGCATCACTTTGCAATGAGAAGGGTTTCCCAAAGTCAGGGGTATGTATAATCACCTCCTCACACAGTGCACATTTCAAGACTTGAAAGCTCTGTAACCGAGCTTCTGTCCACCGTACCCCACCTTTTAGTGGCCCCTTTAGTGCCTCTGACAGAGGTGCGGACACCTCCACAAACTTGGGAACAAACCTCCGATAATAGTTTACAAGCCCTAGGAAGGACCATAACTGTTTTATCATCCAAGGAGCTTGGAAGTAATGAATGGCCTGGACCCTGTCCTGTAACGGTTGCGTGGTTCCCTGCCCTACGAGAAACCCCAGGTACTTTGTATACTTGTGGGCGATTGCACATTTCTGGGGTGTTGCTGTCAGGCCCACCCCCTTTAGTTCCTGTAGGACTGCCCACAAAGCTTGTAGGTGTTGGTCCCATGTTTGCGTGAAGATGACTATATCGTCGATATACGCTGCTGCATATCGCTCATGAGGTGCCAGGAGTCGTTCCATTAGACTTTGGAACGTGGCTGCCACCCCGTGTAACCTGAATGGCATTTTTATAAACTCGTATAGCCCCCACGGGGTCCCGAATGCGGTCTTGGGGCAGTCACCGGGTCTCAGGGGGATTTGCCAATATCCTTTGGCCAAGTCTAAGGTAGTGATATACCGTGCTGCTCCAATTCATTCTACTAGCTCAATTACTCTCGGCATAGGGAAGGCATCGAATGTCACTACACTGTTTAATTTGCGGAAATCCACACAGAGCTGTAGAGACCCATCGGTTTTTTGGATAGGCACTAGCACGCTCCTCCAGGGGCTCCGTGATGGTCGTATTACCCCTAGTGTCAGCATCTTCTCTACCTCGGCTTTCACTACTTCATTCCAGTGATATGGCAGCGGCCGCCATCGATCTCGTACTACCACCCCCGGCAGGGTATGGATGGCGTGATGCATACCCTGTACCCATCCGGGTTCCTCAGAGAACACAGCCTTGAACTCCTTTAGAACACTCTCTACTTCCATCTGCTGTGACGGCTCCAAATCCCCATTCACTTGGATCGCTCCTGTGTCCTTACTATCTTTGATATCCCGTTCCTCGTCTCTTCCGTCGAAGGTCACCCAGCCCTCCGGTTGCCGCCACTCTTTCAATAAATTAATATGATAGATCTGTTTTGGTTTTAAATGTCCCGGGCGATAGACTTCATAGTCCACAGGCCCCACTTGCCTTATAACTTCAAATGGCCCCTGCCACTGTTTTAATACCTTACTAGTGGAGGAAGGCAACAGGACTAACACCTTCTGTCCTGGTCGGAATTGTCTCTCCTTCGCACGAATATCATACCAGGCTTTCTGCTGTTGTTGGGCTTGCTTCAGGTTCCCTACCGCAAATTCTTGGGCCGTCTGCATGCGTTGTTGAAATGCTTGCTTGTATTTCAACCAAGCTGGGACAGTCTCCAGGCCTTGTTCCCACTCCTCCTTAAGGATTTGCAGGAGGCCCCAGGGCTGATGCCCCAGCACCAACTCAAACGGGGAGTACCCTAGGGACTTTGACGGGGCATCTCGCAATACAAATAGAACCAGTGGTAGCAACAAGTCCCAATGACGTGGGTCCCCTTGAATACACTGTCGCAGTACTCTCTTCATCGTCCCATTTAGTCACTCAACTAACCCATTCGTTTGTGGGTGGTACACTGACGTTTTGAGCTGGCGGATCCGTAACGTCTGACAGACCTCTCGCAACACCCCCAACATGAAATTCCATCCCTGATCCGTGAGGATCTCCTGGGGAATCCCCATGCGGGATATCCACTTCACTAATTCTTCCACAATGTGCAGCGCTGTCACTGACCTCAGAGGTATGGCCTCTGGGTACCGCGTAGCATAATCCACAAAAACTAGGATAAACTGGTAGCCATTGCTGCTCCGCGGTAAGGGTCCTACCACGTCCATTGCTATGCGCGAGAATGGTTGATCTATAATAGGCATGGGTTGAAGCAGGGCACGGGGAGGCCTATCCTCCCAGGTTTTCTGGCACACCGGGCATTCGGCACACCACTGCACAATATCATCCTCCAGTTTCGGCCAATAAAACCACCGCACAATTTTGTCCATGGTCCGCTCCTGACCCAGATGTCCCCCCATGGGCATGGCATGGGCCAGACGCCACATGGCCCATCTACATGCCTGCAGCACCACTAGCTGGACTCTCTGTTCCCGTCCCCGCCCCACCTGGGGTTATCCAATAGAGAAGGCGATGTCTCACCTCAAGGTGGCTTGCAGTATCTGCCGCTGTCGATGCTCGTTGGTCCCCTTCCATCGCTCTGCTCCACAGTTCCTGCAACTCCGGATCTCTTCTTTGGGCTTCGCGGAACTGAGGTCCACTGATGTTATTTCTCCATTCTTCCTCGGAACCATCCTTCTCCTCCTCCATCAGCTCGGTCTGGCTATCCACATCTCCGAGCCAACCTTCCCGAGGCTTCCACCTCCGACGTGCCACCTCCACATTTCACACCCTGTCTAACACCTCATACAAAGGGGCCCAGTCCTGCCCCAGCAGCATCTCACATGCAAGGCATGGTGCTAACCCGACCACTAGCTCTCCTTGATGCTCCATTACCTTCACCTGAGCCCTAACACGGCGTATGACTTGGGTGTCACCATGAAGGCAGGACACCCTCACCGAGTTCTCCTGTCCCACGTCATCTCCTGACCACAGATCAGCCTGAATCACTGACTGGGCACAACCCGAATCTAGCACAGCCCGCACCGATTGGCCTTCTATCCGCGCCTGCACTACGGGGCGCTCCCACACGGGGCTCTCGTCCACCGCCCCGAAGCTGCAATCCATCAGCTCCCCCCTACTCCAATCACTGGGGAATTGCTTCGTCCCCTTGGACATCCCCAGGTTATCACCTTTCCCCAGACCACGCATGGGACACTCACGCGCGAAGTGGCCCCCTTTCCCACAGCGATAGCACACCATATCCCGGACTTGGGACTGATAACCTGTCTTCCTACTCTTGGTGTCTCTCACTGCTGGCATCGCCCCCACGATTCCTATCTCTTCCCATGGGTAGCACCATTCCGTGGTCACAAAGGCTTCTGCCACCTTTAAGGCCTCTTCGCATGTCACCGGAGCATGTTGCCGGACCAACCCTGGGTTCGGTCATCCAAATCATTAACAAACTGCTCCAGGATGATCTTGTCCACCAAAGTCGCCATCGTACAAGCCGATAGGTTGACCCACTTTCCAAATAGATCATGCAGCCTTTGAAGGAGTACCCGAGGCCTCCTTTCTTCCAGCGCCTTGCAAGCTCGGAAGAGCCATTGGAAGTGTTCCGGACTCAACTCCAAGCAGTACAATATGGCTGCTTTCACCGCCCCATAATCTTGGGCCTCATCCCGATTTAGGGACCTATATGCCGCCTAGACCTTGCCTACTAGCAGCGCTCCCAGTTGGCTGGCCCATAGCCATTTATCTAAGCCCATCGCAATGGCGTGCCATTCAAATGCCTCTATGAAAGCCACAGAGTCATCCTCCGCCGATATCTTCAGCATCCCCAAGGCTGCTGAACCCTGCTGGGCCAGCCACCTCTGTTGCGACCCAACAATTTGAGTTAAGGCCTGCAGGTTCTGGGCCATCAACTCGGCAGGGCCCATTTCGGATGCCTGCATCTCGGGTATCCCGAACCCCTGTTCCCGGCCAATGCACCAAGTACTGTGCCCGCTGGGCTTCGCTCGCTTCTGAGGCTGCCACCCTCAGGATGTCGGCCCTGCCCCGGGACCCTTGAGGGCAAAATGGATGTTCTTTCACCGTGTCACCGCCCCACTCTCTTCTGGCACATCTTGATGTATCGTCAATGGGGGGGAGTCGTCTGACAGGTTCTTGTTGCCCGGGTCCGCCCGATGGATGTACACGGGGCTCCAACCACCCCTGCACCCCGGCCTTACGCCACCTTCTGGAGCTGACCCTGGGGGAGGTGGCCTGAGACTCTTCTTGCCTCTCCGCCGCCTTCCTTTACCCCCTTTTCCTTATACTCAAAAGCTCTAGCATCTATTGTTATGAATCCGGCTCCAGACCCTCAGCCTCTAGGACCTGTGTTTCTAACGGGCTCAGGCATCCGCGGTCCCAGCGGCGACCCCGCCCCAATCTGGCTCCTCCTTAGTGACCTGCGTCACTGTACCGCGCCCCGAGCGCACCTGGCTCCGGCGGGTCCTCTGCGGTGACTTCCCTTCACTGCGATCCCATCTGTACGCTTCCTGCCTGCTACAGACTCCCGGACACTGCTGCCAGCTCCTTCCCTCCAGCTCCAGCTCCTCTTCCTTCCCCAGACTCCACGGGACCTCGCCTCCCGCTTCCCCTGCCGGCGGATTTCCCACTTCGGGGCCATCCGCCCCCTCCATTGCAGCCGCCGCCACTTTTATCTTCGCTGGCCGGCATTCGATGCTGACGTCACTGGCCGGCCACAGCTGTATAAAGAGCCGGCTCACGCACCGCGCGGCTCTCCCCGGGACGCTGACTCCTGCTGCCGGTAAGTTTTTGTTGTCACCCCGGCCTCCGAGACAATGTCCTCTCTAAATACTTTAATTTCTTTCTGGAAAAATACCCTAATAAAATACTACATTGTGGAGAACTACAATAATTTTTCCAGTGCCTCTGTCTCAAGGAATATTTCCACAACCAACATGAATCTACTTGCAGCAGCACTTCATCCTGTGACAAAATTGAGGAAAAGGTTAACTCCAAAAAATCCAAAAAACATCAGGTGGGACACCTCTTAGTAGATAAAATTAAAACCTCAACTGCTATATTGACTGCTTTTGTGAAAGAATGAACAATGAAATAACCAACAACAAACACCACCATAACAACCTTTCCCTCTCAGAGAGAAGGGCCATAAAATCTCTAAGATCCAACCACCAAATAGTAATAAATCCAGCAGATAAAGGAGGAGCTATAGTTATCCTTAACCATGAAGACTACATAAAGAAGCCAACAGACAAGTCTCTGACACTACCTACTACCAAAAAACTAGAGGAAGATCCAACTCTCCTTTTCACCTTAAAGCTCAAAACCACCAACATATAATTTCTATCTGAATTACAAGAAAAACTACAGAACTTTATCCTCCGACTACCCAATCCAGGGACTTTTTACATGCTCCCTAAAATCCACAAACAAGAAAACCCGGGCAGACCTATAATATCTAACCATGGAACCCTAACTGAGGAAATAGGTTTAATTGAATCTATCCTAAAATCTCTTGTCACCCACTGAATTTTGTCCAAGACACAACAGACTTCCGACGAAAAGTTAAAAACATAGACCACCTTCCCAGCAATACCCTCCTAGCCACCATGAATGTTACCAGCTTATATACCAACCTCCCACACGAGGATGGCATACAAGCCCACCTTACATTTCTACAAGAGCAAGATTACAACTCAGAATACAGACCTAAAGATATTACTGAATTTATACACTTCATTCTCACACACAACAATTAATTTCAGTTTCAAGAACCAACACTATCTCCAGACCATGGGGATAGCTATGGACACCAAAATGATTCCACAATATGCCAACCTTTTTTAAGGGCCACCTGGAAGAAGAATTCCTCAAGAACTGCACCATCAAACCCATACTATATTTAAGATATACAGATGACATCTTCAACATTTGGACCCAAAACCTGCTGTCTCTGGTTGATTTCCATCACAAATTCAATGATCATCATCCTTCAATCAGACTATCTCTTGAGTAATTCAGCAGCAACATTTCTTTTTTAGACACTATGATCAGAACACTATGATTTTAGATTTTTAGACACTAGGATCACATTATCCAGAATGGTAAAATACAATCCACAATATACAAGAAACCTATGGACCATGATACATATCTACACAGAACCAGCAATCACCATAAATACACCAAGAAAGGTGTAATATGCTGCCAAGCCCTCCAATATCACTGAATCTGCACTGAGGAGAATACCCATAGGCATCACCCCACAAATCTCAAAACAGCTTTCACCCAACAAGGACAATCCTCCAGAGAGATAGATCATACTTTTGAAAGAGCCACCCGGATACCGTGTGAAGAATTGCTGCAGTATAACAGAAAATCCCCACAAATAGCACATCACTGGTTAGGACATATTATCCTTCCCTGGAACCTATACAGAAAATCCTCAATTACAACTTAAAAAGAAGACCCAATTCTCAAATAGATCTTTCCAGAACCACCCATCCTAGCCTTTACACAAGCATGGAACATCGCCAATCTCATCACCAGATGCAAACTTCCTATGGCCCAAAGCACACCAAATGGATCCAGACAGTGCTGGGGCAAAAAAAATTAAAACTTGCCAACACATCTCCACCACTCCCACAATAACAACACCCCACAACAGAACCATCACCATTTCTGGATCTTACAGCTGCTTCTCCAGAAATGTAATACATCTCATCCAGGGCACTAAATGCCCTGATGGAAAATACGTAGAAGAAACCAAACAACAACTGCACACCAGAATGAATGCATACCTAAAATCTATGAAAGACAAAAATACCCAATTACCTGTGGGTGTACACTTCTCACAAGACAACCACTCTCTCTCCAATCTCTCATTCCTAATCCTCAAAGGTAATTTACAAAACACCTTTTGTAGATGAGCCTATGAACTTCACTTCATAAATCTGCTGGATACAAAAAATCATGGACTAAATAAAGACATTGGATTGACAGCATATTATAACCTGCCTACCATCCAATAACCCCAGGTAACCTGTCTCCATTTTACCAGCTATCACCAGTTCTATATTCTTCCTTTCCCACCCGCATCTGTCTCTCACTGATTGTCTCCCATTCCCTCACTGCCACACGTTTGCATTTTCACAGATCTGTACTTTTGCATTTTGACTTCTATTCTACCCAAGAAAGCACACAATTCACCAGCAGGCTCTCTCTACATCTGAAGAAGGGTGTGAGTGCTTGAAAGCTTGCAAAGAACAATTTTCCAACTATTTAATTGGCCTAATAAAAGATATCATATCTACCCAAAGAACCTTGTCTGTCCAGCACCTGGCACATTAAAGGCACCGCTAGAAAAAAAATCAGAATGGTGTATATTTAATGGAGCATTTTGTTTGTTTGTTTAAATGAAATACAATTTACTTTATTGTGCAGGATCCTGAAGTGTGTCTCAGGGTCTCAGCCTTCAGTAAACATTGGGGTGGAACATGAGAACCATTTTCTATCAGGTCTTTGACAAGGTACCCACCCTATAGATAGATGCCAGCTAGGTTGGGAGGGTGGGGGGAAGATACCCATTCTGAAGAGAAGGAGCAGGTCTTGAAAATAATGCCATACCAAGTTGTACCCAAAATGAGGAGGAGAGAATTTCATAGTTTTCATCTGCCCCTAAAAAAAAGCTCTGTCTACAACATAAACGAACCTCATCTTTACTACAGCCATGTATCCAGTATTCAGTCTTTGATACTTATTCTAAATATAGAGACAAAATATCTTGATCTTGATATAATATTCTGTAGGAACCAGTAGATTTGGTGTGATTTGCCTGCACCAACACATATTGCAGAGTCACATGGCTCTGGTTTGTATTGGTAGTAGATTCTTTGGAGTTGGAGGCATTCATGTGCAGGTGGATTGTGTTCAGAAGTCCATCCAGGAGGTCATGAAGGCATGGGTTAACATAATCAGGACAGCAAGCATGTGCCATAACAGGAGGCAATCTCCTAGGCTAATTACAGACAGTCAAAAAGCCTGAGGCTGAATTGATTCAGTCTTTGCAGGCCAGTATAAGCTGCAAAGATTAAACTGAGAAACAACTGGGGACACATTCAATTTTGATTCAGAAAATGCAGCCACATGCCTGAAGTGGCTCAGGCCAGAAACCAGGGGGCACTAGAGCATGTCTCTGTGGCATGGAGCCAGCATGGGCTGTGTGTTCACTTCCTCTTCCTGCTGCCCCTGAGGTCTCTGGGATTTGCAGTCCAGAATCACAGAAGCAGGATTTTGCAGGGTTGCTCATCACTTCCTGCTTCCAGCTGCCTCTGGGATTTGTAGTCCACAACCAAAGTCAGCAGTAACTTTCAATAAGTTTAGCAGGGCAGGGCAGCTCTGTACTCTGGGGAAGGGGCGTTTAACTGAGGGTAGGCCCCAGACCCCAGCTGGGGTTTGCCTGAGTGCGGGGGCAGTCCCTGCCTCTCTCCTCCACAACCCTTCTCTGCTGCAACAGACAATACAGCCCAGCCCAGGGCTGGAAAGGATGCTGGGATGCTGCGGGACTCTGATTTAACTTAAACCAGGAAAGGGTCTGGGACATAAGTTTCAGAAATGGGTTTGACCCAAATCAGTTAAACCAGGTTTATCTTCAACCAGTTTTGGCCGTTTTGAAACTGGTTCATGTGCGCTGAACTTCTGTTCTATTAAACCAGTTTAAGTCATCAGAAACTGGCGTAAACCTGTATGTGTAACTTCTGTCCCTAGCCCCAGTCACCTGAAGAAACCTGTATACATTACTTGCAAACACTATTTTGGGTAAGCCCAGGCCTGAGCTCCTTGCATTCCTATCCTGGTTCTGGCATTATCTTTTCCCCACCTGACAAAAGCATATCAATGTTGTAAATTTCACCCATCTCTACTCATGACACAGCTTTACTGACTGTAGTCTGACCTCTAGGTTAGTGCTCTGCTCCCATGACCTAGAGTCCAGCTGTATATTGCAGAGAACAGACTTGGCTAAAAAATGTCTTTTCCCTCCTCCCTTGTCTTTTATTTCAAATATGTCTCTCATGCTGAGTTCTATGGGAGGACAGCGAGAGGGTAAGAGAAAGAAGCGGCTGGGGAGGAGTTGCAGCAATTGAACTGAAAATGAATGGAAGGTTATGGGCAAGGTGATAAGAATAAATTGTATGTCCAGGGCAGAGGGAATTACAACATCTCCACACACACCTTCAAGCCTTGAGGGATTAAGTATTTTCTAAAGGAATTTAAAAAGGATTGAGGGCTATCACAAGGAAGAAGAAAGGTTTTCAGTGTGAGGTCTCAAGAGTGAGTGTGTGTGAGTGTGTGAGGCTACAATAATTGAATCTTCCTTCCTCAAAACAAAACAAAGGGGAGAGCAGCTCAGGACACAGCCTTGGGGAAATCAGCATATTCAAAGAGCAGCTTCTGATGGGTCTTAGGCATCTGCTATTTCCAGCAGAAGGAAACAACTTGTTTCTTTTGCACTGCCTGGGTCTTCTCGTTTTCAAACCTTTGAGGTTTTGGAGAAGTTTGACATGGCAGCAAAGCAATCTGCAAAGCTATGTTTAATCTTAGTTTGCATTCAAAAGCCACCTACTGCCCTACAACCTCTCAGGTGCCTGCTTACATACATGCACATTCTCAAATACATCACTAGCCCCTATGTATATGGTCAAGTATATAATAATAATATTAATGCTTAACCAGTTAGCCTGATATAGAGTTGTTCTTCTGTACACCTCAGAGTACTTTATGAGATAATGGGGTGGAGAAGAAAGGAAGCAGTTCAGTACCAGAGCCAAGCATTGCAGCCAAGTCACCCCAGTGCCTTCAGCATTTTGCCATATAGGTTTCCATCCAGACCTCCAGGCCCTTTTGAGGTACAGCAAGGCATAAATAGGACCTGACTAACAAATACTTTCAAACTGATTTTATTTTGAAGTAGTTAAACTGACCCATATTAAACCCATTAAAATAATCCTCTCTCTCAATCTCTCTTTTTATTGAAAAAAATATCAAATATATGTTTAGAAATATTATTGAATTTGTTCATGTAGCAAGAACCAGACATATTTTATGTTATGGCAAGGAGATGAGAAAGGAAACCCAAACTTACAGGAATATGCAACCCAGTACTTTATGCTTAAAACTCCCCCTAGGCAACTCTAAATGTAATCTGACTTTTTTTGTAAGCACTTTTAGGGCACGTCCACACATGCAGGCATGTGCACTTGCAGCAGCTCAAATAGGAGTGGCACAAATTTGAGCCAGGGATTTTTGCCTCAGTGCATATGCCTCGACATGCACTTTGGTGTGAGGCAAGTTGTACTGCTTGGGGCAACATAACTCTGCCCAGCTCCTCCTGGATCCACAGCCAGGAGGAGCTACAGCTACTGGTCCCAGCAGTATAAAAACCTGCCCTGGTGAGCAGCTCAGGACTACTTGCCCTCAACAGCTTCTGAGGCCTGGCCAGTTGGTATCCGGGGACACTACCCCTTGTGCCAGCTGAACTGCTGAAGCAGCCCTGACCTGAAGTTGTCCATGCACCCTCTACCCACTGCAGACTGCTGCAGTGGGGGCTGCTGCCTGTCTGTGTCTGCAATAGCATCCTCTCTCTTGGACCTGCAGCCCCATGGCTGTGCCCCTGCCAGACCTGGATGGGGTGCCCTCTCTCTGCCAATTTTGCAGCTATTGCCCAAAAGATGTGCTCCTTATAGTGGCCCACTTTGAAGTGTCAAAGCATGTCCTCTTGCCCCAAATGACCAAGAGGTCAACCACCTCATCTGCCCTCCAGCTGGGTCCCCAGTGCTGCCCCTGGACAGGGTCCTCTGGACGGGTCTCACCACTTGTCTCACCAGAAAAGATCCTGGTGTTCCCTGTTTATGAATTGCAAATACTATGATAAGAAACCCAAATTATCTCATTAAAACACCCAAAATAGTGTTCTTCTTCTATTAAAATGAAACACCACTATATAAACAGAGACACTAGTTTCATAGTTTCTAGGGTCGGAAGGGACCTGAGCAGATCATCTAGTCCGATCCCCTGCCATGGCAGGAAAGAATACTGGGGTCAAACGACCCCAGCAAGGTGTTCATCTAACCTCCTCTTAAACACCCCCAGGGTAGGAGCCTGCACCACTTCTCTTGGAAGCTAGTTCCAGACCCTAGCCGCCCTAACCGTGAAGTAGCGCCTCCTGATATCTAACCTAAACCTACCCTCTGCCAGCTTGTGACCGTTATTCCTGGTCACTCCTGGCAGAGCTCGGGGGAACAGTGACTCCCCCAATGCCTGCTGATCCCCCCGACTAGTTTATAACAGGTCACAAGATCCCCCCTCAGCCTTCTCTTGTGGAGGCTGAACAGTTCAGGTCCCGTAGCCTCTCCTCATAGGGCCTGCCCTGTTGTCCCCAATCATACGAGTGGCCCTCCTCTGGACCCTCTCCATGCTGTCGACATCCTTCTTGAAGTGTGGCGCCCAGAACTGGACGCAGTACTCCACCTGCTGCCTGACCAGTGCCGCATAGAGGGGGAGGATCACTTCTTTGGACCTGCTCAAGATGCATCTGTGGATGCATGACAAGGTGCGGTTGGCCTTCCTAACTGCCTCCCCACACTGCCGGCCCATGTTCATCTTGGAGTCAATGATGACCCCCAGATCCCTTTCCGCCTCCGTGCTGACAAGAGGGGAGTTCCCTAACCTGTAGGTATGGTGCCAGTTTTATTGATATTTACAAGTGTAAAGCAATTTGGAGGGGGTTAGGGGACCTTGTGGGTGGCTGTAGGGTTTCTGGGGGTGAGGTTTGGGGGTATGGGGCTTGTCCGGGAGTTTAGGGCTTGCGGCTGAGTATGTGGAAGAGGGGGTTGTGGGAGAGGCTTGGTGATGTGGATGTTGTGTGTGGATTGTGGGGGGACTGTAGATGTGGGGGACTGTGTGGGGGGGCTGCTACTCCCCAACAAGGTGCAGCCCCCCACACACAGTACATGGACTGCCCCCCCCCGCATGGCCCACATGCCCCACCATGAAGGACAAGGCCCCGCCCACAGGGCCCACAGTTCACCCCCACAGCAGCAGCAACCATGGGGTGTTCAGGGCCTACTACAGCCAGAGCTGCACTGGCACGGCATGGCCCCAGTTGCCTTAGAGCCAGTGCCAACTCTGCCGCTTGTCACAGGACCACCCCAGCTTGGCACCGTACAGCATGGGGTTGTGTGGCTTCAGGCAGCACCAGGGCTCCTCAGGCTATCACCCGGGGTCCAATCCAGCTTGCAGGGACCACATGTCATGCTGGGAGCAGCAGCAGCAGCCATTGGAGCACTCAGGGCCTGCTGGCACAGCCGCGCCCCCCCATACACAGTGTGGGGCAGTGTGGCTCAGCCCTGCCCACCTGGGACCTGGCGCTCTGCCTGTGCTATTTAATACAGGCCCGGCCCGGCTTGGCACAGAACCATGCACCTTCAGGCAATTCCAGGCCACTCACACTGTCTCCCAGCCTGCACCACTCCTTGCCCCACAAGAAGCAAGCATACAGATGATCTGGCCAGCGACCAGAGCATCTCTTCAGTGGACCTGAGCTTCCAGTTGCCTCAAAGCACAATCCTAGACCATGCCCTGGCCAGCTTTTTTTCTGTGGGTTACTTTTTGATACCTGCAAATCCAGATATCAAATCTTGAGGCTGTGCTGCAGATATGTATTTTTGTTCCTGCCATGCCTCTTGCTGCATCTCAAACTGCTTTGAGACGCAGCAAGTGGCACATGCAGGCTCATCTGGACACATCCTTAGAGTCTGGATGCAAAATTAGTTTAACTCAAAATGCTGGTCTAAGTTCACCTCTGATCTCAAGACGACTTTCTGGAGTGCATTCCACTATACGAAAAGCAATAATGGCAATCTAAAAATTCACATGTTGCAAAAAAAGGCAATTTTTTTCAGAAGTCAAAGTCTTTTTGTTCTGAGACTGCCACCTGTTGGTTATATCACTTCTCAATCTTTGGCTAAATAATGTAACTGGGATCTTAACAAAGAACTTATCCTGACCAAATCCCTCCCTCTTTTCTTTATCCCTCTCCTGTAGGCACTCAGAGAGAGACACAAACAAACTCCCCTCCAACCCAAAAATCGAAACAGAGCAGGCTGCTGTTGGATTCTTATAGCTTATTGCTGCAATCAAACCCCTGCTATCCATTGCGGTCTAGAGTTGAATTGATTTTAATAGCATCCTGATTTTTAAAAGTGCCACTGAGACAGGCAGGTTGGAATAGGATTGTTATTAGTCTTCTTTTTTTCCTGGATAAACATTAAAAAGCCATTTCCAGCAAAGCAATGCACCTGCACTCAGCAGAACATTTGAGTCCTGAGTACCTTGTGCTGAGGTTGTGGCTTTGGCTTTGAATTTTTATTCTACCAAGAATATTGCTTGCTCTTACATTTCTCCCTCAGTATAAGCAGGTTGTGGCATTGTGTCTCTTATGAATACCTCTGAAAAACAATTCTTATGTCCAACCATGCAGTTACGTTACAAAGGTAAAAGGAGAAAAGATGGCCCAAGTTGTTAGTTTACAATGACATTATTCAAGAAGCTAGGGTTCAAGTCCTTGCTTGACTGAAGGTCTTGGGCAAAACATTTAGAGAAAAATTCTACTTTGCTACTCAGATGTCAAAGGGACACTGTTAAAGTGGATAGGTGTCTAGGAAATGAAATAATATTCTGTTTTGTCCCCAGTAATACCCCAGAACACTAAGACATCTTAATTCCTCACATACCTACATCTTCACAGTGGAGGCACAGAAATGCCATTAAATCCCTCCTTGTCCTCCTCTTCCACCAAACCATAGCCAACCACAAAACCTATTATTGGAAATTCTTGGACACTGGCAAGCATGGTGCTGGTTTCTATCCCAGGAAGTTGCAAGCCAGAAGCTACTTCTATCTCATCCAGGAGAAATTTGAATCCTAATCTCCCACATCACCATGAACCAGGCTACACTGGGAACAATTTTCTCATGAAGCTATGCCATTGAACAGCCAACAGGATGGATAGCAGAAAGGAGAATAATGAAGAGAAAACTTGGCTCTGTGATCCAGGTGAAGCAGAATGAGGCTCCAGGAGCAAACTAGTAGGCAAAAATTGATCCTGTGATTCATGGTGTAAATGTAAGACATCTATGACCATCATACCAAGACCTTTGACATGTACACCTAGGCAAGAGTATGGAGGAGCGGAGGCTGCCTACCATCTCCCTTTAGACTCTTAAGATAGAATCCAAGGCCAGACCAAATCCAGATGTCCAGTGCTGCAATGTTTGTAGCTTCTGCCAGAGAGCAAGAGATAAGAACTGCTGCTGACCGCCGGACATCTCAGTGAGGGTGCATTTCTGTCAGGGTATTGCCCCTTAGCTTTTCTCCAACCAAGGAGTACACAGAAGGCACTAGGGTGCCCAGACTAGGGTTTTGAGGAACACCATACTCACCTTACTCTGGAGGTTGCAACACTGTGGTATTTGATAGGAGTTACCCTGCCATAAGTAGCCCCACCACACTGCCACCAGATCCTCCAGTTAGATGCAGCTCACGGTCCTACCCAGAAGCAAACTATCTCCCCTGTAAAGTGCAGGACAAGTGAAATAGCAGAAAACCTAGTGCCTGGTCACATAAGTCTGGAGAAAGCAGAAACTAAGTCAGTCATATTTAAGCAGCAACATCAAATTCAACCCTTAATCTCTGTGCACCTCAGTTCCCCTTCTATGAAATGTAAGTAGATATGCTTCCTCAATTCAGAAAACTCTTTGGAGCACAGTAGACTAAATAACTTGACAACCTTTGATACAATTGCAACAGAGACCAAAGAAGTATCTTAGAGGGGGCTTACAGACAGCAGAGTGTGCAAATGAATTCAATATGCAGCCCATAAGAGGGTGTCACAGGGACACAGCTTGAGAGAGACCCCTAGTGGTGGGAAGGGGGAGGCTCAGCTGTCAGTCACCAGGACTGCGCAGGTGCTTGTTGCTAGGGCAACCAGTGAAACCTAGTGACAGGAAGGGGCAGGGCTTAGCCATTCTTAAGCCCAGGCAGGAGGCCAGGAGGGCAGTTACCCTCTGGCGGCCGAAGGAGGAGGAACTCAGCTAGTGCAGACAAAGGGGAGAACTCTGACAGTGGGAACATCTCCTGGTTGCTGCTGGGGTTGGGGTGCTCTCTCTCTGGTAGGGATTGAATCTTGTTTCACCGGATGGTCTAGCTTTTATGTTGTAGCCCAGGGGCTTTGTATTCTTGTGCTTATTGTTCTGACCAGAGGACCAGGTGAGGCTATTAGGAGTTGGAGGAATCCACATAGGAGCTCCATGGTAGTGTGGGGAACCTGGCGCCAGAGAGGGCGCAGCGTTTTGGGGGTGCATTGACTCCAGCCCCAGAGCAAGAGGAGGGGTCAGTGAGAAGCCCCAGAGTGAGAGGCGGGGGGCAGTGAGGAGCTCTGGAGCAGGAGAGGTCATTGAGGAGCCCCAGAAGTAAAAGAGAAGGCCAAGGCATAACAGGGCCCAGGTCAAAACACGTTAGTACCATCTGCGAGGCTTGGGCTGCGGTGTAAGGGCAGGAAAGGAGCTGCAGATAGTTCCCCAGGCACCGAGACAAAAAACAGGCAGCCTCCCACTCGATTAATATCTACCAATCAAACAAATAACAACAAGGCATGGCAGGTGAGAAGGCGGGCGGTTGGCTCTTAATCAGTGTTGGGGCACTATTAGATGGACCCAAGGAGGCACAACTGTCACAGGGAGACATAGTGATACAACCTACACTCAAAGCCTGGCAGGAAAATAGTAAGAAACAGACACAGAAAGGGGTGTACATATAGAACTAAATTTAGGGGTATATCCTCCTGTAGTGACTTGTATCACATATGTGTTAGGGGTCTACTATAGCTGACAGCTACTAAAAATAATCTTTTAACTTGGGCAATAAAACCTTGTTTTTAGTACCAAAGTTCTTGTTTACAAACCCTGTTGTTGGTTCCAGAGACATTCTTAAACACTATGCCAGGGACCCAGATGCAATGTGAATCCACAGCAGAGTGGCTGTACGGAAGTAAAGCAGCAATAAGGAAGTCATATAGGCAGGATACCCAGTCACAGTGACCAAAAGCACATGGTACAAATGTACATGTGTATGGGCATAAAATGCAGTGAGTGTATGATTGCAATAGCAGTGTGGACAAGATTTAAAGCCAAGTAGAACATTGAAAAGAAAATCCATATCTTCATACACTCATAGGAGAAAACTAATATAAATGTTGCCTGTTGAATCTATGAGCAATTCATGCCTCAAAAAAAAAGCAAACTCCTCATATTATTCAGCAAAAAAAAGCACAGCACTCTGGTTATGTCCACCCTCAACTCTAGGGATGGTAGCACAAAGCAAAGCAAATTGGCCCTCACAGAGCCCTGTATTATTGCAATAGACTGTTTTCAGTCCCTAAGCCAATTTGTCTAAAGGTAGCAAAGGTATTCCTATATTACACTGCTCATTGGCTGGAGACACTGTGTACTAACTTAATGTAAGTCAAATGGGAAGTTTCTACAGACAGATCGTATGCAAACTATTCCCTCAAACGCATGATGTCCTGAATCCCTAAATCACCAGGACTTCCCTAATTTCTGTCTGATGCCTGCCCACAATTCTCTACAACTGTTAGTGACTCCAGCAGTTCAGTCACACAGACCAGTCGCATAGTGAAGCTGAATATGGCCTCAAGAATTGTCACTCAGACAGATAGCATCTTTTCAACACGCTACTCTGACAAGGAAAATGTCTTGGTTTTAGAGTGTGATTAACATTTCATGTTCTTAATAAAACAAAATAAAGACTCAGCTCAGCTTTGCAGGTCATTCCAAGAAGTCTTCATCATTGTCATCCTCATTATTTTTTATAGGCAAGGCGGGGAGCCACTTCAAACATTTACACAGTCCCCTTTCTGAAGGTTCATGCCATGAGCTACAGTATGCAATATTTATCCCCTTAATGCCTTTGCTTCAAGGTCTTCTTTCCTTCACAGACTTTCATATGGGGGGAGTGGGTGCATCTGTTCATTAAGTGATGAGAGAACAATTTTCATCTGAGAGTCAGAACCATGTAGGAATTGTTTCCTTCATGTTACACATTATTTACTGAGTTAGAAACTGAGAGCAGGAACCTCACTGAGAACCAGAGGTGGCACCTTCACTGGAGCTGGGTACACATCCTATTCATGGACACTCTTTCAGAGTAACTGCTCTGTCCACCTTGATTGCACAACCTTTCTGTCACTCTTCCCCAGACCTTTGTTCAAAAGGGGTTTCACTTGCATTTGGGTAGCATTGCAGGTAATACCCCCTCCTAGCCATCCCCAGAAGTGACAACAATAGTTAGAATGAAATCAGGTTTTCAGGGAATAGGGTCTTGACCCAACAAATGAGGTGGGGGAGTGGGAGATACCCAATCACTACACCATGTGAACAAGGAACCTTAATAAAGAGGTTCAGAACAAATGCAACTTTTATTAGCTGCAAGAGGGGAAAAAAAACACCAAAGTGGACCATTTCTCAAATACTGAGGACTGGACCCTCAAAAGACCTAAGGTACTTCTGTGCACAAAACATTTATACCTGTTTACCCCAACTTTACACTACTGTTTAAAAAAAAAATCATGCAAACATTATGCATAGCCCCACACAAATGTAATTTAGGCCTCTGGCACCCATTACATTTAAAATGTGATTGACCAGTTAATCATGTCTTCAGTTGTTACCCAGCCCCACATTAATGTAACTAATGGCACGATAAAACAAGGAATAAGCCACAAAGTTATTACACAAAAAATGTGTATTAACTTTGTGTCTGGTTCCTCTCACACCATTTGTTACACAAATTGCCAATTGCTCAAATTATGAGCGAGACTTTTTAAAGGGGGATAAGGCAAGGTGCCGCATTTATTGATTACATGAGTTAGACATAGAGGTTCGGGCACACCATTCATACAAACACACACAAATCATCATACACATCATTACACACAGGCATACACATACACAAAGCAACCATTTCATCCACACATACACCAGATATAGTTACCAGCAATAGTTGCTCAATATCAGCCCAGCATGGCCAACTTAGGCTTACTGAGTAGATGATGAAGATTTGAAGATAGCAGATTTGAAGATAACAGCTGCAGCATGGTGAACAGATGTATCTGTGCTCCGATGAAACAGCAGTAGAGAAAGAGACTCACCCAACTTAGCATTTTCAAAGTGCTCTTTTATAGGGATTGGCATCCTTTGTTTCAGTGCTTTGAGGTTTTTCCATACTCAGCTTCTGTTTCTGTGGCTGTTCTTCTTTTGCCTTCAGCTTATCTTAGCCTTAGAGTATTCTTGTTGCTTGTCTGGCAGAATTTCTTCTTCTGTTAGTTTCTTTGTGCCCTTGAGCTTCAAAGGGATTCTTCAGCCATTCGTTAATTAGTTTACTGACTGATAACTTACATTTGACGCCTTGTTGCTTACATAAACAGTTAAATCTTCTCCTCCCATTTCTATGCCATTCTCTCACCATTCACCCTTTCACACACAGTCATACATAAAGGCCACGCAGAGTTCATTCACTTATGTCGAACAGAAAGACACAAAATGGAGTTTTCAAGTTGCTTACAGGACAAGACTAACATGGTTATATTTTACTATTATTCATGCTACACATGAACTGAATGTTTGGCCAGGCTGACTGGGCCTCCCAGCTGCAGGAGCTTGCCAGTGCACGTGTGGCATGGCAGGAAGCACAATTGTAGGGATCACACATCATATCCCACCATGCCTTTATTTTCACATCATACAGAGACCTTACTAGAATCCAGTGTAGAGTTACTGTAAAGGGAAAAAAATCTGTAAAAACTACAGTGGTGCAAAATACACTGGTGGTGGGTGTCAGATATGCACAACAACCTCAGATAGATTTGTGTTCATTGCAAACACAGAATTACCTGCTCTGCCACAAGTTAATGAGCATCTGATGCAGCAGTTACATTTGGATAACTGAATTCTTGTTTGTTCTGTGTCCAC
Source organism: Crocodylus siamensis (assembly GCF_052110815.1). Taxonomy (NCBI): domain Eukaryota; kingdom Metazoa; phylum Chordata; order Crocodylia; family Crocodylidae; genus Crocodylus; species Crocodylus siamensis. The sequence continues at coordinate 159,300,818 of NC_143395.1, forward strand.
ACTCAATATAGCATACACCAGTGTCTGGGACCCAGGCAACAGTGTCATCTAGTAGAATCCCTACACCACATTGAACAACAAACTAACCAGTAGGAAATGCTGAAGGGAGAGTTGAGGCCTAAGCCCCGTGGTTCAGTAGATATTGGTGGCCTAAATACAGACAGCATGAGGAGGATTCCCTCTCTTCATGACTTATGACCCTGAGCATTATTTTGGATTTACTTCACTGTTTTACATGAATATCCATGTCAGCAAGAACTGGAACCCATATGCATGTTAGGAAAAACTGGGTGTGCCTACACATGTCCCTACAGTGCCTTTGTTACTGCGCCATCATTTAGTACTTCTTTTTGGAAGTACTAAATGTACTAAATGATGGTGCAGTAAGAAGCCATACTGTGCTGTGTCGGCAGCATATGGTTATTTTTAGCCCCTATGTCTCTGTAGCAACGTGCTATTTATAAGGGAATGCATTGCTACAGTGAGGTAGCTGCGGTGTCACAGTTTGTGCCTGCCAATGCTACATCACCATAGTGTACTGCTATGGCAATGTAGCATCACATGTAGACATGCCAACTGTCTCTCAGTGCATGTGATCAAGCACTGGAACAGGCTACCTAGGGAAGTTGTGAAATAGAGTCATAGATGCTTGGGTCAGAACAGACCTCAACAGATCATCAAGTCTGAGCCCCTGCCTTGGGCAGGAAAGAGCATTGGGGTCAGATGACCCCAGCCAGATGCTTATCCAGCCTTCTCTTTAAGACCCCCAAGGTAGGGGAGAGCACCATCTCCCCTGGAAGCCCATTGCAAGTTTTGGCCACCCTTACCATGAAGAAGTTTTTCCTGATGTCTAGCCTGAATCTGCTTTCTGTTAGTTTATGACCATTGCTCCTTGTTACCCCAAGAGATGCCCTGAAGAACAGAGCATCTCCGGTTCCTTGCTGCGTTCCCCTAATGAATTTGTAGGCAGCCACAAGATCACCTTTCAGCCTTCTCTTGCGGAGGCTGAAGAGGTCCAGGTCCCTTAGTCTCTCCTCATAGGGCTTGGCCTGTAAACCCTTATACACATCTTTCTCAAACTACGGCACCCAGAGCTGGACACAATACTGCAGTCTGACCAATGCCGCACAGAGGGGAAGTATCACCTCCTTGGTTCTATTTGTCATGCATGATGAAGTCCACTATGGCTCCAAGATCCCTTTCTGCTTCTGTGCTGCTGAGAGGGTCACTTCCCAGCCAGTAGGTGTGCTGGATATTTTTACGCCGTAGCTGCAGCACTCTGCACTTGTCCTTGTTGAACTGCCTCCTATTGTGTTCTGCCATCTTTTCTAACCTATCCAGGTCTGCCTGCAGTTGTTCCCTCTGGAGTGTTCACTTCCCTCCACAATTTAGTATCATCTGCAAACTTGGACAGAGTACACTACATGCCCACATCTAAGTTACTGATGAAGACATTGAAGTGTACGGGTCTAAGGACCAAGCCCTGAGGGACCCCACTACCCACATCTTTCCAGGTCTATATCAACCTGTCTACTACCACTATCTGAGTGTGACCCCCAAGCCAATTTTCCACTCACCAGACCATGTAAGCATCTGTACAGCCTCTTAATTTATTTATGAGAATGGGATGAGATACCCTATTGAAAGCCTTCCTAAAATCCAAGAAAACAACATCCACCTCTACTCCTGTGTCCAAGCATTTTGTGATCTGGTTGTAAAACAAAACCAGATTAGTCAGGCATGATCTGCCTGCTATGAATCCATGCTGGTTGCCCTGCTCCATTATTTTTCCTGCTGAACTCACGCAGATATGATTTTTAATAATCTTTCAAAGACTTTTCCAAGGATGGAGATGAGATTGACTGGCCTATAATTATTAGGAGCCTCCTTCCTCCCATTCTTGGGAATATTGGCCCTTTTCCAGTCCTCTGGGACTTGACCCAATCCCTTAAACAGCCATGCCAGAAGATCTGTTATGACACCAGCCAGTTCCTTCAGTACCCTTAGATGAAGCTCATCCAGGCCCACTGACTTAAACACATTCAGTCCACCAAAGTGCCTTTGCACCAAATTAGTGTCAACAGTTGGTAGGCTCCTGTTTCTCTGACACCCAGCTAAGAACCCAAGTTATTCACCTGTATTGGCTGGGAATTGAACCCAGGTCCCCTGCACGTGTAGTAGGACATCTATCACTGAACCACCAATACTTCCATACACTAGTGCTTCACTGAACCACCAATGCTTCAACTCTCCATCCTTGGAAATGTTCAGGTATACATTATACAGGCACTTGGCTGGGAGGGTTTAGTCAAGGACAATCCTGTCGAACAGAGAGATGGCCTATATGATCTCATGAGGTCCTTTCCAGTCCTACTTCCTTATGAACCTGTGATCTCCCAGGTTAGTACACTAACCACTAGGCTGCATAGTGTATAGTATTTGCTTCCATGTACAGTATCTGGTTTAGTGACTATTTAATAATACCATGGCACCTAGTTGAATGGTTTCAGCAGAACAAATGGGTGCCAGCCCCCATCTCCCAAAATACCCTTTAGGCCAGTGTTTAGAGTATGCACAAAAGATGCAGGGCACCTGAATTAATTTCCCTCCTCTCTCTGAGGGAATTTGCATTTCCTGACTCCTAGATGACTACTCTAACCACAGTCTAGAGTGTATTCTGGAGAAAATATATCTTATAACCCAAGCTGTCATGTAAAATGGAGTATCACCGCTCTGTGAGACAAGGCTGATGTAGGTATCTAACTCCAGGAGAGGGTTCAAGCTTATAAATCCTAGTGTGAAACAGGTTGCTAAGTTCCAAAGAGTGAGAGGATCTAAGGGTCCTCTGAACATCCTGTTGGTTAACTTAGATGGCTCTCCACTCAGAATGTCATCTTTGAAGGAATCTGGTTCATAGGTGTCAAAGTCTTCCCATGCATTGTATGGGGAAACCAAGTGCTTTACTCAGGTCTGTTGGTTCCTATAGGCACCAAAATGTAAAAAGTTGTGTCACACTTTAACTATGTCACAGCAGTTTTGTGTCACCTAGACACTGCAGCCCCCTAGCACTTCAGTGGCTCTAGCCCTAAAAAACTGTTTCTCCCTCCAGCATGATGGGGGCTCCAGTTTGACAGCATCCCTTTCATCAAACCATGACCCCTTTAGCTGCCTATGCTCTGCCTTGCATTGCCAACCTGCATAGCCTAAATACTCCACACCTGCCACAGCCATTGCAGGGATAAAGACCTATCCTCTCCTTGCATCGTTTTCAATTAACAGAGAGGTCTAAATCTGAACAGAATTATCTCTGTCTTACCTTCCTCCCATGACTGATGCCTTCACTTGACAATCCATAGCAACAGCTAAATCCTTCATGGGGTCTCTGACTACCCCTTACTCTCTTTCAAATATCCACACTGGCAGGGTACTCTGAGATTCATTCTCATAGCACTGTCAATATTCATCATGTTTTGAAGTAGGCAGGAGACAGATGCACCCAAAATTTGTGGAAACAAACAGTTTAGTCCCAGAACCAACAGGCCAGGCTTAAATTTCTGTTCTCCCACAAACCTTTTTACTGCTTACTGTGTAGTAAAAAAAAAAAAAACCCTTAATCTCAGGGTAGCAAATGCAGGTAGCAGGTAGCAAATTTAAGCACAATTAGTTACCACACAGTAATGAATGTACAGATGTGACCCAAGAGCAAGTTTTCTCCTGGGTCAGCCCAACCACTAGGGGACCAGCCTGAGGCTAGTCCCAGGGCTCCTGGCTGGGAGCCTCTCCTGCCCCAGGGCTGCCTCGTCTCAGGTTTTAAAAGCCAGCAGACAATTTTAGCCCTGGGCACAAGTACAAGGAGCCTGAGAGCACCCCAAGCCCTGCATCCACCTTGGGCAAACCACAGCTTGCCTGCCTGTACCCCAGCACCACTGCCTGCCTTTGCACAGCTGGCAGGACCACCCCATCCAAGGCCTCAGGGTGCTGCAGAGTAGAGAAGGATGCTCCAGCCTCTGGCCAGGCCCAGGGCTAGCTCCAGACAGCTTATGGCCAGCAGAGCCAGCTCCGCCTGGCCACAGATTACCCCCAGAAGCCTGCCTGGAGCCTGCAGGTATTGTGGGGCATTGCCTCTGCCATGTGGCTGCCTGCCCCCTGCCATGCCTCTGCACGGGATGCAGCAGGCAGCTGTCCAGACCAGGCATCTCAGGGACAGCTGCATTGGGGTGGTGGGGAGGCAGAGAGCCAGTGCAGGACCCACAATGGCCTCCTCCTGATCCACAGATATACCCATGGTCATGCCCACCATCTGGTGCCCCAGCTGGACCAAGGAAAAGACTGGTGACTTCATAGTGCTGTGGGGTGAGGCAGAAGTGCAGTGCCAGTTTGAGTGGAGTAGCCACTCCAATATGCACATCTACAAGGCCCTGTCAGGCCAGATGTAGAAGCATGGTCCCAACCAGTTGGCACAGCAGTGTTACATAAAGGTCAAGGCCTTGCGAGCACAGTGGCTGACCACAATTATCAGTCCAGCAGTGCCCGCAAGTCCATGGCCTTTATGTGGCAACTGATGGCCAACCTTGCACCCAGGGACCCAGGCTACAGCCGTGCTGTCTACAGCAGTCACCAGAGGATGGCCCTTTGGCTGTCCAATAGCCCATCCTGCCCAGCTCCCTGACTGCAGTTTTCACCAGCAGTTCAGGGAGCCCTGGCCAGTACCTGTCTCACCAGCTCCACAGTCCCAAGATGGGCCATAAGTCAGCCATGGCACTGCCAGACACCAGCAGGATGAGCCCCTCTTTGGGAAGCAGGGGGACAGCTAGGCACCCACATGCCATGCCCTGTGGTCCAAGGATATTGGCCGGAGCCACACACTATCACTAACAGGCAGGACTGCATGGAGCCGCCAGCCACACCAGCTCCACCACACAATGAGGCCCACACTGTGGGGGAGGTCTTCTCCACCCAGCGCCCCCCCGGCCCCTGGCCTTACCTCCCCTCTCTACCTGCCCATACTCCCCTGGCCCCAGGTTCCACCCCACAGCACACAGAGAAGTAGGACACAGTGCATAACTTTATTGAGAAGGCTATACCCCTGCAGCGAAGTGGGCATGTGCCTCTCACATGCCAAGGAATGCATCCATGCTGACAGTGATATCCTCCTCAGTTACAGGGGGGCAGGGATGTGTAACACAGCCACAGGTAACACTCCAAGTGGCGGCAGAGGTTGTGAGGCCACCCAGGCTTGCCTGCCCACCATGCTGTTGTAGCTCAAAGTTCCATACCAGGTGCTCAGGTGTGCCTGGAGCACCATGAGAAGCAGCAGCAGCAGCAGCAGGGCATGGTGGTTCAGGCACCCCTTGGTCTGAACAAACAGCTCATCACATGCTGCCTGGGGAACATACAGCAGGGGCACACTTGGGGCACAGTGGCAGAACAGCAGGGGGCTGGGCCTGGGATGCCTCCCCAGAAAGGTTCCCTATGGGGAGGGCAAGGGTATGGGAAGCTTTTTCTCCCAGTTGTCCAAGAGCCCCAAACCCCCCAAGCCTGGGCACCGTGGTCTGGGTGGCAACACAGCAGAGTAGTTGGCCAGCAGAAGAAGCAGGGGGCAGTGGAGCCTGGAGCCATGGTGGCAGGTGCTGCCAGGAGCCTGGCCTGTCCCAACCTAGGAATGGAGTGGAGGAGGCAGGCTGCCTGCAGCCAGCACCCAGCAGCCCACCAGCCCCAGGGGAGCATATGGGGATGGCAGGGGGAGGCTCGGCCAGTGGTCACCTGGGCCTGGGCCTGGGCCTGCCTGGATGACTTTCCAAGGTCCCTGAGCACCTGTGCATGGCCAACCCCTGATCTGAGACTGGGCAGCACATAGACTCTGGTACAGAGCACCTTATCTTATCTCTGAAATGTTGCAAACTCTCACAAAAACTTCTTTCTCATGGCTCTCCAGGTTCTGCAACTGGATGCAGGGGAGAGGCCACACGTGGCAGTGGGGACACAGCCTCAGCGTTGCCACTACCCACAGCCTTGGCACTGCGGGTGTGCCAGCTCTACCAGAGGTGGACAATGGATGGCACCATCTTCCTGCAGTGGCTAGTGGCAGTGTCACAGGACTGTCTGGAGGACTGTCTAGCCTGGTGGGTAGAGAACGTCACCAGCAAGGTTGTATGGGACTGGGCATTCTGGTCACAACTCCTGGCCCTAGAGTGCAAGAGACTGGACTCACTCAGGGAGCAGAATGCTATCCTGGGCCAGACAGTGCAGGCCAAGGACAATAACTGCTGGGTGCTGGACACTGTTCTGGCCCTAGCAGCCACCTTCATGCTGCCCACTGCCCAACCCCTGACCCTAGCCTCCAGGACCATGGAGTAAAATCCCCTGTGGCTGTAGTAGGGCTGGTCTCCATAGGGCAGACAGGTGACAGGGATGTGGGTCTTGCCCAGGGCCCTGATACACTGGAGGAAGCCCAGGGCAGGGAACCCCTCCCCACTGACCACCACCACCACTGCCAGGGAGTCATGGACATGGAGCACAATGGGCCTGAGAACATCCTAGAGGGCCATGAACACCTCCAGAATGGGCTCCCCTGCAGGGGCCTTGCTCACATCAAACAGTAGTCTGACATACTGGAAGGTGGAGGGTATGGCCAGCTTGAGCAGGGAGAAGGCCAGCCAGGTATCTTCAGGGAAGACAGGGAGCATGTCAGTGTGCTGCCACTCTAGGTGGGTCTGGAGCTACTGGAGAAGGTCCCAGAAGGTGGCCCAGGTCAGCCAGAACACATCCAGCCACTGTTTGTCATCCCAAGTCTGCTGGATTATGTGCCACAAAAAGTTCTAGCTGGCGCAGCAGGCCTAGAGGCAGCAGGGCTGGAGGTCCAGGAGGGTGACAGAAGACCCAGACGTGGCATCCAGAAGCTCCTCATTGGCATCCCTGCAGGTGGCAGCTGTGTGGCAGTGGCAGTGGCGGTGGCGGTGGCTGTGGGAAGGTATGCAATGGCTAGGAGCTGAGCAGGGTGAGACAGCCATGGGCCAGGTGGCAGTCAGTGCAGTAGGCCAGTAGGGCCAGCGCAGCAGCCAGCAGGAGCATGGGGTGCTGGTCATTGCTGGAAGGGGCAGGGGCTGGAGCACCCATAGTGCAGGGAGGCAGCATGGGAAAAAAGACAGCTGCCACTTGCTGTCCCTGTGCTGGGCACATAGCTCCTGGATAGGGAAGTGGCTGGCCAGGGAAAAGAAAGCAGGGCCTGGAGCTCCCCCTGGATGGCAGCAGAGGCCCATTGCAAGCTGTTTGCTGCTAAGAGCAGCAAATCTTCTCCCTAGTCCCTGCATGTGTAGACACATACCCAGGGGTGCTTAATCTGCAGTAGTTTACACCACAGTAAACTGAGCCCAAATCAAATGCATGTGTAGATGCACCCCCTCAGTCAGAAACAATCTCTGTGTTCTAAAGATACTATGTTTGCACAAGCAATAGATTTCAGACCCAAATTTAGAAAATACTTTGCTACCTACTAGCACCTGTAAATCATGGAGTCAAATGTTAAGCTGCTAATGTTTATCTCCTCAGTGAAGTTGCAGAAATGTAGGTGTAGCTATTTGTCATTGCAGTGGTAGTGTGAAATTAACAATGTGTTGAAGCTCAGCTAAAAATCAAATCTTAACCTCTCCACCTCACCCTCTCCAGCTGCATAATAGGAAAGATACAACTTAATTACCTGCCTCACTGAAATGCTCTTCAGTTTTCTAAATTGTTGTGACAATGCAAATAAAAACAGTAAACATTTCTAGCTCTCTAGATTTAGAACATTTTTATCCCCATTTAAGAAATGGGTAAACTGAGGCACAGGATGATTTAGGGCAGAAATCTATTTTTCTGCTAATTTACAAAAGTAACATGCAAATTTTAGATGGCAAAATCAGACAATAACATCCTGTTTCACCTCCTGTAGTAACCCAAGTTTTGCTAAGATGTCTAAATACCTTATAAGGATGTGTTTTTGCCCTAAAGTACTTTGCTTGTTCTTCTTCACATGTTCACAAGTGATACACTACTGCCCCAGAAGTGTCTAATTCCATTTATACTCTCTTGTGATTGTTATGGGGACACAAAAATGCTGAGCAAATCCCTGAAACTGCAGGCAATCAAAAAACAAAATGAATGACTCTTGATGGCTAGTACTACTACCCACTTTTTGCTCAGTATTCAAGGTACCTGCCCAGCACATGAAGATGCAGGTTCAAGTCCCACTTCCTAGAAGAGTATTCACCCCTTACCTCCCACATTAGTACCTGAAACAAAAGGCACAGGCAAGGCTGAGAGCCTTTTCCTATTCAAGCTGCTAAAGAGGCAGGCAAGAGGGAAAGAGTAATGAGGAAAAGAGGAGAACAAGCATGACCCCATGCCCTGGGAAGGCAGACATTGACCTGGCAGAGGAAGCAATCCCTTGTTTTCAATGCTGTCTGTGCAGTTGCATTACAGGCTCATTTGGAAACAAATGCACAAACAGCATTGGGGAAGATAGCAGGCTTCTCCATGTGGTGTTTCACCTGTTTGAAACTCCCTAATCATAAGACTGGAATACATGACTAGACTTCTGTGTCTGCAAAGGATTCATAGATTAGGCTTTTAGTAGCAGTCCTCATCACAGTATTATTTTATTCACATTTAAGACATAAGCTAAAATCTCTAGCAGAAAAAGTGTGCACATGTGTTTGGAGAGAAGAAAGGAATGTCTGGTGGACTCATGGGTGCAAACCTCAAAGTCTCTGGCTTTCTGTTCAAAAGAATTAAGTCTAGATATGTACAGTGTTCAGCATGCTTCACCCTTCTGGCATTAACAAACCTTACCTTATGGGACATCTCCATATTCAAATCCCTTCTGTCACATTTCACCCATGACATCTCACACTATACATGTAGCTTACACAGATGAGTGGAGGAAGTGTACAAGGTACTGAGGATTGTTGATCTTTTTTCTTTTCCAGCTCATCCTGGAAAACGCATTTTTTAGCTGGTGTCCTCTCTCATTTATAGTCATACAACTCCATAAGTCCAGGCCCTGCTCTCCTTTTTACTAAAGTGTAGTCTAGAATATGATTATGACTTACAAAGCACTGCTCCAGGTTTGCATCACTGCAGCCCATCTACATGAGACACTTTACTGTGCAGTAGACTAATCTACTGCACGGTAAGGCATCACCACATAACTATGTGCAGCAAATTAGGCTAATGTGCAGTTTTCTACTACACAATTAACTGCACATCAGCTACTGCACAGAACCACTCATGTAGATGCTGACCAGGAGTAAAATTGCTCCCTGTCAGCCACACCAGCAGGGGGCCAAAGGGGACAGGGGAGTTCTCTGTCCCCATGTTGCCCTGAGGGGTCAGGCCAATGCTCAGGATTTCAATATTGCTCTGTTAGACAGGAGGGCATGGTGTACAATTGCACAGGCACACATAAAAATCAATTAAGCACACATACACTCACTAGGTGCATACATCCCTACTAGACATATACACTCACACTAACAACTCAGATACACACATGTTCAAAATAACCAGTCTAGGTTCTATGCACCTAAGTCTATGCACTGCACCTAAGTCTATGCACACTTATCAACAGTTTAAGCCCATACACGCTACACACACCAAATTTAAACAGAATCAGTTCCCAACACCTGCACATCCAGTACACATACATGGATGTGTATTCACTAATTCACACACATACCACCCACCTACACATACACACAGGTGAGTTCCTAAGTTGGGTGTTATGATGTGTGTGTATGTATGTATGTATGTATGTATGTGCTTGGTGTACTTGGGATACCTGGGGAAAGGCTAAGGTAAGAAAGTAGAAGTATAGGGAGTGAAAGTTGCTGGGAGTGACAGTTACCAGGACTGGGATTAGAATCAGTAGACTAGAGGGGCATGGGCTGAAGAACTGAGACTCAGGGATAACTTTAGGTTAATTGATCTTAATTGATTAAAAGCCAATGCCCAAAGCCTGCAGAACATAGGAGCGATGCCGGCACAGAGGCTGGGACCGGAGCCAGAGCTACAGGGGAGCTGAAAAGGTAGGTGGGGAGAGAGAAAATGGGACTAAAGGAAAGTGTGGGTGTCAAAGAGGGGCTCTGGGTGTGGAGAGCCAGAGGATGGCTCCAGGGCAGCTAGAGAAGCTGCAGGGAGCGGCAGTAGGTACTGGGAGCTGGAGAAAGGCTCCAGCTGCTGGAGAAAACTGTAGGACAGCCACAAGAAGCTGGTAAGCTGTGGTGGGCGGGGAGGACTACAGAAGGTGTGGGGGAAGTCTGAAAACAGAGAGACGGACAGCAGAAAATCACAGGAAAAGCGGCAGGAGAGACTGAAAGGTAGCAGGGCAGTGGGAAAACAGAAAAAAGCAGTGGAAAGTTACAGGGAGAAGGCAGTAGGAGCGTGGGGAGTGGGGGGACAGCAGAAAATCATAGGAAAAGTGGCAGGAGAGACTGAAAGGTGGCAGAGGCAATGGAAAAACAGGGAGAGGCAGCAGAAAGTCACAGGGAAAAGGCAGTAGATGGCACGGGAGATTGAAAGGCAGCAGCGACAGCAGGAAAACAAGGAGAGGCTAAGAAGTGGCAGAACAGGGGAGACAGAATTGGGAGGAGATTGGGAAACTAGTGGGAGGGGGAGGTGGGGCCTGGAGCTGAGAGAGACTAGGTTTCAGTAAAACATGACCCAGTTCAGGGTTGCAAATGACAGTGGTTTTATTGAACACGGGACACAATGTCTTACTGGTTCCCTTGCACCAACCCCCCACATACACACGCGCACATTGGCAGCAGGGGCTAGAGAGGCTTGGTGCAGGGGCTGAAGTCCACTGAAGTCCAGGAAGAGAGAGAGACAGAGAGAGAGGGAGTCCAATTATAGGAGGAGGTGTGCAGGTAATATCTACCTATCCCAGGCTGGTAGTTGATCCTCGATGGCCAGTCGGGGTCTCCTTCAGCTAAGTGTTCTCCAGAGAGGGTCACCAGCAGGGTCTCTGGTGTGGATAGGTGACATTAAGCTGGTCTGGTCTGCATGGAAATGGTGTTCCCACTGGGTCTGTCTTCACTGCCCCTTTTTATAGGGGTAGACCTTGTGTGACTCTAGTGACAGGAGGCATGCCCAGGCAAGGGTCAGCCCCTGGTGTACTGAGCATGTGTGCTTCATGCAGGGATGTGCAGTTTCGGGTGTCTGTAATGGTGGGGCACAATGGTAGAGTTGCTGGTTCTGCAGGGTCTTTTGTCTTTCAAATGCTGGGTTCTTGTCTCTGTTCCTGGGTGAGGGCCGTGGTTCCCGGATGAATCAATGCGAGGTGATGGCCTGGTCATTACAGGGTATATGAATAGGGGTATACGAATCATACAGTTGCAACACAGGAGATGCCCGGGCAGAGGACACAAGATGGAGACTTGACATACAAAATGGAAACTTGACATTACTTTGGTTCACTTACAAATACAGGCCTAAACCATACAATATCCATATGAAACAATAAAAATCAATACAAAAATTATAATAATACAATATACAACAGTAAAAATCAATACAACTCTAATAATTATACAATATAAAACAGTGAATATCCAAAACCAAAAACTTACTACCAAAATAAAAATATTAAAGCTTATCTTAAGTCTGAGCCCACTTATAGGGAACAGAGAGGGAGAGAAAGAAAAGGGAGAGAAAGAAAAGTCAGAAATAGTTGGGGAAGGGGAGGGAATGCATATATATATATATATATATATATATATATATATATATATAAAAAAAAGAAAAACTGGGGGGGTTTGCTACACACAGTCCTGGTGCTTCTCAGCTCCTGGCTCCCCCCTGGAGCTGGGAGCCAATCAGCACCAGAATGCGGTCTTTCTCTGCCCCCCTCCCTCCCCGCCACCCCATCCTGGCACTGTGCAGCTCCTGGATCCCCACAGGATCCAGGAGCTGAGCAGCACCAGGATTGTAGGGCTGTCTGCTGCCCACTCAGCCAGAGGCTCACCAGCAGTTATCCCATTTGTGGGGCAGCTGTCAGCAAGCTGTCGGCTGGGCAGGGATTCCCCACCTGCTGGGGGTTTGCTGGCTGAGAATTTCCTCAGCTTCCAGCCAGCCCCCTGCTGGGCAGGGAAGCCCTACTGGGCACCCAGCCTCACTGGAAGCTGTGTGTCCTAATGAACACGGGGCAAGGAAAGTTCTGCCAGCTGCAGTGACAGCTGTCTCCTGGCCCTGCGCACATCAGTACCCTTCCCAAATGTACATGGGGCCAGGAGACAGCTGCCACTGCAACCAGCAGAGCTGTCTTGGCCCTGAGCACATCAGGACTGGATGCCCCCTGCCAGCCCCTGGGCTAGCACTCCAAGGGAACCTAGAGCTCTGCCTGGCTGCTGCAGGGGGGCAGAGCAAGACAGGAGCTGCCATGTACTGGGTTGCTCCCACTGAACACAGATTTGCTCCCAACAGGGTGTACGTGTAGACATGCTCCCAGGGAAGGCTTACTGCACAATATTTTACTGAGCAGTAATCCTATATCACATTAATACCACCTGTAGATGCACCCTGTAGGCAGTGCATCTGGAATTAAATAGTCGTTGGGTAAAATATATAAATACCCTTGGGAGTAGAAGCCATAACCCAGCCGTAACCCAGGACTTTTCCCTTTCCAGGCCAGTGCAGCGTCATGCAGTGCTGTGGTTTGCCATGTTATACCCTGCTCCCTGGGCAAAAAAGTTAAATTTCCTCTTGCTTACTCTTTTTTTTTCATGGGTACCCAGTGGGCCAGCTTCAGTACAAGAGGGATGAAATGTGTTTTCAGACACATCTACTACCTAGCTCAGTAGTTAGAGCATTCTCTGGGTCCTATGAGATGCAGGTTCAAAATCCTTATGACTGAGAATTGTAAAACCCCAATCTCCCATGTCTTTGTCAAGGGTTTGTTTGTTTTTTACAGAGGAGGAAGATCTTTACACTGTTTCACACGCAGACACAGTTATCTGAGTACATGTCTTTCTTCTCAGTTTGATATCTTATACAGATGGATATACCTTCCACAGTCAGGGGAGTGGGTTTTTAGTGACACAAATGCATCTTAGAAGACGTTAAATTTCCCCAGTGAAATGAAGAAAAAGCCATATATTTCTTCGGTAACTGAGGATCCATCCCTGGAGATGTTTCAGTGCTTCTCACTGAAAAGTATAAAGCAGCTTTCAGTTCTGCAGTGCAAAGTACAGTGTGCCTTAAGTACAAGGAGAAACACTAAGGGCCCTGGCACACGTTCAAATTAAAGTTGAATAGAAACCAGCTGTAGAGTTGTTACATGTTTTCAGGAACTAACTTTGTAGCTTGGTAGGCTCTTTTTATAGCTGGATAGACATTGTTATGGTTTGGTAATTACTTTGTACGTGTGATTGTGCAAATTTATTGTGTGATTAACCAGTTAACTGCATAGTATGTGTAACATGTGGCAAGCCCCTAACAGTGTACTAGCACCCCTTTGGTAGTGTAGGAGAATTACATCCACACAGGCAAAGCAGAATGGTCCCCTGATCTTGGTCATCCAAACCAGGACCTAGCTGGCATACTTTAGATCAGGGTGGGCAAAATGTGGCCTGCAGGCTGAATGCGGCCTGCCAGGCCATTCTATCCGGCCCACGGCTCCCCTAAAAAATTAAGAAAAATTGATATTTATCTGCCCCTGGCTGCCTGTCATGCGCCCCTTGATGGCTTGCCAAAACTCAGTAAGCTGCCCTCTGCCCAAATTAATTGCCTGCCCCTGCTTTAGATGTCTAAAGATTTTTTGGCTTAGTGACTTGCTGGAGACCAGCCAGTGACCTAGTGGCTCCAATGAGATTAGTAGCCAGCGTTTTTGACTTCCGGTCCTGTAGCCTGTCAACCAGCCCTGCTTAAATTTGGGGTACAGGGTTCCAAGAACTTTAATCAAAGCCATCAAACAGCTGCCCCAGAAAAATGTATTTGGTCAGTTTGCCTGCAAGGGATAAACACCATCACAATGTTTTCACAGGACTGGACAGACACACATAATTGCAATCATTTGGCTGGCAATTAACAATGAAAAAGTGGCATACATGAGACGTGCCTGCCACTTTGCAATCAAAGGGCACTTTGGAGTATTTATAAGTTCTATGGCCAAGAACATACAAATTTTTTAATAATTGGTCTGTTCATGTCCTCACCAATGCATAATGAACTCACTGCATTTAGAAGCCATTAATTAATCATTTATTACTGATTATACTTCACAATGGTATCCCATATTGTTCCTTTGGCATCTGTAGTAAACATGAACTGTCAGCCTGTTGCTTCATATTAAAAAAACCCAGCACATCAGCTATATCTAATAGCACATTACTCACCCAGAAGTGCCGCTTTGTCTCTTTATTACAGCAGCAACTCTAGAGCTCAGGGCAGAGTTGGTATATCCATAATATACTCTGCTCCTTAGGATTTGTATAATGCAGTTGTAAGTCTCAGCTGTGGCTGGAGTTTTATATAAAATACTTCTGTCTCGATTCCTTTAAAATATAGGGCTAGACTGTGGCCTATGCAGAGGTTTAAACAGAAGGATAAACCCTCATAGTCTTGCCTTCCCCAGGTCTTGGGAAAGGAAGCACAGGATGTAAATTTTCTCATTCATGTCATGATCTAGTTCCAAAACATCCTGTGGGTTTTTTTAAAACTCTGTAAACTTGTTGAACCTTCGCCACAGACCTCATACTCATGTTGGCTCCTCTGTTCAAGTATCACTGGCCTCTTTTCTGTCCAAAGTCTTTTTCTATAACTACTGCCATCTCAAGCAGCTTCCTGTGTCACATATTCCACTCCATCTTCAAATCTCGTGAGAAATTCTTTTCCGCTTTGGTTTATGCCTCATTCCTGTTCTTTCCTTCCCTTGTTCTGGTCTTTGCAAATGAAAGCTTTAATTATTTACCACACAATGTCTTTAACACCATTGCTTCCTGTAACTTACAGTATATTCTGTCTTGTATTATTTAACTCTGCAAAGTATTCTGGGATCCAGTCTGAAATGCCACGTGTGAGATGCAGTGAAGCTGTCTTATGTGGTATAAAATGCTAGTCAATAAAAAGGAGAACTATTAATAGCTTAATGGCTGTTGTCTTCAAGAGACGCTAACATCTCTCACTTTTGTATTCATAACCAGCTCAACACATTTATTCTGCTGCTAACAGGGCAGCAGCTTTTAAACTCCTTTGCCTCCATTCAGTAAAAAGGCTTTGTTCTTTTCAGCTATCATCACATGCTTGTTAATGGAGTATTAATAACATCCATGTGATGAGCTACTTCCACCAAACACTAAAGTCCACTGAATAATTTCTAGCAAAGTCTTAATCCTACAACAGAAGCACAGAAGGTAAGACCATAGCTGCTGGCAGTTTATTCAGCTTTCATCATAATGTCATATCAGACTAAATTATTGACGATGACTGGTAATCTACATGTCTTGTCTCCAACTAAAACAAGCTAGAGTTCCCTTCACTACATTATACCGCACTGCATTTATAAATCTAGCTTTGCAATCCAACTTGTTTGCATATTATATAGCAAGATAAGTGTAAAGCAAAGTTATATTTGACAGGTATAGAAGAATGGAAACATGTTCCAGGCAGAAAGTATAAAGATTTTATCAGTATTTTACAACTGATGCTGAATATGTATACCAGTGTCTTAACCCTCTAGTTACAATAGGCCATCTTAGTGATGCTTTGGGGATTTTTCAGAAATCAAAGGGCTAACATCAGTAGAGTTATTCCTGATTTACACCAGACTAAGTAAGAAAAGAATCATTCTCATCGTCTTATATTGAGATGCATAATCCAGATTTATTCGTCCAGAATAATATGTATCTTGAGTAACAACAACTCTTTACATGAATTGAAATGTGAAATTGTATTGTTATATATTAATATACGAAACTGAAAGATTTCTTGAGATATATCAGGAAGCATCTATGGTATGGTGATGAAATTCGAGGCATGTGTTTTCATCTTACATTAAAGGGGGCTAGTCAAAAGTTCATAATAAAACAAGTATTATTCAGAATAGAATTATAGCTTTTACCGACTCAACAACAACTAGTTATGATAAACTGTTTTCATATACCATCTGATTTGATGATACTGCTCCAGATCCTCAGTGGTATTCCCAAAAAGAGAAGTAAAATGATAGATATCCAAACCCAAGTTTTTAGAGCTAGGGCCCAGATACAAATTGGCAAACTAGAGTCCTAAACTGGTTTTAAGCAGAATTTAGACACTTAGAACACGTCCACATATGCAAGCATGTGCATTTGCAGCAGCTCAAATAGAAGTGGTGCAAATTTGAGCTGGGGCTTTTTGCCTCATCGCACGTGCTCAGACATGTACTTTGTTGTGGAACAAATTGTGCCACTTGGTGCAAAATAACCCTGATTGGCTCTTCCTGGATCTGCAGCCAGGCGAAGCCAGAGCCTCAGGGCCAGCACCTGTGCTGCACTATAAAAAGCTGCCCTGTCCTGGCCCCAGCAGTACAAAAAACTGCCCTGGCTCCTGCTCTCCATAGCTTCTGGGGCTCAGCCACTTGGTACCTGGGGACACTACCCCTTGTGCCAGGTGGACTGCTGCAGCAGCATCCTAAATCCATCTTTAAAAATACCCCCAAATCCATGCTTTTCTACAATTACCACAAAAGAACACTCTATACACACACACACACAAACATATATATATATATATATATGGAGAGAGAGACACAGAGAGAGAGAGAGAGAGAGAGAGAGAGAGACAGCAATCAGTTGGGCAGTGCTTTATTGGTATATTTACAATGTTAAAGCAATGTGGAAGCCTATCAGTGTCTCTATCATCATGATATAATAAATTCTAAAAACCTATGTGTGTTGATGTGTACTTTTGGTTTTCTTTCCACATGATGGGTGTGTGATGTGGGGATGTGGTGTTTGCAGGAAGGGGGTGGGAAAAGGTGTGGGGGAAGGCAGGTGGGTGTGTGTGGAGGGATATGGGTTTGTGTGTGGGTAGGTGTGGAGCGATTGCTGGGGGACTGTGGGTGTGGGGGACCTTGTGGGAGGGCTACTCAGGAGGGGTGGGTCCACTGGCCCCCACAGGGTGGAGCCCCCCAATGCAGCACATGGAATGCCCCCCAACAGGGGCCCAGCTCCCTCCTGAAGGGCCACAGCCCCTATCTCCCCACAGGGCCACAGCCTACCTGCCCAGGGTCCCAGGCCCATAACTTACCTTTAGCAGCAGCAGCAGGAGTGGGGCACTGTGAGCCATGGCGGCAAGACTCGGCATGGCATGTGGGGACCACACGCTGAGCCCAGCCAGGTCTTGGGGCCTCTCTGCTGCCGGGCCAGGCCCTTGGTGGCAGGACCTGACATGGCATGCGGGGGCCTCATTCCTGGCCTAGCTGGGTCCTGCCAGCCCTGGGGTGCCTCTGCTGCTGGGCTGAGCCAGGCCCTTGGTGCCAGGACCCGGCACAGTGCACAGGAACCTTGTGTCAGGCACTGCAGGACCTGGGGTACCAGGGCCCAGCTGGGCCCTGCTGCCCTTGGGACCACTGTGCTGCCTAGCTGTGCCAGGCCCAGGGCAGCAGGACATGGCACAGTGCGCGGTCTCCACGTGCTGGGCTTAGCCAGGCCCTGCCACTCTCGGGGCCTCTGTGCCATCCGGCCGGGCTGGGAACAGGGCAGCTGGACCCAGCATGTCATGTGGGGTTCATGTGCCAGGCCCTGCTGCCCTGAGAGCCCCTGTGCCGCCTGGCCAGACCGGGCCCAGGACAGCAGGACCCGGCACGATGCATGGTCCCCGTGTGCTGGGCCCAGCCGAGCCTTGCCACCCTCAGAGACCCTGTGCCACCTGGCCAGGCCGGGCCCATGGCAACAGGACCCAGTGCGGCAAGCGGGGACTGTGCACCGTGCCACCGGGTCTTGTTGCACAGGGCCTCTAAGGGCAGCAGGGCCCAACTGGGCCCACCACACAATCCCCATGCACTGTACCAAGTCCTGCCACCCTGGACCCAGCCCAGCCAGGCAGCACACAGGCCCTGAGGGTGGCAGGGCCTGGCTGGGGTCGGCATGTGGGGACCGTGTGCCACGCTGGGTCCCTGGGCCTGGCCCGGCCAGGCAGCACAGAGGTCCTGAAGGTGGCAGGACCTGACAGGGCAGGAACTGGGGGGATCTGGGGGGGCTGGCAGGGAGAGGGGCCAGGCGGGGAGAGGGGCTGGGCAGGGTGGGAATGGGGGGCTGAGGGAGCAGGTGGGGCTGGCAGGGGTCCCCCCCCATGTTCCCCTCCTCCAGCCCCCTGACCCCTTACTCACTGGCACTGGAGCCCTGGTGCTGAGCATGCAGCCTGGCGGGCCACGTGTTTCAGCACCAGGGTGAGGAGCCAACCATGGAGACACTGGCAGTCAGTGTCTCCCTGGAGGACCCAGCCTCTGGTTGCCTCAGGGCACTGTCCAGGATCATGCCCTGCCCTGCTTTTTTTTGTTCCAGTTTTTTTAGACCCCTGGATATCCAGCGGTCTAATTTTCAACCTGTGTTGCAAACTTGCAGCATGGGGAACATTTTTTTGTTCCCACACATGCCTCTTGCCCAACCCCAAAGCGGCTTGAGGTGGGGTAAGAGGCACATGCGCGCTCGTCTGGACATGCCCTTAGGTAGGTTTGCTGACATTCCCAGAATGGCATGATGGGATTTGATCCCCAATCCCAAAAACCATGCCTTCTGCTTTGCATGTCTGGCATGGCAGGAGGCAGAATTCTTGGAATCAGGGATCAGATCCCAATCACATTACTGCCAACAGGAAGCCCAGGGCCCAGGTTTGCAAGCACTGGCTGGAATCACAGAATTATAGAATAATAGAAAATTAGTGTTGGAAGGGACCTCAGATGGTCATCTAGTCCAACCCCCTTCTCAAAGCAGGTCTGTCCCTAAGTAGTTCATCCCAGCCAGGGTTTTGTCTAGCCAGGTCTTAAAAACCTTGAAGGGCAGAGTCCACAGCCTTTCTGAGTAACCTATTCCAGTACTTTACTACCCTCCTAGTGAGAAAGTTTTTCCTTATATCTAACCTAAACTTCCCTTGCTGCAACTTGAGACCATTGCTCCTTGTTCTTTTATCTGCCACCACTGAGAACAGTCCAACTCCATCCTGTTTTGAACCCCCCTTCAGGTAGTTGAAGGCTGGTATTAAATCCCCCCTCAATCTTCTTTTCTGCAGACTAAATGATCCCAGTTCCCTTCGTCTCTCCTCATAAGTCATGTGTCACAGTCCTCTAACCCTTTTCACGGCCCTCTGCTGGACTCCCTCCAATTTTTCCACATCCCTACTGTAGTGGGAGGCCTAAAACTGGACACATTACCACAAGCATGGCTTCACCAATGCTGAATAGAGGGAAATAATCATTCCCTCAGTCTGCTGGGAATGCTCCTACTAATGCAGCCCAGTATGCCATTAACCTTCTTGACAACAAGGGCGCACTGTTGGCTCATATTCAACTTCTTGTCCACTGTAACCCCCAGGTCCTTTTCTGCAGAGCTGCAGCTCAGCCAGTCAGTCCCCAGTCTGTACTGGGGTCCATGGGATTGTTCCATTCTAAGTGCAAGACTTTGTACTTCTCTTAACTGAACCTCATAAGATTTCTTCTCATGGGAAGACTCCCCCAGCCTGGCACCTCCCCCAGCCTGGCACCTGGCACCTAAGGCAAAAAGTAACTAGAAACATTACTAATATGCTAGGGGCCAAGGATTATAATATTTAGTTTAAGATCAAAGCAAAAACAAATATAACTTTATTGGCATGTGAATTAATTCGCCATATGATATATCATATATAAAACAGAAACAACTAGACAAAAATAATCAAAAGGTGTTGTTTTTTTCATTCTGTTGTCATTAGAGTTAAATGTACATGTTTTTTCAGATTTATGAAGCAAAATCCAGATTTCTTGAGCATCTTGACAATGCATCCAATCCTTCACTGAAATTATTTCCACACAGAACTTAATGTTTTTAGCTAAACTTAAAAAAGGGTGCAGAGTTTTGAAATAGGAGCTCCATTAACAGGAGCAACTACAGACAGCAAAATTACAAAAGAAAGGATAGCTTGTTTAGTGGAACATCACAGCCATTAAAAAGGAGAGAAAAACATTACCACCTGTGGAATGAACAGTTTAGAAGAAATCGGTAGATATAATAAGCCATGAAGTCAACTTACTCCTTCACTGTTGCCTCAACAGAAATGCTTAAGCCACTGCCAGGCAGTTAGTTTTAAACTTTGGATGGAGCAGGAATCAAAGGAGGAATGCAGCTGCACTGCTGCACCCCTCCTTGAATCTGCTGCTAAAGGAAGCCAACCTGCTGGGTCACAGGGAGTCCTATGGCTTCCTACAGTCTGTCATTTTAAAGTGACATGCTCTGCAGGCGCTGTGGGGCAAGGCAGGAAAAGGGTGTAGGAATTGCTAAGTTCCCAGCAAAGGGAGCCCCTCACCTTCCCCTCTCCCAACCCCAGCCCCAGAACCTTGTGGAATATCTTTGTAGCTAGTTTGTTATTTTGTGGCACCATAAATCAGCTGTATCACTGTTACTATTTATAGTGTGATTGTGTTAAAACATCTTAAGTGTAACGTGTACAAAATGTAACAGATACAGTCTTTAACTCAAAAACCATGCCCAGAAGAAAATAACAGCTGATCTTACATAATATCTCAGTAGTTGAAGCACTCACCTAGGAAGTGGGAAATCTATGTGTCACAGAGCACCTTGGTGCTCTGCTCCTATAAAGAGGAGAGGGTGTGTCACAGAGCATGCAGATGCCAGCTCCTTAGAGTGGAAACAGCTAGGGAGAGAGCCCTAGCAGTGAGTGGGGAGCTCAGCTGCTGGTTACCAGGGCAGCCAGAAAAGTAATGAAGAAGCACAGGTGCAGGTTGCTAGGGCAACCACTGGGAGTCAGCTGACCAGAAGGGGCAGGGCTGGCTCCCATTTAAACCCAGGCTGAGGTGAGACAGGCAGTTCCCTGCCAGTAGCCATGGGGTAGGAGCTCTGCCTGAATGAGGAAAAGGAAGAGGTCTGAATGACTAAACAATGTGACTGAGGTGAGAGATAGGGAAACCCAGGAGGGGCTCAAATGTTGTTATAGCCAGATGGCTTAGGTTTATGTTATAGCCAAGGGGCTTGAGTCTTATGTTTATTGTTTACAACTGGTGGTTTGGGTGAGGCTAGTAGGCGTTGGAGGAGGCCTCATAGGGGACCTATGGTGGCATGGGAACCCCATCCCCAGAGAGGGAGGCAGCGAGAAAGGTGCCAGAGTAGGCACAGTATTTTGGGTTGTGCAGACCCCAGCCCTAGAGTGAAGGGGCCAGGCACAGCTATGGCCACCTGAGCAAGAGGCCCCAGCCCAAGGGGGGGCAGTGTGAGAAGCCCCAGCCCAAGGGGGGGCAGTGTGAGAAGTCTCAGTGTGAGGGGGCTGCACAAGAAGACCCAGATGGGGGCAGTGATTGACAAGTGCCAGAGGGTCCAGTGAGAGACAAGGCTGCAGAAAAGCCAGAACACCAGGGAGCACAGAGAGGAATAAGGCTGTGGAAAAGCCAGAGCACAAGAGGGAGCAGAGAGAGCGACAAGGGCTGCGGAGAGCCCAAGTGCCAGAGGGTGCAGAGAGAGCCCAGGGCTGTGGCTAAGACTGAACAACATCCAGTACATCAGCGAGGCTTGGGGTGTGGTATGGGGTGGCTGGGGCCACACATAGCCCATAAGGCTCGGGTGCCTGGAGCCCCTTCATAGAAGCAAAATGCAGGGATAGCAGAAGCACCATGACCAAAAAGACAAGAGGCAGCCTCCCTTTAGTATATTTTAAGATCAAAATGTGGCGGGCGAGAACGAGGGTGCTTTGGAGCAAACTTGGCATGGTAGGGGGGCTAGGGGAGATCATGAACACCCCTAGACCCCACACTGTGACACTATGTTACTTGCCTTGCTCAGCCTGAAGGAATTCAGAGTCAAATTACCCACTGCCTAAGAGAATGACCTAACTATCAAACTACAGAATGACCTAACTATCAAACTACAGAATGACCTAACTATCAAACTACAGAATGACCTAACTATCAAACTACAGAATGACCTAACTATCAAACTACAGAATAACCTGAGTGGCGGAGTCTTTACCTTTCTTACTGATGCGTAGAAAGCACCACTTACCGTAGGGTACCAGAAGGAAAGAGCCTGCCTCTGGGCCTTTTAGTTGGAACGCTCAACTGGGATAGGGGGAAGAGCTGGTCCCTGTCACCAGGATTATTTATTGTATATACATTTATTTATTATTAACAATGACTGACTATGGGGACGGCAAACTAAGACTCCCCCATTCAAGGGGAGTAGCCTCAAACTACAGAGTTAGACTCCTTCCTTCTTGTTTTCTGTCTTGCCCCATGATTCTTATTCTTTGCTGCCTGGTAGCTCAACTTCAGCATGGGTGGAGAAGGCTGGGTATCTCCTGAAAACTTACCTCTAGCCTGGAGGTTACAGTACTCTTCTACAAGGTGGGATATGTGGGTTTGAATCCCTTCAGTCTGTGGAGGACTTGCAGGAACAGATTTGAGGGGGGGGTTGCACTGGTCCAGTTGAATCCCCTTCCCCCTTTGATTCCTGCTGCACCCGAATTTTAGAACCAACTGCCTAGAAAGGGCAGAAGCATTTCTAGTTGGGAAGGGATGAGGGAGTCAGTTGACTACGTAGTTCGTTGTCACCTCCCTGATTCCTGCTAATTTCTCTTCATTCCACAGGTGTTAATGATCATCTGTTCTTTCTAATGGTCTTAACTTCGATGATCTTAACGTTGTTCAAATGTGAGGTCTTAACATTGTTCAAACTATCCTTTCTTAGGTAAAAATTTTCCTTTCTGAAAGTCATTCCTGGTTAATGCCCCTCTTCTATTTAACAGCCTTCCAGACTGTTTTTAGCTCTAACAAAAAAATTCAGGTGTGACAGTCATTTTTACACCTGAGTTAATACTAACAGTGAAGTGTTGGAGGCACTGTCAAGACACTTAAGAAGACTCAATTTTATTTAATTAACTTGAATAAGAAACCTACTTTTAACAATAATGACTACAGGACTAATGACGCTTATCTTTAGTCTATTTTGACTATTGTTGCCTAGTGTGTTGTGTTTCTTTAAACATTATATGTAGTCTAGCAAATTAGTGCCCATCCAAACACTTCTATTTGTTTTGCTTTGATCTTAATCTAAATACTA
Source organism: Crocodylus siamensis (assembly GCF_052110815.1). Classification (NCBI taxonomy): domain Eukaryota; kingdom Metazoa; phylum Chordata; order Crocodylia; family Crocodylidae; genus Crocodylus; species Crocodylus siamensis. The sequence goes on from NC_143395.1 coordinate 159,324,091, forward strand.
TAGTGCTAGCCCCCTAGCATATTGTTAAAACATCAAGTTTCTCTTTAATTAGAGAAAAAATGTGTGCTGTGTTATATGTGATGATGTGCCACACCATCTGCATCCCCCTTTTCAAAATCGTAAACCTTTCCATGACATATAACCCATGTTTCCCACTTCCTGGGTGACTGCTGTAACTAGGCTATTATGGCTATTATGGAAAATAATAGCACCATCACTTGGCTAGATACCGCTCCCCAGAAGAGGAGTCTGGTATCTGACTGCCAAATGGGAAAAGACATTTCATGTGCATCTCTGAGTTAGATGCCTGCTCATGAGAGAGGCATGGGATTCCAGCCCCCCTACTGTACTCAATGTCAGCCAGCACCAGGTGGGTCTGGGCTTAACACATGAGATCCTATGGACCACCCTGGTATCTAATTGTCCCTATTGACTCTATAGGGAGCCTAGATATGTAAACCCATTTCTTTAAATCATCCTCCTGGGGCCAGGTACCTGCTTTTGCAAAATGATGAAACCTACATTGGAACTAAGAGACTCTGTGTTGGGTATATAAATCCTTATTTAGGCATCTATATTAAAGTAGCTCATTTTTTTTCAGAAGCACTAAAATTCCCATTGAATTCTGATTGAAACTGACTGCAGTTCAGGACTTCTGCAAATCAGGCCACTTGTGTTTAAGTGTCTAAGTATAATGGTTTCAGGACTAGGGATAAATCCCATAAACCAATGTTACCTAAATGTCTTTAAGTATCCTATCATTAATATATAATTCTAAACATCCTAGACTAAAAATGATAACCAGTCCATTGGCCATTATTCTCATTCTATGACTGTTTTCAGCCAACATGGGTTAAGCTATTTCCCTTTATGCAGAAGTAATAGTCCCCTTGACCAACTTAAATATAGAGGGAACTCTGGACAACAGCAACCACAAAACCATCATGTACACTGTCCAATGTAACGCAGACAAATCAGATAGCAGGATTGAAGTCTTGGACTTCAAAAATGCAAATTTCAACAAGCTTTGGTCACTAGTTGGGCAAGTGCTGTGGAACCAGGGACCAAAGGTACAAGGTGTGCACAAAGAGTGGTTGTTCCTTAAGCACATGAACCTTGAAGCACAAAGGAAGTCCATTCCCATGCAGAGAAAAGGTAACAGAAGAGCTGAGAAGCCCTCTTGGCTCAATAGGGAAATCATAGTCATCTTAAGAAAGAAGAAAGAGGCTTATAAACAATGGAAGCTTAGGGCAAGCCCCAAGGAGGACTATTCCACAATGGCCCACACTTGCAGGGAACAGATAAAACAGGCTAAAGCAGTGACCAAACTTAGATTAGCAATGGGAATCAAGGACAACAAGAAATCCTTCTTTAGGTACATAGAGAACAGGAAGAAAACAAATGGGAGTGTGAAGCCATTGCTCAACAACTCAGGGGAGCTGCTTACCAGCAGCCAGGAGAAAGCTGAACTCCTGATTGACTACTTCACCTCGGTCTTTCACTGGACCAAGGGAAAAACCATGCCAGGTAGAGCAGAGGATGAGCATGGTAGGAATAATCGCCTTCCTACGATTGCCATAGAATTGGTGTATGACCAATTGATAAAATTAGATGTATACAAATCAGCAGGACCAGATGATCTTCATCCAGGAGTGCTGAAGGAGCTGGCTGAAGTCATTGTGGAACACCTGGCAAAACTCTTCCACAACTCGTGGCACTCTGGAGAAGTCCCTGAGGACTGGAAGAGAGCCAGTGTTGTGCCCATCCGTAAGAAGAGCAGGAGGGAAGACCTGAGTAACTATAGGTCAGTCAGCCTAACTTCCATCCTAGGGAAAATCCTAGAAAAGTTCATCAAGGAGTCCATTTGCAATAAGCTTGCAGAAGGTAAGATTCTGAATGACAGCCAGCATGGCTTTGTCACAGGCAGGTCTTGTCTTACCAACCTCATCTCCTTCTGTGGCCAGGCAACTCACCATTTGGACACAAGAGAGCAGGTTGACATTGTGGGATACTAGATCATAAAGGCCTTTTGGAAGTCTAGGTATACAATGTCCTCATGAGAAAATTGGAGGATTGTGGGCTTAACTCTGAGACAGTCAGGTGTGTGAGAAACTGGCTCCAGGATAGGACCCAGAGAGTCATAGTGAATCAATCTGTGTCATCCTGACGTGAAGTAGGCAGCAGTGCCCCACAGGGATCAGTGCTCAGTCCAATACTTTTCAACATCTTTAGTAATGATTTGGATGTGGAGGTGAAGAGTTCAATGGCCAAGTTTATGGATGTTGCCAAGTTATGGGAAAGCATGATCACACTTGAAGATAAGCTACAGTTACAGGCAGACCTAGACAGGCTGGCAAGTTGGGTGAATCAGAACCTGATGAGGTTCAATGTTGAGAAATGTAAAGTACTCCACCTTGGGACGATCAACCCCCAACACACCTATAGGCTTGGTGGCACCAAACTGACTAGCACCACAAATGAAAGGGACCTGGGAGTAATAATAGACTACAGTATGAATATGAGCCAGCAGTGGGATGCTGTAGCCAGTAGGGCAAGTAATACTCTGTCCTGCATCAATCAATGCATCTCCAGCAAACCAAGGAGATGATTCTTCCACTCTACTCAGCACTGGTGAGACCCTAACTGGAGTACTGCATCCAGTTCTGGGCACCACACTTCCACAAGGATGTGGACAAGCTTGAGAGAGTCTGAAGAAGAACCACCCGTATGATCAGTCTTAAAAGGCAAGCCATACGAGGAAAGGCTGGGGGATCTGGGACTCTTCAGCCTGAGGAAAAGAAGGCTGAGAGGAGACCTGGTAGCAGCTGACCACTACACTAGGGGAGTACATCAAGGGCTCAGTGAGCAACTGTTCACCAGGGCACCTGAAGAGAAAACCAGGAGTAATGGCCACAGGCTGCTGGAAGACTGATTCAGGCTCAACATTAGGAAAAACTTTTTCACAGTCAGGGTGTCCAGACTGTAGAATAAGCTGCCTCCAGAGGTGTTGCAATCACCTATCCTGGAAATCTTTAAGAGGAAATTAGACAGTCACCTGATCCCCAGTTATCTTTCCTGCTTGGTGCAGGGGGCTGGACCTGATGATCTTCCAAGGTCCCTTCTGGCCTTACAATCTATAAATCTATGAAGTCAATAAAGTTCAAAAGGTTCACCTGAGTCTACCAGCCCATTGGGCTAGCATGCTTAAAGCACATGAATTTATGTAGCTAATGATACAATGTAGCTGTCCTCATATCTGACAGTTTTTGACTCCCCAGATGTACAGCTATTCATTACAGTTGTACAGTTGGAAGCGGCCTTTTCCAGAAGCCTGAAGCAAGTCTTCAAAGAAACAGCCCTAGAACTGCAACAAGACACAGCATGGCTTGATCCAGGGTAAATTTCTTTAGAGTCCAATGAAAATGTATCAGCCCAGGTCTTTAGTCTCCCAGCTGCATGTCAATTCAGTTAACTCCTGTCAACATCCAACCACATAGTAAATGACTATTTGCAATAAGGAGAAAGTATTACTCTAACCCCTGAAGGTAAAATAATGAAAAATGTTACTCTATGATCGATTGTTAATGTGATGCAAATATGGCTAGATGTGAGAAAGCAACTAGCACTTCTGGGGATGTTTCAGAACTTCGCGCTGTGCAGACTATCCCAGCTCTTATGCTAACAATACAAAATGTATCAGAACAATGGGCACCAAATAAAAGGAAAGTGCATTTGATAAAACAGAGCAAAACTACTTCATACAATTACAAAAGCAACATAAGTTAGAATAGTAGTATGGGTAATTTCACTCTTTACAAAATCATAGAAATTGCAGATAGATAAAGCTAGTTTTCTTCTCTAAGGAAATTATAAGATAGTCAAATCTCTGGCAAAAGAGGAAAATTGGTTATATCTTATGTACTTTTTTCTTCAGGACTGCAGGGTGACATTGATTATGTAAAGTCCACTTGAGGAAAATAAGAAATCAGATTGTATTCAAAGGATGGACTGGTAGTCATTATGAACAAAACAAGTTGTATTTCCACCCTCCTATAGAAAGAATGGTATACAAAATAGACATAATATTCAAAGCAAAATGATGAAGGGGATTACAATTATATGAAATCATCTTCATGTCTTCAGGGTTTGTCCCAAGGTTGAAAGGCCTGACATTAGAAAATTGATGTATGGGTTACAAATCCAAAATTATTATTATTATGGTGCTAGGAAAATGTTCTGCTTTGCTGAAATTAAACAAAGATTAGTATTGCAAGTGCAGCCAATAAATCTATCTTGTCATTATAGTTGCAAAAAATAAATGTCATGTACAGAATAAAATAACTAAGAGAAATGGAGTTATCTACTTCTTATATGAGGTTAACAGCTGTATCATTTGACAAGAGATGAGCAAAATGGGGGGGAAATCATTTAAATAATCATTGATATAACTTCTATGAACACAACATTAGCAAGATTTTCCAAAGGTTTTTGTATTGACCTAACTGCTTCCACTGAAGTCAAGAGGTGTTACCATTGTTGTTAAAGGGAGGCAGACATTCAACAGTTTGGAAAAAAAAATCTTAGGGTCTTGTTGCAAGGGACATTTAGCATGTGTTTTATTTAAATCATAGTTAGCATGACAGTGCCATATTAAAAGTTAGAAAATGCTCTGTCTGAGCAATTGCACAGTAAGGCTTCTTATGAATTCAGCCCACTCTGGACAGGACTGGAGCCAGCTGTACCTTCTCCCACCCTCCCAGACACTGACCCTGTGTTCAGGTGCCATAGCTTGCACATACACCTGTAAAGATGTGTAACCCTCATCCCTGAACCCTGTGTCCTCCCTACCACATTCCCAGTGCTGCCTAAACCAGGAACATCTGCCCCTAGCACACTAGGATGAGTTGGGTCTCTGCACTAGCAGTGGGAGGCATGAGGAGTAGAACCCAAGATGGCCCAGGTGCCACTCCTGCTCTTGCACCTACACCTGCCACTGGATCTACAGAGTCAGCTGATCTGGCTGATCTGCTGGCAGTCTTGAACAAGCTCTGATGTAGTGCTGAGACTGGAACTGACAACCAGCTAACTGTCGGTCCCAGATACCACGCCTCACCAGAATCTTGATCTCATATTACCTCCATGGAACAATTCAACAAGAGCTGAATATGTGTTACATAATTCAATCTGGAGATACTCCTCCCAACTAAAGTTGTATCTTTACTAGCATACAGTTGAACTTAGATGATGCTTTACTGCATGAACACATAGGGCATGTCTACATGTGCATTAAGGTGCTTTTTTCTAATGTGCATTAAATTCAGTACCTCCAAGGTGAGGCATCAAAAAATGTGCATTAGGCTGCCTTAATGCACAGTAATGGTTGGGCATGATTTTTAAACGGTTCTTAATGTACAGTGGCCTATTTTACTGTGCATTAGCATAATCACACAGTTTTTTATGTGATGCTTTAATGTGCAGTGAAATAGGCAGCTGTGCATTAAAGTGCACCTGTAGATGCACCAACAGATGCTTATGTTTTAAGTGCAGTTAACATGCCCTAGGTGTAACATGAGACGTGGCCATTAGTTTGTGTATCCTTACTACTAGTCAAAACTTAGACTATCTCAGCTCTACCCTACTCTTACCATTTGTATTTGTCATCCCATCTCAGCAGGGGTGTTGATGATGAATATATCTGAAGATCACGTGATAGAGTTAATCCTCAGCCTATCTATAAATTCAATCAATCACTGTAAGCGACTCAGACTCAGAAAGAAAAATGGATATCAGGAATGCAAATGTGAGATGATAACCTGAGTGTCAATGGAAACACCGAATCTAGTGGGACTACTCTTGTTGCACACTAGCCTAACATCAGAATCAGCCCCAGAGTTTGTTAAAATTTAGGACTAATGCCTGATCCTAATTCTTTCTGATTTGGGGGCAGCCCACACCCAGACTGTAACTTTGAGACCTCTTCAGGTCATCTATCCAAATAGTCTGGAGGAATGTTCAGATCCAGATTTCACTGCTCTGTTTGATGTATGCTTAATGATCTGTACATGTCTAATAAGGACAATCTTTAGTGAGATTTATTATTAAGATTATTGACACAGCATTCTTTCCCAGCCCAGTTGCTGACCCATATTGTAACAGTAGAAGTAGGCAAGGGTACTGCAGTTTCACAGTTATTGGAGTTAAGCAATGATAAGGCACTAGACTGGATGAAAAGGCAGCTGCAAGGGGGTTAAATATGGCAACATAGGATTGGTGGCACTGTAATGTATTCAAGTCACAGAATTGCAAAAAATGAATGAGTAAGTCTCAGGAAATGTATCACAGTCTTCCTCAGTTTGTGGGACTGTATCTTTGTGAACACAATGGCACAAAGAAAGCCCTCCCTAGAGAGTATGTGTGGGACTGTTATATTTTGACTGCACAGAAAGAATATGACTGAAGATCTCTCTTCCCCTCTCTCTTTCTTTCCTTCTTTCTCTCGTTGGCTTTTTGACAGACTTTCCAAAATTTCCATGTTAAAAGCTACATCCCTTTTTTTCCATGTTAAAAGCAACATACTTTATTGTTTTTCTCCAGGGGTGGGCAATTATTTGAGCTGGAGGGCCACTTAATTAGTTTTGGTGAGCTGTGGAGCTCCGCATACATAAAAACTTTCAGAAGATATCATTTTAAATTATGGATAAAAACAGTGCATATACTAAAAATCAAATGTCTAATCCAATGTATTTTAATTTTATTTCAAAAATATTTTTGTCCTTATTTGTTTTTTGAGTAGTGTATATAGAGGCAATTGCATAATAGCTCAAAAGAAAGTCTTGCTTTTGCATATTGTGTGGGGGGGTGTTTTGGGGGATGTGCAGTGGGCATGTGGCTGGTGGGTATGTGGGGATGTGTGTGGAGGGATGCAGGGTGTAGAGGAGGGAGGGTAGATGTGGGGGGGAGTATGCACATGTGTCAGGGGCTGCCCATGCACTAGGTTCCAGAAGCCAGTTGGGGGTGAAGCAAGTCGGGGGGGGCAGAGGGCACTTGCAACAGAGCTCACCCAGGCACTGAAGTGCAGGTACAGTCTAAAACCCCACCCCCCTCATCTGGCCTGCAGCTGTCCTTGTGGCACTCCGCATGAGCTCAAGCCCCACCCAGGACAGCCTATGCTATGCTCCCACCTGCAGTCACCCCACACCCACCAATGGCACTGCCCTTGTCCCAGCACTGGCCCCAGCCCTGGGCAGCATGCAAGTGCCACTGCTGCAGCAACCCAGGTATGGCTCAGGTCCCCCCACCTGCAATAACTCCAACTCCTGCCTCTACTGCACTGCTCCAAGCAGCAGATAGCACGGGCAAGTGATAACAGTCATGAGGATGCATCCCAGGCACCACAGACCCAGCCAGGCAGGGGGAAAGCTGCAGCTGACCAGTTCTTGCCCCAGTGCATAGGGCTCCAGCTCCAGCTCCTGGCCATCTTCCACCTATTCAGCCACCCAGGATGATGAGCAGCCACCCGTGGGTGGCCAAGTAAGTAGAATTCAGCTGGGAGCTGGACCTGGAGCCCCACACAGTAGGACAGGAGCCACCTGGCTGCAGCATCTCCTCAGCCCGGCTAGGCCTGTGGTGCCTGGGATGTGGCCCGTGCTGCTTCCCTGCACTGTGTGCTGCCCAGAGCAGGCCAGTAGGAGCAGGAGGAGAAAGAGGAGTTCCTGGAGGGAGGGGAAGCTCAGCAGTACCCAGGCAGCCTTCAGGACGCTATGCACATTGTCCAGGGCGAGAGCCAGAGCCATGCTGTCAGTGGGTACAGGGTAGGTGTGGGCAGAAGTGTGGCATGGGCTGCCCCAGCCGGGAGCAGGTGAGGCTAGGACCCACGCAGAAAGTTGTGGCGGCAGCCACAGACCAGATACAATTAATTAGCCAGACAGATCTGCCCTGCAGACCATATTTTGCCTACCACTGGTTTACTCTGACACTGCATCCGTTGCCTCAGGTATGAGCATCTAGATAAGTGGTACTCCACAGCTGAGTGTGGCATCAGCTGTGATGGCTGAGTGGTGATGGTGTTGGATTTGAAATCTGATGGGGGGGAGTCTCCCCTCAAAGGTTTGAATCCTGCTCACAGCAGCCATTTAATTCTCTTCACCTGAAGATACTGAAGGAATTGGCAGGGGTAATAGCAGAACCCCTGGCATGACTCTATGAGTGCTTGTGGGGTACTAGCTAGGTACCAGAGGATTGGAAAAGAGCCAGTGTGGTCCCCATTTACAAGAAGGGGAGAAAGAAGGACCCCAGCAATTATAGGCCAGTCAGTCTTACCTTGGTCTTTGGGAAGACCTTGAAGGAAATTATTGAAAGGCCCAGCAGGGGAAGTAATGCTCAGGGGCAACCAACATGGGTATACTGAGGGCAGGTCCTGCTTGACTAGCCTGGTTGCTTTTTATGATCAGGTCATAAAGTGCCTGGATGAGGGTGTAGAGGTGGATGTCACCTTCCTTTAAGAAGGCCTTTGACACAGTTTCTCACTGCATTCTCTTAAAAAAAACTTGGTAACTGCGGCATTGATGCCCACACAGTCAGACGGGTGGCAAACTGGCTAGATAGTCGCACCCAGAGAGTGGTGGTGGACGGTTCGTTTTCAACCTGGAGAGATGTGGGCAGTGGAGTCCCCCAGAGCTGGGTCCTGGGGCCTGTACTGTTCAACATCTTTATCAGCGATCTGGATGTGGGTGTGGAATGCACACTGTCCAAATTCACTGACGACATCAAGTTCTGGGGCAGGGTGGGCGCGCTGGAGGGGAGGGACAGAATCAAGACAGGTTACAGAGGTGGGAGGATGAGAATAGGATGGAATTCAGTGTGGACAAGTGCAAGGTGCTGCATCGAGGGAGAAGGAACCAACAACACACCTATAGGCTGGGAACACCCTTCTTGTCAACACAGTGGCAGAAAGGGATTTTTGAGTCATTAATGACTCCATGAACATGAGCCGCCAATGTGAGGAAGCGGTCAGTAAGGCTAACTGCACCTTGTTGTGCATCCACAGATGCATCACAAGCAGGTCCAGGGAGGTGATCCTTCCCCTCTATGTGGCATTGGTGAGGCCGCAGTTAAACTACTGCATCCATTTCTGGGCGCCGCACTTCAAGAGGGATGTGGGGTCTAGAGGAGGGCCACTCACATGGTAAAAGGGCAGCGGGGCAGGCCCTACAAAGAAAGGCTAAAGGGCCTGAAGCTATTCAGCCTCCAGAAGAGAAGGCCGAGAAGGGATCTGGTAGCCATTTACAAACTCAACAGGGAGGACTGGTGGGAATTGGGAGAGGCTGTTCCTGGGCACCACCCAGATTTACTAAGAATAACAGCCACAAATTGTTAGAGAGAAGGTTCAGGCTGGACATCAGGAGACATTACTTTATGGTTAGGGCTGCCAGGCTCTGGAATGGGCTCCCAAGTGAGGTGGTGCTCTCTCCTACCTTGGGGGTCTTCAAGAGGAGGCTGGACAGATATTTGGCTGGGGTGATATGACCATGGCACCCATTCCTGCCCAGGGCAGGGGGTCAGACCTGATGATCTGTTTAGTTCAGCAAGCAGCAGTGGGAAGGAGAGGAATCAGGCACACGTGTGTCCCGCACGCACGTGTGCCCCATAACTAACTTCTGACCGGAGGCAGCGGCGGCGGCAGCAGCAGCAGCAGAGGAATCGGCAGCGGGGGCAGCAGCAGCTGATCCCCCGAAGGTAAGTGGGGCGGAGGGCCTCAGCACAGCTGAGCCGGATCCGGAGGGGAAGCCCCCCGGGTTCCATATAGCTGAGCCAGTAGGGAGCCGCGCTCCCAAGCCGCGCAGCGCGAACAGAGCGCGCTGGCGTTTGCGCAGGTGTTCGCGCCGGCGGGCAGGCCGGGAGGGCCAGGAGTGGGACTCCTGTACAGGTAGGACGTAGACACCACACAGGTCTACAAACAGCAGCTTAGAATGGTGTCTACAAGGAGTGCTGCTAGGGCCTCTGCCAGGGGGGACAAGGCTAACCGGGGCTGGTCTGAGGCCTCCACCCAGACTGAGCCCATGGGGGAGCTGATGTCCCCCTACCTCCTGGCCTGCGGGGGATCCCCAGCAGGGCCGGGGGGGGCAGAGATTGGAAGCCCCCACACCTGTCTGGCAGGTGCCCGGCTTAGGGCTCTGGAGGCACAGGTGAGGGAGCTCCGGGAGGAGGTTAGCAGGCTGAGGGGGATCAGGGAGGCGGAGGAGGAAATTGACAGTTATTTCCTTTCCCTGTAGGACCAGGCACCCAAGGAAGAAGCAGCCCAGGGAAGGACCTCCACAGCAGAGTGGCAGACGGTCACAGCCAGGACCGGAGCAGCTCACAGCGAGCAGGTACCAGCTTCTCCAGTCCGACTGGAGAACAGTTACGAGGCCTTGGCGACTCTGCAGGAGATGGAAAGGGAGGAGGAAACCCTTGGGCAGGAAGAAACGCCACATTCTTCACACTCCAAACAGATCAAGAGATCCGAGAGGACCCAGAAGAGGAGGAGACGCGTGCTCGTCATAGGCGATTCCATCCTGAGAGGTGCGGAAGGGCCCATTTGTCGCCAGGACCCTTCAGCACGAGAGGTCTACTGCCTGCCTGGAGCTAAGATTCGGGATGTGACGGAGGTAATCCAGGCCAGGATCAAGCCCACCGATTACTACCCCATGGTCCTTGTCCATGTGGGTACTAATGATGCGGCCAGGAGAACCCCCGATCACCTGATGGCGGACTACCAGGCTCTGGGCGGCATGCTGAGGGAATTCGGTGCACAGGTGGTATTCTCTTCCATCCTACCAGTGAACGGACGCGGCAGACGGCATGAGAACTGCATCCGAGAGACCAACTGGCGGCTTCGGCAGTGGTGTCTCGAGGCAGGCTTCGGCTTCCTGGACAATGACCCACACACTACAACGAGGGACATGCTCAGCTGGGATGGGCTTCACCTGTCCCCCAAAGGTAAGCGTGTGTTTTCTTACAGGTTGGCAGATCTCCTCCGGCGGGCTTAAACTAGGCTCGTCGGGGGGAGGGGAAGATGAGGGCGGGGGAAGCTGTGGACCACCAAACCAGGTGGCACCAACAAGGACAGCCCAGCCTGAAGAAAGAGAGCTTTGGGAACATGAAAGACAGGGGGTGGACAGCAATATGGCACAGGTAAGGAACGAGAAGGTAAGAGACAAAGAGCCCTTTGGGACTTGGAGCGGGGGGGCAGCAAAGGCACCAGTCTCAGGGCTCAAGTGCCTATATATTAATGCTAGGAGCATGGGAAACAAGCAGGATGGACTAGCGCTCCTGGTTGCACTAAACGCCTATGACTTAGTGGGGCTGACGGAAACCTGGTGGGATTCATCCCATGACTGGGCGGTACATATCGAGGGCTATAGATTGTACAGAAAGGACAGGGTGGGGAAAAAGGGGGGAGGGGTTGCGCTCTATGTTAAGGAGCAATATACATCAACCCTCATCAAGACAGAATCAAAGGATGAGGCAGTAGAAGGACTGTGGGTTAAGCTAAATGGGGGGCAAGGAGAAAAGGATTTGGTGGTAGGGGTCTGCTACAGACCCCCACATCAAGGGGAAGAAATAGATTTGGGGCTCCTGAGGCAACTCTCGGAGACCATAAAAGCTAAAGAGGCGGTGGTCATGGGGGACCTAAACTACCCGGACATCTGTTGGGAGACACAGACAGCAAAGTCCCACCGCTCACGCAGGTTTCTAACCTGTGTACAGGACCTCCACCTGACGCAGGAGGTACATGGTCCCACTAGGGGGAATGCCTTACTGGGTCTGGTATTGGCAACAGGGGATGACATAGTAGGGGACCTACAGATCGGTAGCCATCTGGGGGACAGTGATCACCTAAAAATACAATTCAACATAAGCCGTCGAGTGGGTAAGGTAACTAGTAGGGTGAACGTGCTGGACTTTAGGAAAGCTGATTTCAGTGAACTCAGGCGATTAGTGAAGGACGCACTACAGAGTAGTAGTTTTGAAATGATGGGAGCCCAAGAAGGGTGGCTGTGCCTTAAGGAAACTATCCTTCGAGCACAAAGCGAGACGATCCCCGTGAGAGGTAAAAGAGGGAAAGGGGCCAGGAGGCTTCCCTGGCTGACCAGAGAAATCCAGGGCAGACTAAGGGCCAAAAGGGGAGCACATAAAAAGTGGAAACAGGGAGAGATCACTAAAGAGGAATATACCTCTTCTGCTCGTGCTTGTAGGGAGGCAGTTAGACAGGCCAAAGCTACCATGGAGCTGAGGATGGCAACCCAAGTAAAAGACAATAAGAAATTGTTTTTTAGATATATAGGGAGTAAAAGGAAGGCCCAGGGAGGAATAGGACCTCTGCTAAATGGGCAGAAACAATTGGTGACGGACAGAGGGGACAAGGCTGAACTCCTCAACGAGTTCTTCGCCTCAGTGTTCCTAAGCGAGAGGCATGACAAGTCTCTCACTGGGAGTGTAGGGAGGCAGCAGCAAGGCACCAGACTTCCATGCGTGGACCCTGAGGTGGTGCAGGGTCACTTGGAAGAACTGGATGCCTTTAAGTCAGCAGGCCCGGATGAGCTCCATCCGAGGGTACTGAAGGCACTGGCCGACATCATTGCAGAGCCACTGGCGGGAATATTTGAACGCTCGTGGCGCACAGGTCAAGTCCCGGAGGACTGGAAAAGGGCCAATGTGGTTCCCATTTTCAAGAAGGGGAGGAAGGAGGACCCGGGCAACTATAGGCCAGTTAGTCTCACCTCCATCCTTGGCAAAGTCTTTGAAAAAATTATCAAGGCTCACATTTGTGAGAGCCCGGCAGGGCAAGTTATGCTGAGGGGAAACCAGCATGGGTTCGTGGCAGGCAGATCGTGCCTGACCAATCTAGTCTCTTTTTATGACCAGGTTACAAAACGCCTCGACGCAGGAGGAGGGGTGGATGTCTTATACTTGGACTTCAGGAAGGCCTTTGATACGGTATCCCACCCCATACTGGTGAACAAGTTAAGGGGCTGTGACTTGGATGACTGCACAGTCCGGTGGGTGGAGAATTGGCTGGAGGGTCACACCCAGAGAGTCGTGGTGGATGGGTCGGCTTCGACCTGGAGGGGTGTGGGCAGTGGGGTCCCGCAGGGCTCGGTCCTTGGACCGATACTCTTTAATGTCTTCATCAGCGACTTGGATGAGGGAGTGAAATGTACTCTGTCCAAGTTTGCAGATGACACTAAGCTATGGGGCGAAGTGGACACGCCGGAGGGCAGGGAGCAGCTGCAAGCAGACCTGGACAGGTTAGACAAGTGGGCAGAAAACAACAGAATGCAGTTCAACAAGGAGAAATGCAAAGTGCTGCATCTAGGGAGGAAAAATGTCCAGCACACCTACAGCCTAGGAAATGACCTGCTGGGTGGCACGGAAGTGGAAAGGGATCTTGGAGTCCTAGTGGACTCCAAGATGAACATGAGTCGGCAGTGTGACGAAACCATCAGAAAAGCCAATGGCACTTTATCGTGCATCAGCAGATGCATGACAAATAGGTCCAAGGAGGTGATACTTCCCCTCTATCGGGCGCTGGTCAGACCGCAGCTGGAGTACTGCGTGCAATTCTGGGCGCCGCACTTCACGAAGGATGCGGATAATCTGGAGAGGGTCCAGAGAAGGGCCACTCGTATGGTTAAGGGCCTGCAGGCCAAGCCCTACGAGGAGAGACTAGAGAAACTGGACCTTTTCAGCCTCCGCAAGAGAAGGTTGAGAGGCGACCTGGTGGCTGCCTATAAGTTCATCAGGGGGGCACAGAAGGGAATTGGTGAGTATTTATTCACCAAGGCGCCCCCGGGGGTTACAAGAAATAATGGCCACAAGCTAGAAGAGAGCAGATTTAGATTGGATATTAGGAGGAACTTCTTCACAGTTCGAGTGGCCAAGGTCTGGAACGGGCTCCCAAGGGAGGTGGTGCTCTCCCCTACCCTGGGGGTCTTCAAGCGAAGACTAGATGTGTATCTAGCTGGGGTAATGTAGGCCCAGCACTCTTTCCTGCTTATGCAGGGGGTCGGACTCGATGATCTATTGAGGTCCCTTCCGACCCTAGCATCTATGAATCTATGACCCTAAGCATGATGAAACTATGAGGTAGCAACATTAATTGCAGTGCTCCTGCAGACATTTCTGGACCCCTGCAGAGCTCCGGGAGCCAGATGATGCAGTCCTATGTACTGGATTGCTCCAGCATGCAGTGGAGGCTGGTGTACAGAGTCATTTCATGGCTGGATCTGGCATGTGACCAGACCTAGTATGTGGGGTTGGATTGGTGCATGACTGGATCCAGCATGTAGACTTGGGCTGTGCATGGGTCCAGGCCAGTGCATCAGATTGCACCCATGGCCTGAGCCTGCACTGCATCAGGCCTACAAACCAACCCTGCACACAGGATCTAGCCCTCAGAACAGCCCTTCACCATACATCTAGCCCACAAGGCTAAAAGGTTAAGTACCACTGATCTAGATGTGTATAAAAAGCCACTTCAAGTGAGTTCATGAGCCTTCTGGGATCTTTTCACAAGAACACATCTATAGTCCAGCTGGTAAAGGATTACAAATTGACTCTCCTCTTCCCCTTCCCTTTCTCCCTTCTTTTCCCCTTTCCCCCCAAAATCACAAAGACGAATTGTGGAAACAGGTGTTATGCTCTTATCATTGAAATATCCTACACCTTGTTTCATGTCTATTTGCTGCTATGTCCCTCTCCCAGTTGCAGTAAGGCATAATCAGTACACATAATGAGTCTCTTGAGTTCTTGTCCAAGATGGAACTGAATTGTTATGTTATGTACCTGTATACCTGCTGATCCTAACCCATCCATGCCATTGCTACAGCACCAAGTGTTCTGTGACACTTCATTTTTAAGAAAGCCCAAACAAGTGCTTTGATTCTTCAACCAGTAACAATGGTGACAGGCCTCAGGACAAGCATCCATGGAAACAATGCAGAGGAATCATGATCCTGATCTCCCCCTACACCCACAATAAGGTGCAATGGGATTATTGGCTACAAAGGACCAACTCACATGATCATAATAAATTCTAATTTATTGTACAGGATGTGAAGTTACCAATAAAATCATAAATTCAAACTGATTTATGATGGTGTGACAGGAGCATTGCTACCGGAGCCTTTCTAGGGGTGACTCCACCCTCCTGTTATGGGCCAACTGCCTGCTTACTCACCTGCCATGCCTTGATCTTAATTGATTGATGTAATTAGCAGGAGGCACACTTTATGCACCCCGGTGCCAGAGGGCGCTACCTGCGGCTCCTTTTCCTCCCCTACACCGCAGCTCAAGCCTCGCAGATGGTACTGACGTGGTTTTGACCTGGGCCCTGTTGTGACTTGGCCCTCTCCTTTGCCTCCTTGAGACATCTCACTGCCCCCCCCCCCCTTGCTCTGGGGTGTCTCACTGCCCCCCCCCTTGCTCCAGGGCTGGGGTCAATGCACCCCAAACGCTGTGCCCCCTCTGGCGCCAGGGTCCCCACGCTACCGTGGAGCCCCTGTGAGGCCTCCTCCAACCCCTAATAGCCTCACCCAGTCCTCTGGTCAAAACAGTAAACACAAAGCCCCTGGGCTATAACATAAAAAGCTAGACCGCCCGGCCAAACAACATTCAATCCCTACCAGAAAAACACTCCAACCCCAGCAGCAACCAGGGGATGCTCACACAGTCAGAGTTCTCCCCTTCATCTGTACTAGCCAAGCTCCTCCTCCCTCAGTCACCAGAGGGGAACTGGCCTCCTGCCTGGGCTTATATGGGCCAGGCCCTGCCCCTTCCTGTCAGCTGTCCCCCCAGTGGTTGTCCCAGCAACCAGCACCTGTTACTCTGGCTGCCCTGGTAACTGGCAACTGGGCCTCCCTCTTTTTGCCACTAGGGGTCTCTCCTGAGCTGTTTTTTCTGTTCTCAGGCACAGGGCAGCTAAGTGCTCTGCAACAAATGGGTACTGGTCACCCTAGTGCACACACATATACACACACATTCAAACTCATGTCATTCAAACCCATGTAGAATAGTGTATAGTAGCTGCTGTAGTGATTGTGGGAGCACTGCTATATCTACCTATCCGAGGCCCTGCAGATCTGTTGTTGATGGTCAGCTTCCTCCAGCATGGTGTCATTGCCAGAAGCGGGTCACCCGCTTGTCCTTCTGTCTCAGTCAGTTGGGTGCTGGATGAGAGGGAGCCACTGAGGGTCATGCTTCATTGCCTTTTATCCCTTTTTGGCAGACTTGTGCCACAGCATCATCTTGGCTGCCCAATCTGGAGGTCACTGTCCCATGTGGGTCTCAAATAGTGAATGACAGCTGTAGTCACAGTCACTTGGGGTTTTGCCCCATGGTACAGTTTCAGAAGTTCACCCTTAACTTGATTGCCCCAATGGCTGTGTCATGCAGGCTCCAGCACTCAGATCTTTGGCTTGCTTAGCTTAAAATGGCTTGTAGAATAGAGTTTTGTAATGGTAAGTTTCTCTGGCTAGACTATTGTCAAAAATAGCCAGAGGCTTTTCATAGTTTCATAGTTTCATAGTAGCTAGAGTCGGAAGGGACCTAGGTAGATCATCTAGTCCGACCCCCTGCCTTAGCAGGAAAGAGCACCGGGGTCAGATGACCCCGGCAAGGTGCTCATCTAACTTCCTTTTAAAAATCCCCAGGCTAGGAGCCTGCACCACTTCCCCTGGAAGCTGGTTCCAGGCCCTAGCCACCCTGACTGTGAAGTAGCGCCTCCTAATATCTAATCTAAACTTACCCTCCGCCAGTTTGTGACCGTTATTCCTGGTCACTCCTGGCAGCGCACGGGGGAACAGGGACTCCCCCAATACCTGCTGATCCCCCCTGACCAGTTTGTAGCAGGCCACAAGGTCCCCCCTTAGCCTTCTCTTGTGGAGGCTAAACAGGTTCAGGTCCCGTAGCCTATCCTCATAAGACCTGCCCTGCTGACCCCTGATCATACGAGTGGCCCTCCTCTGAACTCTTTCCATATTGTCCACGTCCCTCTTGAAGTGTGGCGCCCAGAACTGGACGCAGTACTCCAGCTGCGGCCTGACCAGTGCCGCATAGAGGGGGAGGATCACCTCCCTGGACCTGCTCGAGATGCATCTGTGGATGCATGACAGGGTACGATTGGCCTTCTTGACTGCCTCCCCACACTGCCGGCCCATGTTCATCGTGGAGTCAATGACGACTCCAAGATCCTTTTCCGTCTCCGTGCTGGCAAGAGGGGAGTTCCCCAACCTGTAAGTGTGGTGCCGGTTCTTCCTCCCCATGTGCAACACCTTGCACTTATCAGTGTTAAACCCCATCCTATTCTCATCCGCCCACCGTTGCAACCTGTCAAGGTCAGCTTGTAGCCTATTGCACCCTTCTAGTGCACCCACATCCCCCCACATCTTAGTGTCATCAGCAAACTTGAACAGGGTGCTTTCTACCCCCTCATCCAAGTCACTGATGAAGATGTTGAACAGTGCAGGCCCGAGGACCGAGCCCTGCGGAACCCCACTGCCCACATCCTTCCAGGTCGAGAAGAACCCATCCACTACCACCCTCTGGGTGCGGCCCTCCAACCAGTTGGCGACCCATTTGACCGTGTGGGCATCGACACCACAGTCTCCCAGCTTTTTGATGAGGACAGGGTGAGAGACAGTGTCGAAAGCCTTCCGGAAGTCCAAAAAGACTACATCCACAGCAACCCCTGCGTCTAATGATTTGGTGACCTGATCGTAAAAGGCCACCAGGTTGGTCTGACAAGACCTGCCACTGATAAACCCATGTTGGTTGCCCCTGAGCATGCATTCCCCCGCAAGGCCCTCCTGGATGTGTGCCAGGATAATTTTTTCAAAGAGCTTACCCGGGATTGAGGTCAGACTAACTGGCCTGTAATTTCCCGGGTCCTCTTTTTTTCCCTTTTTGAAGATAGGGACCACATTGGCCCTCTTCCAGTCCTGCGGCACCTCGCCAGAGCACCACGAGTGCTCATAGAGCCGTGCCAGGGGTCCCGCAATGACCTCAGCCAGTTCCTGTAGAACCCTAGGGTGAAGATCGTCCGGACCAGCGGACTTGAACACGTCCAGCCTCTCCAGAAGTACCCTAACTAACTCCTCGCTAACCCTTGGCCCAGGCGTGTCTCTCTCGGGGCCCGAGGGGGGCCCAGCAGGGAGGTGGCTGAACTGGTCCCTACTTAGGAAGACAGAGGCAAAGAAATCGTTAAATATGTTAGCTTTGTCATCTGGCGTGATGACTAAGTTGCCCATCGTGTCCTGCAGGGGCCCCACATTACCCGGGACCCTCTTTTTACCCCCTATGTATTTGAAGAAGGACTTCTTATTGTCCTTAATCCGGGAAGCTAGTCCTATCTCCAACTCTGCCTTGGCCCTCCTGACTGCCCCCCTACATCCTCGGGCGACTATAACATAGTCCTTCTTGGCGATGACCCCATCTCTCCATTGGGTATATGCCTCCCTTTTAGCAAGGAGACATTCCCGGATGCTCTTAGTGAGCCATGGGGGTTTATGTGCCCTCCTGCTCCCTTTGACCCTTGTTGGGATTACCTCCCTTTGGGCATGGAGGATCGTCTCCTTAAGGAGCAACCACTCACCTTCGACATCTGATTCCCTTCCCCTCTGGGTCCTCAGCGCTTCCCCAACTATCCTCCTTAGCTTGTTGAAGTCAGCCCTCCTAAAGTCTAGGGCTGTTGCCTTGCTGCAGCCCTTTGCCACCTTACGCTGGATGGTGAATTCCAGCAAGCGATGATCACTGTCTCCCAGGTGGCCCATCACCCGCAGCCCCCTCACCAGGTCATCACCCGTGGCCAGCACTAGGTCCAACAAGGCGTCTCCCCTGGTGGGACTGTGCACCTCCTGGGTTAGATGGAGGTCCTGCACTCTGGCTAAGAACCGACGTGAGCGATCAGACTTGGCTGACTGCTCCTCCCAGCAGATGTCTGGGAAGTTCAGGTCCCCCATGATGACCACATCCTTAGCCCTCACTGCCTCTGTAAGCTGACCTAAGAATTCCAGGTCGAGCTCTTCTCCCTGGTTGGGAGGTCTATAGTAGACTCCCACCGTTAAGTCTCTCTCCCCTGGACTGCCTTTTACTCTAACCCAGAGCACCTCAGAGTGCCCCCCCTCTACCCCCATGCTAATTAACGAGGAAGTATATTCCTCCTTGATGTAGAGTGCTACTCCTCCACCTTTCCTTCCTATCCTGTCCTTCCTGTATAGCCTATAGCCCTTGACACTCACCGCCCAGTCATGCGATGAGTCCCACCACGTTTCTGTGATCCCTACTATGTCAGGGCTGGTGACAGCTAGGAGGAGGGCGAGTTCCTCCTGCTTCTTCCCCATACTTCGAGCATTCGTGTAGAGGCATTTGAGGCCTTCAGCGGTTGTGCCCACTGACCCCCTAGTCTCAGCAATGCCCCGTCCCCCATCGCTTACCTGTTTCTCCCTTTTGACCATTGGTCTGGGCTCGCTGGCTGTTGCTGGGCCTGGTAGTTCATCGTCTCCTCCGCCCTCATCTTCCCCCTCCCCCGACGAGCCTAGTTTAAAGCCCGCCGAAGGAGGTTCACCAACCTGGAAGAGAACACACGCTTACCTTTAGGGGAAAGGTGGAGCCCAGCCCATCCCAGCATGTCTCTCATCACGATGTGCCGGTCATGGCTGAGGAAGCCAAAGCCCGCCTCGAAGCACCATTCCTGTAGCCTCCAGTTGGTCTCCGCAATGCACAACTCGTGACGTCTGCCGCGTCCGCTCACTGGCAGGATGGAAGAGAAGACCGCCTGTGCGCCCATCTCCCTCAGCACGCCTCCCAGAGCATGGTAGTCCTCCATCAGGCGATCAGGGGCTCTCCTGGCCGCATCGTTAGTACCCACATGGACAAGGACCATGGGGTAATAATCGGAGGGCTGGATGATGGACTGGAGCATCCCCTTCACATCCTGAATCTTCGCTCCGGGCAGGCAGTATACCTCACGTGCTGAGGGATCCTGGTGACAGATGGGGCCCTCCGTACCTCTCAGGATGGAGTCACCAATCACGATGACGCGACGCTTCCTCCTCTTAGGCCTCTTGACTCCCGCCGCCCGCACAGGACATTGTGTGCACAAAGTCTCCTCCCTGGAATCTTCCACTGCTCCCTCCTCCTCCAGGGCTGCCAGGACCTCATATCTGTTCTCCAGATGGACAGGAGGAACTGGTGCCGCAACATGGTTAATAGCTCTGGCGCGGGAGACTGCCTGCCACTCAGCAGTGGAGGGCTCATCCCGGTCTGCCCTCTCCTCTGTTGTATCACCCTGCAGAGAAAGAAAATACCTATCAATTTCCTCCTCTGCCTCACGGATTCCCCTCAGCCTGCTAACCTCCTCCAGGAGCTCCTGCACCCGCTCCTCCAGGGTCCTAAGGCGGATACCTACAGGACAGGTGCAGGAGTCCCCAGTCCCTGCCCCCCCAGACCTTGCCAGGCAGTTCCCGCAGGCCAGGGGGTTGGAGGACGGCAGCCCCCCCGAGGGCTCTGTCTGGGTGGAGGCCTCGGACAAGCCCCGGGAAGGCCGCGCCCCCCGGGCAGGGGCCCTGGCAGAACTCCGTGTCGACACCATCGCAGGAGTTGCTGCCCTTACTAGCAGAGCAGGGGTCAGCCTCTGGGCCCCTGCCTGCTCGCCCGCCGGCGCGAACGCCGCCGCAAACGCCGGCGCGCTCTTACAGACCGCGCCTGTTTGCGCGCTCTGTTCGCGCAGCTCGGGAGCGCGGCTCCCTACCGGCTCAACTAAGAGGGACCCGGGGGGCTTCCCCTCCGGATCCGGCTCAGCTGCGCCGGCCCCTCAGTCCCTCAGCCCCACTTACCTTAGGGGGATCAGCTGCTGCTGCCCCCTCAGCTGCTCCGCTCGCCGCCGCCGCTTCTACTGCTGCACTCTCCTCCGCTCCGGGTCCAGAAAGGAGGCACACGTGTGGGAAGGACACACGTGCGCCTGAGTCCCTCTTCTCCCCGCTGCTCCTGACCTACTTTGTCCTACTGACTCATACATACTTGCATTCACTCAAGGACTTAGCAAAGGGGAAAAAAAAGGAAGGAAAAAGTAATGAAAAGTAGGGGGCTGTGGTGGGAAACAGTCAGGCTGTTTGGGGGAAAGAAACACAAAGCAAGAAAAGGGGAAAGGCTCACAAAACAGGGGGAGGCTCTAAGAGCTCTGAGTCAATACATCTGGTGGCCACCATCTTGGAGGAAGGGAGGACCTTTTCACAGGAACACAACTTTAGTCCTACTGGTAAAGGATTACAAAGTGACTCTCCTCTTTACCTTCCCTTTCCCGCTTCTTTTCCCCTTTCCCCACAAAAGTCCTTTAGTCTGCTTCAGGAAGGTCAGAAGACCCCCATAGTTGGGGCTGACCCAGGGGCATGCCTCCAGCACAGGCTGAACATCCCCAACATAAGAGCAGCAGGGCTGTACCTCAGGCAAGAACTCACCTGAGAGCATGGTGTCCACAGCTTCAATGTCCAGGCACAGCAGCCTCTTCTCATCATCCGGGTCAAGGACCAGCTCCAGATAAGCAAACCTTGGCTTCTTGGGGGAAGAGATATCACCCTGCTCCCAAGGTCATTTGCGACGAAGGGCAGCTGGGAGGAGGCCTGAGCTCCTTTGTCTGACAGGGTCCTAACATCATAGACACTGGCCGCCCTGGCCACCTTGGCCACCTCATCTGGGGAAGGCAAGGGCCAGGTGGAAAACTCAGCCCCCTCTGGGGCACCTGCACTGAGGGGGGGGAGGGGTGGCACTGTGGGTATAATAGGTCGGGGAGTGGGCTGACAAGGTACTAGTGTTCAGCTACCACCAAGCGGTGCTCACAATGCTGCCCAAGAAGGGAGACCTTGGCTGCATCAAGAAATGATGGCCAGTCTCCCTGCAGTGCATGGACTACAAGATTCTGTCCTAGGTGTTGGTGACCTACCTCTGCACTATCATGGCCTCCATGACTGGGCCCGAGCAGATCTACTCCATACCAGGCAGGACCATTCAAGACAACTTGTTCCTACTGTGTGACCTGCTCACAGCCAGTGAATGCTTTGGCCTAGACATCGGCCTCATCTCTCTGGACCAAAATAAGGTCTTCAACTGGGTTGGCCAAGCCTACCTCTTTCAGAGCCTTGAGGCCTTTGGCTTTGGGCCCTTCTTCACCAGAGCCCTCCAAGTCTTGTACCAGGACACCTCCAGCATTCTCAAAGTGAACAGAGTGCTCTGTGCCCCTTTCCCCATTCCCCATGCATAGGTGCATCCTCCAGGGCTGCCCCCTGTCAGGAATGCTCTATACCCTGGCCATCAAGCCACTACTGAACATGCTGCAGTGCTGCCTGAAACATATGGCTCTACCATCCATCACCCCCCTGCAGGCCCATCCATCACCCCCCTGCTCTGGCTCTTAGCATACATGGATGATGTGACCATTTTCCTTAACACCCAGGAAGATGTGTGGGTCCTGGCAGCTTGTCAGAGAGCCTATGAGCACATCTCCTTGGCTCACATCAACTGGGCTAAAAGCAACATCCTGCTGCTTGGCATGTGGATCAGCACAACACCCCCAGCTCTGCCACAGGGCCTCATCTGGTGTCATGAGGGCCTCAAGGTCCTAGGCATGTTCCCGGGGCCACCGACTTTCATGGCACACACCTGGGATAGCCTTGAGGAGGGGGTGGAGGCCTGCCTGCAATGGTGATGCTGGTGCCTACCCAGCACCTCCTACCGTCCATGGGTCATCATCGCCAATAACCTGGTGGCAGCGACCCTGTAGCACCGGTACACCATGCTTGACCCACTGCTGGATTTGCTTGAGAGACTTCAATGCATCCTGGTGGACTTCTTGTGGGATGGACAGCACTGGCTTCCACAGGCCATCCTTTACCTACCTGTCACTGAGGGGAGCCAGGGCCTGGTCGACCTGGTGGGCAAGGTGACCGCCTTCTGTCTACAAGCCCTCTAGTGACTCCTCTGTGGTGCAGAGTACCTACCCTCGCAACAACTGGTGTGCCAGTTCCTGCACAGAGTAGGGGCCCTCAGCTCTGACCAGATCTTCCTGCTGGACCTCATGCTCCTGAACTGGGCAGTGATTCTGTCCTTCTACCACAGAGTGGTACAAGTCTGGCAGGCCGCTTTCCACATCCAGCCCCAGGCCCAGCACCTGTGATTCCCGCAGCTGCTGAGGGAGCCCCTGATGCATAACCTGGCCCTGCAGCGCCCCATGCCAAACCTGGCCTCTGCCAGCTTCACAGCTGACTTCATCCACATGTGCATTCTCCATCTAGGTCACCTCCTTGACCCCACTAAGTTGACCTGGCTATCAACTGAAGCCCTGACCACCTGGATGAACAGGCACTCCATCCGCAGCATAGGCCATCTCCTGCATGACATCCAAGCTGCCCTCCCACTGGAAGCAGCAACCACCCTGGACCAGCTTGCCAGGACCAGCTCAGACAATGCCCTGTGGCTCTTCCACCTCCTACTGCAGGCACACCTCTTGCTGGAGTTCAAGCCCACTGTGCTCTGGCAAGCAGTGCCTGCCTTTAAGGCATGCTGGGCCCTTGAAGGATGCCACGGCACATGGAGGATGGCTGTCTTCAGCATGTGCTCTGATGGTATGACTGGCAACTGGGTGGACCCGGTAGTAGTCTACAACCCCGTGCTTGCAGCCCTCACCAGACTGCTTTCTGCCTTTTCTTTTTTGTGAGGGTGTTTCAAGGCATTGTCATATGCACTACTGGGTAGAGTAGGGTAGGAATTGTTTTGTTTATGGAAGGCTCTGGCCTGTGCGACCACATGGCTGGGTATCCCGACTGTGTATGTTAAGCACAATGTGTAATACTGCGATAGTGTCTGCACAGTGCAATGTTACAATGCAATGTCACGGTGGTTCTGTTTGTTAGCGACCTGTCTGTTTTTACTTTGTATATTGGACCTGGATCCCAGAGGGTCCAGCTTTTTATACCCTGAACCCCTGAATAAAGTAGCTAAAAAGTCAAAGTCCTTCCTTCCTTCCTTTGACTTTCACATTCTTTGATTTAATAATATTAATTTGGAGAAGATGCCCCATTTTAAAACAAAATTAAAATACTTTGCAAGAAGGCCTTTGGTCAAGGCAATAAGCAAAGGACATAAGATGTATATTAGAGTACCTCTGTGATATGCACATTTATCTGATACTCTCATATCTTTGCACTCAGGACACCAAATACCCATGAGATGGTAACAAATAAATTAAAGCCAGTGGTGAGAAGTTCTATGATGCATTACTGATCCTCTGACCTACCTGGTCCCTGTAAGTTAATGATTTAAGAAATGTCCTGCCTGGAAACATCCACTAAAGTCAGCTTTCATCTAGAGATGCATATGGCCTCTGAATCAATGTTAGAGCCTTCTACAATTATTGATACATTTTTATCCTCACAACATTTCCTCCTCACCCAGTGAAGTAGGCAAGTGTCATTTCACAGATGGAGACCTGAGACACTAGGGCAGAATTATTTCAGCTGGCGGGCCACTTAATGAGTTTTGGTGAGCTGTTGAGGGCTGCACACTAGGGCTGTGTGAGGCTTCAGGTGGTGATTCTATTAGAAGGAGATTTGGCCCAATTCGGTCGCCAAATCTCCAAATCTGAATCAAATTAGGGGACCAATTAAAAGGTCCAAAGTGATTTGAAGCTCTCTAAATCGCCAGAAAAGATTTGGACAGCTTTGATGATTCAGACAGTCCCAGGTGGTTGCAGCGGGGAGCTGCTAAATCCAAGCTGGTAAGTAGGGGTGGCAGAGAAGGGGTTTGGGGGAGGGCACAGACCATGATCTGCCTGGTTCCCCAGCCCCCGCAACTCCCGCCCATTCCCCCAGCCCCCACATGGCTGCCCTCCCTGCCCAAGCTCCGGCCCTTTAAGGAAAGAAAACTGAGAAAAACCCTGGGACTCACCAGCTCCTGCAGCAGCCTTAGGGCTTTGGGGGGCTCATGGAAGAGCCCGCCACAGGGCATGGAGCAGCGGGGGGCAGCAGGGATCACCCCCTGCTAGCAGGAACAGTGAGTCAGGGGTTTTCTTGGTTTTTTTCTTAAAGGGCCAGAGGTGGGGTGAGCAGGGTAGCTGGAGGGGGGAACTGGGGGAGCAGGGGGGGGTCTAGGGGCTCATGCAGAGCCCCCCATGCAGCATAGGAAAGTGGGGACAGCGGGGATCACCCCCCACCTGACAGCACCCAGTGAGTCAGGGCAGCAGCCAAATCTCCAAATCAGATTCAGCTGAATTGATTCAGGACAGTGATACAAATCACCGAATCGAATCACTGTCCCTTGAATCAGCTGAATCTGAATCCAAAGTGAATACTCCCACCCAAATTCAAGAGCTTGACCAGGAGTTCACCCAGGAACTGGCTGAGGCTGCATGATCCAGGACCATGGTTGTCATGGGTGACTTCAATTACCCAGACATCTCGTGGGAGGATCACTCAGCAAAATCCGAGCGGTCGCAAAGCTTCCTATCATGCGTGGATGACCTCTACCTGACTCAAGATGTCTACGGCCCAATGAGAGGTAAAGCACTGCTCAACCTGATACTGGCTACTGGGGATCACCTAATCGGTGACCTAGTGCTTGATGGGAAGCTGGGTGACAGCAACCATGAGCTGATCACCTTCACCATCTGCCTTAAAGCTGGCAAGTCAGTCAACAACACTGAAGTGCTTGACTTCAGGAAAGCCAACTTTGACAAGCTCAGTAGGCTTGTCAGTGAGGCCTTAAGGAACCACGACCCCAGAGGGAGGGGAGTCCAGGAAGAGTGGTTGCTCCTCAAGGGAGCGATCCTCAATGCACAAACTCAGACTGTTCCATCTCGAAGGAAAGGCAGCAAGAGGGCACAGCAGCCACCCTGGCTCTCCAGGGATCTAGCAGACCTCCTGAGGCTAAAAAGAAAGGCCTGTAAAGGGTGGGGGATGGGATTCACCTCCAAGGAGGATTATTCTGCACTGGTCTGGTCCTGCAGGAAGCAAACCAGGAAAGCCAAGGCTGCAACTGAACTCCAACTAGCTACAATCATCAAGGACAATAAAAAGTCCTTTTTCAGATATGTGGGGAGCTGGAGGAAAAGCAATGGCAACATTGGACCCCTGCTGAACCAGATAGGACAACTGACAACTGACACCCAGGAAAAAGCCAACTTATTAAATGGGTACTTTGTGTCGGTATTTCATCAGTCTCATGGGATGCCCATGCCCACGACTGGACAGGGAGGTCCAGGTGAGGGAGATCCCCTGCCCTCCATCAATGCTGACCTCATGAAGGAACATCTTGAGAAGCTGGATACCTTCAAGTCAGCCAGCCCTGACAATCTACACCCCAGGGTACTCAAGGAACTGGTGAGCATCGTAGCCCAGCCCCTGGCACAGATCTTTGAAAACTCTTGGCGCTCTGGTGTAGTGCCCGAAGACTGGAAGAAGGCCAATGTGGTGCCTATCTTCAAGAAAGGGAGGAAAGTGGATCCAGCTACCTATAGGCCCATCAGCCTGACTTCTATCCCAAGGAAGGTCTTAGAACAGTTTATAAAAGAGGCCACTCTTAATGGACTGGCCAACGCCAACATCCTGAGGGCTAGCCAACACAGGTTTGTTGCAGGTAGGCCTTGCTTAACCAATCTCATTTCCTTTTATTACCAGGTGACCTATCACCTGGACAAGGGAGAAGAGATTGATATCATATATCTTGACTTCAAAAAAGCCTTTGATCTGGTATCCCATGATCACCTCTTGGTGAAACTGGCCAATTGTGGCCTTAGGTCCACCAGGATCTGCTGGCTGGGGAACTGGCTCAGTGGTTGGACCCAGAGGGTAGTAACTGATGGAAGTCAATCGTCATGGTGCCCTATGACCAGTGAGTTCCCCCAAGGCTCTGTCCTTGGACCCATATTGTTCAACATCTTCATTAGTGATGTGGACATTGGAGTCAGAAGTGGACTGGCCAAATTCGCCAATGACACCAAACTTTGGGGAAAAGCATCCACATCAGAATTCAGGAGGGTGATCCAGGCTGACCTGGACAGGCTCAGCAAATGGGCAGACAAGAACCTGATGGTGTTTAACACCGAAAAATGCAAGGTTCTCCACCTTGGGAGGAAAAACCTGCAGCATCGTTATAGGCTCGGCAGTGCTACACTGGCACTACAGAAGAAAGAGACCGGGGGGTCATCAGTGACCACAAGATGAACATGATCCTGAAATGTGATGCTGCAGCTAGTAAAGCGACCAAAACGCTGGCTTGCATCCATAGATGCGTCTCAAGCAAATCCTGGGACGTCATTCTCCCCTTGTACTCGGCCTTGGTGAGGCCGCAGCTGGAGTACTGCGTCCAGTTTTGGGCTCCACAATTCAAAAAGGATGTGGAGAAGCTTGAGAGAGTCCAGAGGAGAGCCACGCGCATGATCAGAGGTCAGGAAGACAGACCTTATGACAACAGGCTGAGAGCCATGGGGCTCTTTAGCCTGGAAAACCGCAGGCTCAGGGGTGATCTGATGGCCACCTATAAATTAATCAGGGGTGCCCACCAGCATCTGGGGGAACACTTGTTCACCAGAGCACCCCAAGGGATGATGAGGTCAAACAGTTATAAACTACTACAAGACCATTTCAGGTTGGACATAAGGAAGAATTTCTTTACTGTCCGAGCCCCCAAGGTCTGGAACAGTCTGCCATCGGAGGTGGTTCAAGCACCTACATTGAACACCTTCAAGAGTAAATTGGATGCTTATCTTGCTGGGATCCTACGACCCCAGCTGACTTCCTGCCCTTTGGGCAGGGGCTGGACTCGATGATCTTCCAAGGTCCCTTCCAGCCCTAATGTCTATGAAATCTATGCAATCTACTAGCTGCTTCACACAGGCATACTGGACACACATTTTTTTCAGAAGATACCATTTTAACAAATTATAGGTAAAAAAGAAATCATATACTAAAAAATCAAGCATCTACTATAGCATATTTTCATTTTATTTTTAAAAATAATTTTTGTCCTGACTTCTGTTTTTTTTTAAGTAGTGTATATAGAGGTGATTGCACAGTAGCTCAAAATAAAGTCTTACTCCTGTATATTATATGGAGGGGTGAAGGGGGTGGGGGGGCATGTGTGGGGTGGGGGAGGGTTCAAGGGGGTGGGCATATGCATCTGGTGAAGACAGGTGCTGCCCATGCTAGGTCCTGAGATCTGGTTGGGGGTGAGGGGGTGGGGGATGCATGTAGCAGAGCTCACCTAGGTAGTGCGGTGAAGAAGCAGTCTGCCCCCACCCTTATTGTGGAATCTCCATCCTTGGATGTTTTCAAGAGCAGCTTAGGTGGACATTTGTCTGGAATTATCTGGTTAGGGATGATTCTGCCTTGATCAGGGGACAGGACTATACAACCTTGTGAGGTGCCTTCCAGCCCTACTTTCCTATGATTCTGTAATCCTTGTTATGTTGTCTATTATCCTTATATTGTCTCCCTGGTTATGTGACCAGGGACCAAGTGACCAGGGGCTGCAAACAGGGTAAGCAGTTTGCAGGCAGTTTCTGGGGAGAAGAGGAGGAAGGGGGAGAGAAGGCACCAGGCACAAGATCCTGCCCAGGTAATGTAAGTAATCCAGCTGCCTATGCCTTCGGTGTCCTCAGTGTTTGTTTGGTGGGCTGTGTGTGTTCAGGGTGTGTGCTCTGAGAAGCTGGGAGTGTTGATGACTGAGTGATTTCTGATTGCTGAGTGGTTCCTGCCTGGGCCTGATAGAAGCCCTAACAATGGGGTGGAGCCAGTCCAGGCCCAGAAGGGTATAAAAAGAGACTCCCCAGGTGACCAGAGAGCCAGTGAACAGGTGCTATAAAAAGGGCAAGCAGTTTGCAGGCAGTTCAAAGGCCAGTTTCTAGGCCAGTTTGTGCCCCACTCTCCGCCCGTTTTGAGGGGGATGGCTTTGAACTTGGTGTGAGGAAGCAGGAAAAAAAGGAACCCTCTGGGGCCAATGAGCAATAAATAGGCCAGTGTCCAGGCCAGTTCACTGGGGAAGGGCTGCTTGGAAGAAGAGCAGTAAGAGAGAGAAAGCAGATTGAGACCCAGGGAAATGGCTGGAGGATGTCACACTGCCAGAGTCACTGCCACTACCTCTGCTTTCACTTGTGAGGTTTCTGTCCAGGCAGGACCACTCACCATTGAGAATTCCACCCATGTCCAGGTTTGGCACTGTAAAAACTGCGGCTTGTTCCTTCCAGTGACAGCCACATGGGGAAGTGCCTGCAATGTGAGCAGTGCTTCCTGATGGTGTCTCTCAGGGCACAGGCAAGACAGCTACAGGAGGAGGTGGCAAGGCTCTGAAGCATCCTCTACCATGAGGCGTTCATTGATTCACTGCTGGAGGAGCCCTTCAGGACTGTGGAGAAAAAAATGTCAGAGGCAGTGCTACAGAAGAGAAAGCACATGGATACCCATGAGGTTGGAAGCTGGAGTCTTGGGACTTCTGGCAGCAAGCAGAGATCTTCACCTTCACCTGCAGTGGTTCATCTGGAGAACAGATATGCAGCCCTAGCACCAGAGAGGGGGGAGCATGTTCCATTGTTCACAGGATGGAGGTATCCATCTCAAGAGGCATCCAAGTCAGGAGCCAATCTGACCTACTGTCTCGGGAGGTCTGCTGCTTGCCTGGACCCAAGATGTCACAGAGGGGTTACCAAGGCTCTTTTGGCCCTCTGAATACTACCCCATGCTGCTTATCTATGTGGGACTGCCAGGGGAGACCCTGAGCATATCAAAAGTGACTGTAGGGCTCTGGGTACAAGGGTGAGGGGGTCTGGGGCTCAGGTTGTGTTCTCATCAATCCTTTCAATCTGTGCAGGTGGTATCACCAGCAGGGCTTTGGCTTCTTCAAGAATGGGACATTCTTCCAAGACAAAGGATTGCTAGGGAGAGATGGGATCGACCTGACGAACAGAAGGAAGAGTATCTTCACAGCCAGACTTGCTAACCTAGTGAGGAAGGCGTTAAACTAGGTTCACCAAGGGACGGAGACCAAAGCCCTGAGGTAAGTGAGGAAGTGGGAGACCCAGAGGAAGAGCAAGAAGGAGGAAGCAACGGGGAGGTTCTCTCATACTTCCTGAGAAATCAGGGCAATCAATTAGTTGCCTCAGGTGTCGGTACACAAATGCATGGGGCTTGGTAAACAAGGAGAAAGAACTGGAAGTCCTTGCACAGTCACAGCACTATGATGTGATTGGAATAACAGAGACTTTGTGGGAGCTCGCATAACTGAAAGACAGTCATGGATGGGTACAAACTGTTCAGGAAGACAGGCAGGGGAGAAAAGGAGAAGTTGCACTGCATCGAAAAGAGCCATATAATGGCTCAGCGCTCCAGTAAGAAACTGGAGATGGGCCTGTTGAGAGGCTCTGGGTTATGGTCAGAGGGAAGAGCAACAAGGATGATGGATTCACCAAGGGCAAGTCATGCCTAACCAACCTGATTGCCTTCTATGATGAGATGACTGGCTCTGTGGATGTGGGGAGACCAGTGGATGTGGTGTACCTTGATTTTAGCAAGGCTTTTGATGCAGTCTCCCACAACATTCTTGCAGGCAAGCTAAGGAAGAATGGGCTGGATGAATGAACTGTAAAGTGGATAGAAAACTGGATGGATTGTCGGGCTCAATGGGTAGTAGTCAGTGGCTCAATGTCTAGCTGGCAGCTGATATCAAGTGGAGTGCCCCAGGGGTCAGTCCTAGGGCCAGTTTTGTTCAATGTCTTCATCAATGACCTGAAAGATGGCATAGAGCGCACCCTCAGCAAGTTTGCAGATAACACCAAACTGGGGGGAGCAGTAGATACAGTGGAGAGTAGGACTAGGATTCAGAGTAACCTAGACAAATTGGAGGATTGGACAAAAGGAATCTCATGAGGTTCAACAAAGACAAGTGCAAAGTCCTGCACTTAGGACAGAACAATCCCATGCACTGGTACAGGCTGGAGGCTGACTGGTTGGGCAGCAGCTCTGCAGAAAAGGACCTGGGGGGTTACAGTGGATAATAAGCTGAATATAAGCCAGCAATGTGCCCTTGTTGCCTAGAAAACTAAAGGCATACTGGGCTGCATTGGTAGGTGTGTTGCCAGTAGGTCAAGGGTGTCGCGCCCTGATGACCGGTGCACCCTTGACCTGCGAGCCTGGGTCGGCACGACCGGCTTGGCGTGAGGAGGGATTTATGACCGGACAGGTGGGGGTTAATGGCAAGCAGGAGTCAGATGATTTAAAGCGTGATAGTTACACAGAAAGTTTATTTTACTTAAGCTACTGATGTGATGCAGCGTAGGCAGAGGGGTTGATTTATTCAGTTACAGCATGCAGATATCATGTTACCCAGTATTTACAGGGTGGGTAAGAAAGCTGCTTGTTACAGATTCCGAGCGATTCACACAAGCCGTTGCAGTCTGCAGATTACTGAGAGGTATTGATAAGAAAGATAACAAGGGAGATAATCAAGCCGGCAAGGACGGGGTTACGCTGAGATAAAGATCAAAGGCGGGGAGATGTTTGTAAGAGGCCACTTTACAAATTGCGTCTCCTGGGTGTGTGTGTGGAGAGTTCTCCGCTTTGGGCGAAAGTTCTTTCAAAGTTATATTAAGTAGGGCAGCCAATTATTACACGCCAGGTATGAATAATTAACGAGTTGGCTCTTGTGCTCTCTTTGTTTGCTCAAGTTTCAGGAAAAGGGGGGTTCATTTTTTTACTTGGGTGGTACTGGTCCTGTTTGGTCACAGGAGGGCGAGCATAGCACATTATTTAATTTTACAACTTCATTAAAGTTAGTTAATTTGGAGTTTCATTTTTATCTCGTTACCAGGTAACCATATCTTTCGTGCTGGGCTGTCAAGGTTAGTTTCTCTCTCGTATGGGAGCTCAAGTGATTTGAAATGAGGCACAGACAGGGGTGTGTATATACAGCACTGTTACAAACTAAAGAATAATAGTGTGAGACTACAATTACAGAGTTTGTTGTGTTAGTCTCTGACCTTTTGCCATCGGCATCTGAAATCAAAGACTTTGATCTTTGACAAAGGGAAGTGATTATTCCCTTGTATTCAGCACTGGTAAGACTATATATGGAGTAGTGTGTTCAGTTTTGGGCCCCCCCACTATAGAAACAATGTGGACAAATTGGAAAGGATCCAGCGGAGGGCAATGAAAATGGTTAAGGGCCTGGGACTTATGAGGAACGGCTGAGGTAACTGGCATTACTTAGTCAAGGGAAGAGGAAACTGAGAGGGGACTTAGTAGCAGCCTTCGACTACCTGAAGTGGAGTTCGAAACAGGATGGAGCTAGACTGTTCTCAGGGGTGGCAGAAGACAAAACAAGGAGCAATGGTCTCAAGTTGCAAGAAGGGAAGTTTAGGTTAGATATTAGGAAGAATGTTCTCACTAGGAGGGTGGTGAAATACTGGAACAGGTTACCCAGAGAGGTGGTGGGATCTCCACCCTTGGAGGTTTTCAAGACCCAGCTAGACAAAGCCCTGGCTGGGATGATCTAGTTGGGGATGGTCCTGCTTTGAACAGAGGGCTGGACTACATGGCCTCCTGAGGTCTCTTCCCACCTTTACTGCCTATGATTCTATGAAGCAAGATGGAACAAATTAGCAGAAACTATTGGGGTTAATCAGATGTTCTGATAAACCTAGTCACCAAGAGCAACAGCTATTGAACATGTCCTGCAAAGATTCAAAATGGCGCCATTTGTATTATCTAAGGCTCTTCCCTCATCATTCAACTGAAAATAGAATTAGGGAAACGGAGAATATTAAAACACTGCTGTCCATCACACTCAAGCTGATGCTGTTTTCATTTGCAATTAGGAAAGGAGGCTTTTTATTATAGGAAGGGATATTGAAGGGGCTGGTAAAAGGAAAAAAAGATGGATCAGCCTTTGTTAGGATTGTTCCATATGCTAGATGCTTTCTGAATACAGAATAGGTTCACATATATTTTTAAGTGGATCATTCAGTGTAAGAACAGACTGCATCCCCAGCTTCTTGCAACTGGCCTTCCGCTAACATTTTTTAAATTAGTATAACCAAGTGTTCTTTTGTACCTTGTGTAGCTTGTCAAGGACTTTTTATTATTACCTAGAGTAGCACATAACTCTATGTTTTTTTATAAAAATAAAACAAATAGCTTGCTGCTGCCGCGAGCACATAGTCTACTTAACTCCTTGGTGTCTCAGTTTCCATAGAGTGCAGCCCAGACTGGCAAAAAAAGCAGCAGGCATTTTGAAAACCTACAGTATGATGGGCTTTAAGACATATGCAAAGTGACACAGAAAGCTCTTTTTTCTTTATTAAAATACCTTTACTATCTGCTGCTGAAGACTTTCTTCTGACAGAATGCAGCTGCCATTGACTGCCTCCTCTAAACAGGTACTTTTACAGCAGCCTGCTCATCATCTGAGGTGGATCCACCAGTGGGAATCTCTTGTTTGCTGCACAGAAGTTTTTCAGTGTCAGTGACCAAGTGAGAACGTACTACTTTCTGTCAGTGCACAAGCACATTCAGTAGCATGCAGGCTGTTCTCCAGAAATATAGGGTAGGTACAGACATTCAACAAACCTGGGGCAGAATTGATCTAAGTTACACAGTTTTCTGTAAGCAGCATAGTTTAGATCTGTAGCAAACAAAACACATAGTTACTATGTGTAGACGAAACAAGAGGCATGTGTGCACGACATTTTATAGCGGGCTGAATGCTTTTGCATCACTTTAATGGTGTCAGTGTTTGCATACCTCAGCAGTGTATTGTGCATTCATCCCAGCTACTGTAGGAAATTTAGCGGCGTAATGCACCTTAAATGACTTGAGGCACAGCAAACTAAAACTCCTTCGAGGAGTTTTAGTTTGCTGCTCTTACAACCATGGAGCAAAGCACCAGGCTCTATGCAGCTCCACAACTCTGCAGGAAGCCCTACAGGCAGCCTGGCAGCAGCCTGGGAAGGCAGGCTCCACCCAAGAAAAGCAGCGAGCTTGATCTCCCCTTCTCCCCTCCCTCCCCCATGAGCCTGCCTGCCTGCCTGAGCTGTGCAGGGGCTCAGTGCTTCCCTCCATAGCTGTGGTGCACCCCAGGACCACCCAATCCAGGTGCCTATGGGTGGGTGCCACCAGAAGAGGCGGGGGGCCTGCCACTGCTGCAAAGCGAAGCACCAGCAGTCCAGGGACCACTCCATTTGCTGGCAGCTTGCCCTTCCCGCTGCAGAGGCAGTGAAGTCAGTGGGGTGTGGACACAACACAGGGGTTTAATTGGCCCTAATTTTTTTAAAACCCACCACTTCAATTTAGGGCCCCCATTTCATTTACACATGCCCATATTCACCCTTTTGGGGGGGGGGCAAATGTTAGACTGGGTTCCACCACTTTTAAACCAGTCTATGTGTGCCTAACTTCTGTTTTGTTATGGGTATAGACTGGTTTCTGATCACTTATACTGGTAACAGTATAATGCCTGTACCTGGCCATAGAGCCCAGTCCTTGGTTTTACTTATATGTTTCCTGTTCCTGACTCTCAAGGCTTGTTATAACAACTGACTTCAGTGTAGGTGTTACCTTGGCCAGGTGCCAGCCACTGTTCAGAATCTCACATACTCTCTCACTTGCAATAAGGGTAATTGTTTGCTATTCTTGTCATAGCATTTACTCTGCTCTACTTTCTGGGAAATCACTCTATGGTAACCCCTTCAATACCTATTGCCATTGGCTCAAGAAGCTGGATAGAAGCTGGTGCCAAGGAGCCTTTCCTTTCTTCCATAAACTACAGGTCCTAGGAAAGCTTTGAGACATGTACTGTGATTTGACTCCATTAAGTCAATCTTATATTGGCTTACAGGATCACAGGAAAGGAGGGCTGGAAGGGACCTCAAAAAGTCATTTAGATCAATCCCTGCTCAAGGCAGGATGATCCCTGACTAAACCGTCCTAGCCAAGTGTCTATCCAAACTGCTCATGAAAATTTCCAGGGATGGAGATTCCACAGTTTTTCCAGGTAGCCTGTTCTAATGCCTGACCACTGTCTTAGTCAGAAAGTTCCTGCTAATCTCCAACCTAACTTTCCTCTGCTCCAGCTCAAAGTCATTGCTCCCATAGCCACAGCTTGAGGCCAGTCCCCATAGCCACAGAAAAAGCCCATTTCCATTCTCTCTATAATTATCCATCTCCACTTTCTTTCTGTGTTTGAGGGCTGCTATCAAATCCCTCCTCACTCTTCTCTTCTCCAGACTAAATAACCCTAACTCTTTCAACCTTTCCTAAGTCATGCTTCCCAGACCTATTCTCTGCTGGGCTCTTTCAAATCTGTCCACCTTCTTCTTGAAAGTGGGTCTGAAAATTGGACATAGTACTTCATGTGTGTAACTTTTCATCAAGTTATTTGTTACCTTTCTTGACCCGTGAGTCAGTCCTTTTGAAGGGGACTTAACAAGTCAAGGTCTTAGCATGGACAGCAGAATGAATATATCAAAGTAAATTACAGATACGGGCCACTTAAGAAATGCACCCCAAAATCTGGTGTACAGTATCATGAAATGATGTGCCTGTGTGGACCAAAGTATTACTGATACTTGAATGACTTTGCCTAGCATTTCCCTTCCAGCTTCCACTGAAATTCATTCTAGATTACTTCCAGTGCTTCTAGGCCAGTCCTATGTAACAAGACAGAGAAGTCCACCCTCTATGATTTCTGTTCAATATCACCATCTTCTGTGGAAAACTGGAAGGTCTAGAGGCGCCTTCTTTGCTTCTCTGTTATTTTCTAGTTGTTCCGGTTGTGGAAAAAACATTCAACATTTGAATCAAATGTAGCTGATGAATTATGAAGAAAACACACCGGTACAGTGACAGCCAAATACCCATGTTTACAAAATATATGGAATATCAACAGTTAGCTGTGTACATAGTGCTCTGGAAGCTTTCTGGTGGCTTCTGAAATATAAAAAACAGTGAGATCCAGTAAAGGACTAACAACATTTTTAAAGAGATACTACCCTATTCCTAGACATGCCCTGATAATTTATATGTCAACCTTTGGCAACTACAGTAGAGAGTCAATTAAACACCATTTATATGAAATGTTATCTAAACCCCAGTTATCTGAAATGTTTAGTTACCTGAATGCTACTGACTTGTGTAGTGTGTGGTACAAGTGAGAGTAATGGCAACTAAGAGAAAGAAAACTGTTTTAACAATGGAGAAAAAAATGGAAATAGCCAACAAAACATTTTTGTAGGTTATATGTGTGTGTGTATGTATACACATACACACACATACATATATATGTATATGTATAGATTTATGTATATATATGTATGCATGCGTGTCTGTGTGTGTACATATGTATGTGTGTATAAATGTGTAAAATAGATAGATAGATAAATAGATAGATAGATATTACACATGTCATTAACCAAACAATTTAATTTTTTGAATGAGTTTTGGTCCCAGTTCATTCAGATAATTGGCTGTCCATGGTATTTCATTGCTCATTGAAGTTTGTAGGAAAGGAGGCAAAGTACTATATTAAGAAGGCCTAAACTAGACTGTGCCCTAGTGAGAGACATGAAGGATAAACCAGAGCAAAGAAGCATGATGGGTACATGAATTATGGTGTGGAGGTCCTTTACAGCATATGGCAGAAGTCAAATGGAGGCACAAGGAGTTTCATCTATTTGAAATGGGGTCCAGCATTCAACAGTTTGGGAAAGTCTGTTGTATGGAATGAATGAGATCAAGCCTCTTGAGACGGTTCCCTTTGAATTTGAAGACAGGTTTGAGTTAGCAGCATAAGTATTTCTTTTCTTTATAGCTTCCTTTATGGACTTTTCTTTGTTTCTTTTTTGGTGGAGGGAGAATAACACATCAAGTGTTATTAAGTGTTGAACTCCTGATTCTCACATTATGTTTAAATGATGCTGTTATTGCAATCAGTCCTCTCTCTACTCTGAATAAGTTTGGCACTTATCTCTAGCCATGGTGAGAGAGCCCAGTGCTATATTTACAGCATCTCTCTCGCACACACAGATACAAAAAGGCAAATAAGGCTGAGAAGCAGAGAGCTAGAATTGAACCAGAATGTTTCATTTGAGAATGAAAAGTGACTGACTTCTTAGATCCTGGCATGTTCTTAGCCTCTCAAAGCATCACTTTTTTTATCTCCATTCCTTGCAGTGCCTAGAGAACTATCTGTCTCCCTGGGCCAGATTCTAGCCTGTCTATAGTTTCATAGTTTCATAGTTGGTAAGGTAGGGTCAGAAGGGACCTAAGCAGATCATCGAGTCTGACCCCCTGCTATGGCAGGAAAGAGTACTGGGGTCAAACAACCCCGGCAAAGTGTTCATCTAACCTCCTCTTAAACACCCCCAGGGTAGGAGCCAGCACCACTTCTCTTGGAACTTGGTTCCAGATCCTAGCCACCCTGACAGTGAAGTAGCACCTCCTCATATCTAGCCTAAATCTACCCTCTGCCAGCTTGTGACCATTATTTCTTGTCGTTCCTGGCAGTGCTCGGGGGAACAGGGACTCCCCCAGTGCCTTCTGATCCCCCTGACTAGTCTGTAACAGGCCACAAGATCCCCCCTCAGCCTTCTCTTGTGTAGGCTGAACAGGTTCAGGTCCCATAGCCTCTCCTCATAGGGCCTGCCCTGCTGCCCCCTGATCATGCGGGTGGCCCTCCTCTGGACCCTCTCCATGTTGTCCACATCCCTCTTGCAGTGCGGTGCCCAGAACTGGATGCAATACTCCAGCTGCGGCCTGACCAGTGCCGCATAGAGGGGGAGGATCACCTCCTTGGACCTGCTCGAGATGCATCTGTGGATGCATGACAAGGTGCTGTTGGCCCTCCTGACCACATCCCCACACTGGCGGCCCATGTTCATTCTGGCATCAATGATGACTCCAGGATCCTTTTCTGCCTCTGCACTGATGAGAAGGGAGTTCCCTGGCCTGTAGGTATGGTGTCGGTTGTTCCTCCCCAGGTGCATCACCTTACACTTGTCAGTGTTGAATCCTACCCCATTATCGTCCGCCCACCCTTGTAACCCGTCTAGGTCTGATTGTAGCCTATTCCTCCCTTCTAGCGTGCCCACATCCCCCCACATCTTAGTGTCACCTGAGAATTTGAACAGGGTGCTTTTTACCCCCTTGTCCAAGTCGCTGATGAAGATGTTGAACAGTCCAGAAAGACTATGTCCACTGCTACCCCTGCATCTAAGGATTTGGTGACCTAGTCATAGAAAGCCACCAGGTTGGTCTGACAGGACCTGCCTCTAATGAGCCCGTGTTGGTTGCCCCTAAGCATAATCTCCCCTGCTGGCCTCTCATGGACATGCACTATGATAATTCTCTCAAAAAGCTTACCCAGGATCAAGGTAAGACTAACTGGCCTATAGTTTC